>NC_047142.1:1425715-1760715 GCF_009829125.3 Periophthalmus magnuspinnatus | reverse complement strand
AACTGTGTTACAGACTGAGAGGGTCTGACAGGCAGAGGGCGCTGTTTCTGGAGTCTAGTCATGTTTGAAGCGATAAAACTATTAGAAGAAAGGCAAAAGCACGCTAGCTAGCTTGCTCACTGTGCTTCAAAGCTAACAGCTACTTTTATTAAAATCGGAAAACAAAATAAGCAACGTATTAAAATTCAGATTAATTAAAATAAACACTACCTGATTATTTATTATTTTCAGTTTGTGGTGGTGTTTCAATATTTATCATGCCTCAAAACTTGCATTAGCATTAGCATTAGCGCTACCATTAGCATTAGCATTGAGGCACAAACATCTCTTTCTAAACACGCTAAACATATTTTTTTGGTGTAGTTTTTCCAAATATTGTCAGTGCCGTCCACCCGCAGCTCCCTGTCCACTGTCTGACCCTAACCCATTGACCTCTGACCCCTGACCTCTAACCCCTAACCCACCCGCAGCTCCTTGTCCTACTGTCTGATCTTTAAATATGTATTCATTTTAGCGTAACGCGGCACAAACCTCACAGACATAAACCTGGACAGGAAGTAGTGGCGCTAACAGTGAGGTTGGGGGCGCCGTCGTGCACAGAGACAATAGCTGTTACAAAATCAGACCCCCGCAAAAAAATGGCCGCTTCACGTTTCATCCATCGTCAGGACGCAGCCGCAGCCGCGTTACCACAGACTGACACGTGAAACAAACGCCGAACGTTCTGTCAAACTCAGTTCCAGAGTCGGTCACATCCGTCACTCCGAGCGGCGACTCCAGAGCAGACAGACTTTACAAATATTATCGTCAAACGTCAAATATCACGGTGAAAGATTTATACCGCCACACAGAGCGATCCGTCACATGAGACGCTTCGATCTGTGAGACCAGCCTTGTATTTCACAGACACAGTTCATCATCTACAGTGGAACCAGTTTAAGTTTACACACACTTTATAAAACGACACGTGTGCTTTTTTTTCTCACTGTCTGACGTGAAATCACACGGAACTTTTCCTGTTTTAGGTCCAATAGGATTAACTAAATTATTTCTATTTGCTAGTAATAAAGATTCTTCTTGTTCTTGTTGTTGTTGTTCTTGTTGTTCTTGTTGTTCTTGTTCTTCTTCTTGTTGTTTTTGTTGTTGTTCTTGTTGTTCTTCTTCTTCTTGTTGTTCTTGTTGTTCTTCTTGTGGTTGTTGTTCTTCTTGTTGTTCTTGTTCTTCTTCTTGTTGTTTTTGTTGTTGTTCTTGTTGTGTTGTTCTTCTTGTTGTTCTTCTTCTTCTTCTTCTTGTTCTTGTTGTTGTTGTTGTTGTTCTTCTTCTTGTGGTTGTTGTTCTTCTTGTTGTTCTTGTTCTTCTTCTTCTTGTTTTTGTTGTTGTTGTTGTTGTGTTGTTCTTGTTCTTCTTGTTGTTGTTGTTGTTGTTGTTGTTGTTGTTGTTCTTCTTCTTCTTGTTGTGTTGTTCTTCTTCTTGTTGTTGTTCTTCTTGTTCTTCTTGTTCTTGTTGTTCTTGTTGTTGTTGTTCTTCTTCTTGTTCTTCTTGTTCTTCTTCTTGTTGTTGTTCTTCTTCTTGTTCTTCTTGTTCTTCTTCTTCGTAATAATTGTGCTAATCGTACTTGACCTAAAACAGGAAAAGTTTTGTCTGATTTCATGTCAGTGAGAAACAAAACAAAAACATCTGTCATTTTATATCGTGTATCTAAACTTCTGGCTAAAACTGTACGAGCTACAGACTTTTGTTGCAGAAATATTGTAAAAAATGTGATGCGATGCCTAAGGTTGTTATTTAATTAAAAAAAAAAAAATGATGCACTGCTCTTCAAAAACACAAAATACCTGTAGCTTTGTCACAGTTTCATGTATTTTTCATTCACTCTATGATATTAGCAAGGAGCAGGCGCTTAGCAACGCTGTCAATCAAACCTGTTGCTAAGGCTAACAGGAGCGACCTCGGGGAAAGAAGGACCTGATTTGTCTGTTATTAATGTTCATATCTTGATTTACAGACACAATAGTGAAATAAAAACCCCAGGATCATGTAGAGGGTTAATACGAACATTTAAGACCAGAATGAGTCTGAAGGAGCAGAGACAGATTTAAAAAATATATATTTACTCAAAATAACAAACAAAAAACAAACAAACAAAAAAAACTCCCCAAAAAACCCTCAAAATAACTAAAAAAAAAAAACACAAACTCAATAAGAACAAAAAAAATGATAAAAAAACTCAAAATAACAAAAAAACACCCTCAAAGTAACAAAAAACCCTCAAAATAACAAAAAATAAATAAAATAAACCTAAAAATAACAAAAAAATTAATAAATAAGCCTAAAAAAAAAATAAAAATACAAAAAATACAAAAACTCAAAATGACAAAAACCCAAAACAAACTAACTCAAAATAATTAAAAAAAAATGAATTCCAGGATCATGTAGAGCAGGTTAATATGAACATTTAAGACCAAAATGAGTCTGACAGCAGCAGTTAGACAGAGCGGGGACACAGATTTTCAATAAAAAAGTGAATTGGAGCCAGAGTCAATGGAGCAGGAAGTGCGCACATGATCACTTCCTGTTTGTAATGCGGCGGTTAGCGTGTTAGCTATGCCCATTTATATAAACCACCAGTTATACACACACTAAATTCATGTTTTTGCAAAGAAACATGTTGCTCAAAGACACAATAACAGAATCCATCAGTCAGAGGGGATCAAACCACTTCTCTGTTACATTTCTAGTGTAAATGAGTTTGAATCCACAGCCCGTGAGCACAGACGCCCGGTGGCTGCAGAGTGAACGTGCAGTGGTGCTGAACGATGCCACTCATTAACCAGCGTGTTTCGTATCAACACCTCTAGCTGCTCTCGGGGCTAATGGTTACCCCGGCTAACTGCAGCACTGAGCTCGGAGCTAAACCTGGAGATTTATGACGGCGCACCGCTCTGCTCCACTGTCAGCGAGTGAAACGTCTGCGTGTACTAAGGAATAATATACAACTGTTAAAATATTGGGCTTGTAAGGGACGAGGCCATTTACTTACAGTTTTATGATGATCACAACTGAACCCGTCCTAAGCTGCGTGTTGGGGACAAATATGGGAAATCGTCACCCAAATATATTTTAAGTAGCACCCAAATATATTCTAAGTACTGTATTTTCCGGAGTATAAGTCGCACCAGCCAAAAAATGCATAATAAAGAAGAAAAAAAACATATTTCGCAACAAAAAAAAGCAAAAAAAAACAAAACAAAATAAAACAAAACTCCCCCAAAAAACCCTCAAAATAACTAAAAAAAACCCACAAAAAACTCAAAATAACAACAAAAAAAGAATTTAAAAAACTAAAAATAACTTAAAAAAAAACCCCTCAAAGTAACAAAAAAACCCTCTCAAAATAACAAAAAATTAAGAAAATAAACCTAAAAATAACAAACAAAAAAATAATAATAACTAATAATAAATAAGCCTCAAAAAAACCAAAAAAAAAACAAAAAAAAAAAACAACAACAAACAAACTCAAAATAAAAAAAAAAAAAAAAGAATTCCAGGATCGTGTAGAGCAGGTTAATACGAACATTTAAGACCAAAATGAGTCTGACAGCAGCAACATCTAAGTATAAGTCGCACCCCCGGCCAAACTATTAAAAAAAAGTTTTTTTCTTGATCATTCATGATTAGCTGCATGTTCTGGGGTTTACGTCATGGAGAGAGTCCATCAGGATTTCAGCATCGATACTGAACGTCTTTGTGTCCCTCAGTCGTCCGGGTTTGATCCATAGTGAAAGACAAAATTTAAATCTTTCAACGGAACAAATTGTAGGTTTGAAATGGCAGCGAAACAACAAACACTTTAAGACAGAAACTGGTTCACCCAAAGGACAAAACCCAGAGACACAAACAAAATAATGTGGTTGACTCAATTCAGTGTAGTGGAGAGTGCAGTGAGCGTTAAACTGAAGAAACTAAACAATCAACACCGTCGGGAGAGCTGCTCGGGACCACAATCTGCTGTACATCTCCATCTCAAAGACACTAATCATTCCTTTGAAGAGAGTGAAGTACAGTGAGGCCTTAGACTTCATCTCTCACAGGTTTATGATTCCATCTTCAGACCCAAAGCGAACAAAAGAAACAAAAGACAACAATAGTAGGGCCATTAAAGGTTGAATAGGGTCGTTAAGGCTCCCCTCCCTTGATACAGATATAAGGCAGTGTCCAGCAGTAAACCAAATGTCCACTCCTGCAACGATTTGTCCATTCGTTGACGGGTTTAAACTTCGTCTTTTGCTGTTGATATCGAACCTACGTGTGATTGGACAACTGTCTTAAAAACCAAAAACAACTTATTGTCAACCATTTATGTCACGTTTTTGTACAAATAAATCAGCATTACCACTGTGTCTCATCTGGGGACAGAAATAGATAATGAAATTTAAAATCCTAACCTTCGCACACGTCGTCCGTTTAATAACTGACTGATTAAACTAAAGGGCAGTGTGTGAGGAGTGACTTGTGATGGGACAGCGGGTCTTGTACCCTCCAGATCCAGGACTTCAATCCTTCCCATGGCTCTTATTATGGGCACAGCGTTTCCCAGGCCCCTACTGAAAAATGTCATTCTCACACCAGATGCTCCCGATGACCCAGACTCTGTGTGATTATTAGCAGGGCGGCCATTTTGGGCACGCTATTTTTAACCACGTTTCAACATCTACCCACTGCCAGACAAGTGCATTGATTATGAAATAGCAAAATCAGTGGTGTGTTTTTACAGGCAGTGCGCTTTGATAGTTATAGCTTCTTTTTTTTTACATGGGAAAGTGATTTTAGTTCATTTATTCATCCAAAGATCAGTGGAAAAAGTGGGTCTGGAGTGTGAGCACAAACTGTTTAAAGAAGTGACTGAGTTCAATCAAATGAAGCTCACCGACGCTAGCAGTTATAGCGGCTAATTTGGAGCAGAGTTTCATATTTGGAATTGCGACCACGAGTATCATAGCAACCAAAGAGCCAATCCAGAGTGAGGTGTTGAAGGTAAAGTGGTCCCTCATTTATCGTGGGGGTTACGTTGCAAAAACAGGCAAAATCCGCTATATTTTTCCAATTTATTTATTAATAAAAATATATATATTATTTATTTTTTATTATTATTTATTATTCATATATTTATTAAATGTGTTATTAATTTTTATTATTATGTATTTATTTATTATATTTTTATTATTTTTTTATTATTATTATTGTTTATTCATTTATTTTTATTATTCAATTTTATTTTTCTTCACTTTGAATTACCTTGTGTACGAATTGTGCTATACAAATAAACTTGCCTTGCCTTTATTTATTTATTATTATTATTTATTATTCATTTATTTATTTATTTATTTTTACAACAGGCAAAATCTGCTTTATTTTGTACAATTCTTGTCTATGTGTTTTGTCTGTAAAACCCCTCACCACACACTTTATACACTTTTCTCACACAGGCGTTAACATTTTCTCACATTTCTCTCTCGTTTAAACTCTCTCAAAGTTCAAACCTTCGTAGGCGTCTTTGTCGGTGCAGAACGTTTCATCGACATTGTGGGTTTTGTCGGGGAGAAAACAAATTGCAAACGTACAGCACTTCAGAGTCACACTGAGATCCAACGTTTATGTAAATTTGTCTGAACACATTCTGTACTGGACAGGAGACACGGCACGGAGGAGACTGATGGACAATGGTCTACAGTCCAACAGCCAATCAGGACGCACGACACAATGGTCTACAGTCCAACAGCCAATCAGGACGCACGACACAATGGTCTACAGTCCAACAGCCAATCAGGACGCACGACACAATGGTCTACAGTCCAACAGCCAATCAGGACGCACGACACAATGGTCTACAGTCCAACAGCCAATCAGGACGCACGACACAATGGTCTACAGTCCAACAGCCAATCAGGACGCACGACACAATGGTCTACAGTCCAACAGCCAATCAGGACGCACGACACAATGGTCTACAGTCCAACAGCCAATCAGGACGCACGACACAATGGTCTACAGTCCAACAGCCAATCAGGACGCACGACACAATGGTCTACAGTCCAACAGCCAATCAGGACACAGGACACAACGCAGGTTCATACTCTGCAACTTTGAGCAGACGCTTAGCAACGCTGTCAATCAAACCTGTTGCTAACGCTAACAGGAGCGACCTCGGGGAAAGAAGGACCTGATTTGTCTGTTATTAATGTTCAGATCTTGATTTACAGACACAAAAGTGAAATAAAAACCCCAGGATCATGTAGAGGGTTAATACGAGTTTTTCAGCGTAAAGTGAAGAGTCGATGGAGCCGTTTGCGAGCCCAAGATACACTTACTATTTGCAACGCGGCGGCAGCAGGTTAGCTATGTCCATTTATACAAACAGTCTATGGTGTAGAGGAGGTGGAAAGTCCAGTAGACAAATTATGGTGATTCATTTGTTCAGCCAAACATAAATGAACAAAAAAACTGGTTCTGGGAAGTGTGTTACCTCATTTCTGAACAAAACAAGTACATTATAAAGTCCATACATTTATTGATTTATCCGTTCACGCTATAACGGCGGTGATTCATTGAACAGGGCTCAGGTCCAAAGGGAGATAAAAGAACATATTACCTCGTGTTCCCTTCGATTTAAGCCGTTTTAGTCAGACACAGACTGAGTCCAAATCAATTACGAAACAACTTAATTCCAGACAAATTGCTGCCTCGTTGAAGCAGTTTTTTAACATCTTACCGGATTTGGAAACTTGGAGAATTGTCGAAATCCAGCTGTGAAGGCTTCATCAAACTATTAGCATAGCCGCAGCATGCTAACACACTTTACGTCTATCCTCACTTAAAACATCTGGTTCTCCACGTACCACCTTCTGTTCTATATTACCTTATATTACCCATCATAACCGAAGCATTTGGATTTCAAGCCTAATTGACACTGGCAGGAATTCAAAAATTTGCTTTAGATTGACTTTATGGGAGAAATGTAAGAGCAGCGAGCGACGGGGTTGTGCGGAGGTCGCCGAGTGGATTTAGAGCGGCTTCCAGCAATGCTACATTTACTTTCTGTCACTGCACATAACCCGCAGTCGGAGCGGGCGGACATTTTGACGAGTGATTTAGATCTCCGAATGCCGCTGCTCTTATTGTTCCGCTGGCACTCGCTCCGCGCTGGCATTCCGACAGGCTCCATTTCCCATACATTCCTTCGTCGCCGAGGGGAGGACGGCCGTGTGGGATGTCGGGCCGAGATGGACGTGACGAGCTGAAACTGAGGGTCGATGGGGGCTGTCAAAGCTGAAGCGGGAGGAGAGAGACGGACGCTCACGCAGAACGAGGGAACGATGTGAGGAAACGCTCGGAGATCAGAGAGAGCGAAGACGTCGCGTGGAAACTCGAGCAGACGTGTTTTTGTGTCGTTTTGAAGGGTCTGATGTGGCTACACGATAAACATAACTGGGTCTGTGTAACGTGTTTGTGACGTGTTTGTGACGTGTTTGTAATGTGTCTGTAACATGTGTGTAACGTGTCTGTGACGTGTTTGTAACAGCAACTTCACTGTGAATAAAACCTCGGCCTTTGTTCTGGTCTGACAAAAAAAATCAGACAGAATCAGCTCAGTAGTAGTAGTAGTAGTGGTAGTGGCAGTAGAAGTTGTAGTATAGTAGTAGGAGTATTGGTAGTAGTAGTTTTAGTAATAGTACAAGTAACAGCAACGGTAGTAGTATAAGTAGTGGTAGCATTAATAGTAGTACTAGTGGAAGTAGCAGTAGTAGTATAGTAATAGTAGTAGCAGTAGTAGTAGTAGTAGTACAAGTAGCAGCAACAGTAATAGTAGTAGTAATAGTAGTAGAAGTAGCATCAACAGTATAAGTAGTATAGTAATAGTATAGTAGTAGTAGTAGAAGTAGCAGGAGCAATAGTAGTAGTAGTAGTAGTAGTAGCATTAATAGTAGTACTAGTAGAAGTAACAGGAGCAGTAGTCGTTTGAAATTGTAGAGTTGAATAATTTAATATAAATTTGGGAAAGTACATTTTAGATAAACGTGTCACATCTGTATTTTACTGTTAATGTTAAAAATGAACTGATAGTTTTATAAAGTCATCACAGGTCGACCTTTTACAACTTAAATCTGATCATGTAAAAAAACTATAACCCAGTGCAAAGAAAATGATGAATATTGACCCCAAAAATATAAATTGTTCCAGTTTCATCGACAGAACGACAAGTTGATGTAGTGATGTTCGTCAGGAGTCGGTCTCAGAGCCGGTTTATATTTATTTACTCACATTTATCAGTAAAAGATCAGATCAGGGTCAGACCTGAGTCGAGCTCGATTCTATTTTTAGAGTCAAATCAAACATGGCCGACTGTGCGAGACTTTTATGAGCTCATGTAAAGAACAACGCAAATGTTTCATCCCTCCATTTTCTTTCTCTCTCACTCTATCCTGCCCTTTCTCTCCATCTCAGTCTCTTTTCTTCTCTCCTCACATCTCCCCCTCTCTCTGTCTATCTCTCCCATTCTCTTTCTCTCTCTCTTTCCCTTTTCTATCACTCTACTCCATTCTGTCCCTCTCTCCCTTCATGTCTCTGTCAGTCTCTTTTTGTCCTTTCCTCTCTCTTTCTCCTTCTACCCCTCACTCTCTTCTTTCATTTCTCCCTCTTTCTCCCTATTGTCTCTCTGTCAGTCTGTCTCTCCCTGTCTCTCTGTCCCACTCATCCTCTCTCCTTTCCTCTGTCCTTTTGTCTCTCACCCTTTTTCTCTCCCTCTCTCCTTTCCTCCTTCCCTCTCTCTGGTCTCTCGCTCTTTCCCTCTCTTTCTCTGCCTCTTTGTCAGTCTATCCCTCCTTCTCCCTGACCCACACCTCCTTCTCCCTCTCTCTGTCCCCATCTCTCCCTCTATCTCTGTCAAATTGCCCTTTCCTCCCCCTCTCTCTGTCCCTCTCTCCTTCCCTCTCTCCCCCTATATCTGTCCCACTGTCCTTCCCTTTCTCTGTCTCTCTATCCCACTCCTCCCTCTTTCTCCTTCCCTCTTTCTCCCTATCTCTCCCTCTCTGTCCCACTCTTTCCTCTCTCTCTTTCTCTCTCTCCTTCCCTTTCTCCCCAATCTTTCCCCCTCTCTCTGTCCTTCTCTCCCCCTCTCTCTGTGGTGGTCCTCTCTCTTCTTCTCTCACTTCTCCTCTCCCTTCTCTCTCTCCTCCTGTGGAATGCTGACTCCTCGTCCTCTCTCTCTCTCTTTGTCTCTGGGGACACGTTGGTCGAGGTCCTGACCTTCTCCTTCTGTCTCCTGGAGCCTCTCAGCTATAACTAAGTTCACATCAGATAAGTCCAGCAGCTTGTTCCTCTCGTCCTGAGCGAGGGAACAGAGGACGGGAGCAGAGGACGGGAGCAGAGGACAAGAGCAAAAGACGGGAACAGAAGATGAGAGCAGAGGACAAGAGTAGTAGACGGGACCAGAAGACAGGAACAGAAGACAGCATCATAAGACGGAAGCAGAAGATGGAAGCAGAGGAGTGGAACAGGAGACAGGAGCAGAGGACGGCAGAAGACTGTGGTAGAAGACGACAGCAGAGGACGGCAGGGGAAGACGACAGCGGAAGACGACAACGGAGGACGACAACGGAGGACGACAATGGAGGACGGAAGCAGGGGACGGGAACAGGAGGCAGGAGCAGAAGACTGTGGTAGAAGACGACAGCAGGAGACGACAGCGATAGGAGCAGGACTCTCTCCTTGAGGCTCTATGTGTCTCTCAGTCTAACTCCTCCATCACAGTCCTTCACTCTTAGCCACGCCCACTTTTCATTACGTCACAATACTTTTACTAATACTAATACTTTTACTAATACTAATATTTTTACAGTCTAAACCAGGGGTCACCAACCTTTTTTAACCTGAGAGCTACTTTATGGCACTGAGTCGTACGACGGGCGACCAGTTTGAGACGCTCTTCTCAAATAACACATTTTCTCAGTTTGCCTTTAGTTCTACATTATTAATAATAAACGATAATCATCTGTGTCACTGATCACATTAATGATTTCTCAAAATAATTATCAACAATGAGCAACGAGGGAAACAGATATCAGTATTCAGCACTTTAACTTTACTAATCTTAGTAATTGTTAAAATTCCAGGTGACACTTTCATCACTACATCTCAGAGGAAATCTCACTATGACAAACCTTTTTAACAACATAAATAATATACATTGCACCATGTTTCATAAAGTTATCAATTATATATCCAAAATAGCAACAGAATAAGATTAAATTTTTAGATGCAGCTCATTAGTGAGTTGTGCTGTTTTTAGAACCGTCTGCGGGCGACTCATGTGGGGCTCGGGGGCCACATGGCGCCCGCGGGCACAGGGTTGGTGACTCCTGGTCTAAACCTTTCAGTCTCAGTGTCGCTTTAACTTAAAACTGACCAGCAAGTTCATATTTTGAAATAAAACTCAAAACTCCAAATACTGTGACATGGATCCGTCTGTGCTCACTCACCTCAGGAGGGTCCAACATATTTACACCAAACAACCAGATAAAATGTAAAATAAATGCACCAACTTTTTTTTTTTTTTTCCACTTATAAATTAACTGTTTCTGTATTTAATTCTTATTCAAATATTACATAAACATTTCCCTCGATGTAAAAAAAATTACTGTGTAACTGTGAAACCTTTTACTTTACCTTGAGTTTGACCCATCTGCCTTAAAACGAGAAGCTTCCCGGTTTAACTCCCCAGTCGCCCGCGTTTCTCTCTGCAGAGTTTGCATGTTCTTCCTGTGTCCGGGTGGGTTTCCTCTGCGCGCTCCCATTTCCCTCATTAACCTAAAACCGGCACAATCCTCCAGTTGGACAGTCACCGAGATGAGCTCAAGGTGTGGACATGGGTCAAACGCAGAGGACAAATGTCCAAACAGGGACAATAAACTGTCCCCTAAACTTATGTGAATGTGTGAATGAAACAAAACACAACTGCAGGTCTGTTTTTGAGGAGGTAGAACACGACGTAAAGCTCATAAGTGTGCATTTTGTGTAATATCGGACCTTTAAAATATCGCTAAATAAATAAATAAACACATGTGCACCGGCGTTTTTATGTGGGATTTTGCAAACTCAAACATGTGCAGATTTTCTCACATGTTTTCCCTTTCGCTCGGAGTGTTAAAGGTTGCATTAGACTTCCTGTTTCACATGTGTATTCTTTTCTGAGCAGGAAATAAGCTGAGGCGGTTAATTACATGAAACCTCTGTCACACTGATCTTACGCAACAGCGGAGAAGAAAAGAGCTGGGAGCTTCTTCCAAGTTTGTACACAAATTAAAAAATGACTTGATGTTTGGCAGGATAATAAAAGAGAACCTTTGTTTGTCCCAGAATGAGGAAACTGCAGCGGTGTAAGTACAAGAGAATTATGGAGCCAAAACGATGTGTCAACAACATGTCTAAATAGTTTCACGATAATTCAATTGGATTTCAAGCCAAATTGAGGAAAAACTGTCTGGTGTGAATAACAGAACCGTTCAAATCTGTCAAAAGAACAAACGTTTCAGAGGAAAGACAAATCCACTTCTTCAGTTCTGGCCAGATTACTCCCGGACACCGCCTTGTATCTGTCTGAAGGAGGCGCTAACGACGCTGAAGCTAACACACCCGTTTGTTTACAGTTTGTTTGTTTGTTTGCTAGCGAGTGCGAACTGTGCCTCAGTCATATTTTGTGTAATCGTTCAGGCCCCTAATGAGCACCCTCAGCCCTATTAGCAAACTGGCTAGCACTGTTGTTTTCCTTGTTTTGATTTAGTTTGTGAATAGAGTTAAAAACAGGAGATAGATGAGGTCAAAGGTCAAAGCCTCCATTTCTGTTCAAAGATGGATTGTCTTCCCAAACATAAATCTCTTCTTTAACTCTCCTCTCAAACCATTTCTTTTCTTTAGCTCAGATCTGACCCTCTCTCTTTTCAAAGGAGTGGTCAGTGTCTTCGAGATGCAGATGAACCGCAGACTGTGTCCTGAGCTGCTCTTACGAAAATGTTGGTCCATTCTCTTATGGAGCTGTTTAGTTTAGTTTATATAATACACGGCTTACAAAATGTTCTGTTTCCCATATAACAGTTGTCATTTCTCATAATAAACTGTTATATTTTAGTCAAGGCCACATTTCTTTTCAAAAGCCTTTTTAGAAATGTCATATTTGAGGGCGAGTTGTGTTGTATTTGATGTATGTACCATATGTTTACAGCATACCCAAAGTCCGGCCCGTGGACCAATTGCGGCCCGTGTACAAATTTCCACTGGCCCGCAGCCTCTGGAATAAAAATAATTCTGTGTGGCCCGTTGCCCTGTTGACCAACGTAAAATACACATTTACAAGTGATATTATATTTCACCGAGGATGGCAGCAGATCCGGGCCGTGCTCCGAGGTCGCGCTCTCGCCGACTTTTAACACCAATTAGATAAAGACGACAGGTTTAAAGAAATTCAAACATTCGCTAAGAAAATGCTGAGTTTGTTTAGTTCTCGGTTATGAACTTTAACAAGAACCGAGCGAGGACAAGACTGACTCACCTGCGACGTTTTGCTCGTCCAAACCACCGTCTTTGAGCCGGACCAGGCCCATTTACTACAGTCCAGATCTCAGCTTCAGTCCAGTCTCAGTTTGTTTGGTGAATAAATTTGAAAATCTCAGTGAATTAATTTTATTGTAATAATCAAAACCACAGATTAAATGTTTCACTTTTTCATATTTATAATCTGTGTATAATTCATTTTGTTTTTGAAAGGTGAAAGTTGCAATAAAAAGTCAAAAAATAATTAAATAGTTCATGTGGCTTTAATATTAATAGTTTATTAGACCCTGTAGTTTTGATTCTGCTTCAAATTTTGCCGTTTAACCCGACTCTGCGCCTGTTCTTCATACAACAGAACAGAAATCGACAGTTTCTCTAATAAAACGCTCACTGCAGTCGTCACTACACTGGATGGAATGAAAAATAAACAAAACAAAACTCAAAATTCCATAGCAACAGTTTAATCTAAGGTATTTTCACTCAAATATCAGCTTGGGACCAGGCGTGTGACGTGTCTCATGGCCAAAATAATTGCGATTAACGATTATATCACGATAAGGATTAAAATTGTTATGGATATAAGACAATTTTATGTCTCAGTTTTATGTCTTGCACTTTAATAACTTGTAATTTGCACTATGTATTGAAAATTTTGCACACTTGTATATTGTCTTTTGTATTGCACTTTTTATATGTATGTTGTTGTTTTTTTAAGGACTACAGATGGAAATTAGCATTTTGCTAAATCTGGTGCAGCCATCTTTTTAATGTATCTGCACACTGTCCTTCAAATAAATAAATAAATAAATTATGGAAGAGCAGGGCTGTCAACTGAAATTTGGAGGTCCGGGGGCAATAAGTCTACGTGGGCCCCCTGTAACACAAATTAATTGCAAAAAAGTCAAATTATGGGCCCCCTAAGACCCGGGGGCCCTGGACAACAGACCCTTTCGTCCCCTCCGTTGACTCCCCCGTGGATAAGTCTTTTCTGCACATTTTGGTGATTGTAAATGCGATTATCTTTGTTGCCGATTATCACGATTATATAAAATGTCACACAAACGGTCATTATCAACCCTTTTTTATCACGATAAACGATATTATTGTTTATTTTCCCATCCGGACTTGGGACTAACTCAACATCATCACATCGTCTTTCAGATTTCACCCACTCCTGAATCTAAACTTGCTTCTAGAATGCCGAGTATTTTCTCAAGCTCTCCTGGTTTTCTCCCATACAGGGTCCCCCCATCCCCCCCCCCGCTCACCCCTGCACCAGCGTGTCCCGGGGCAGTGCTTGAACCGGGGACGCACTCTGTCCCTCAGCAGCGGGGCGACAGGGAAACACAAGGAAATGGACTTTTTCCCAACGCAGGGAGTCGGAGCGCCATGGAAAACATGAGGAACGGTTTAAAGAGGAAACATGCTGATCAGAGGACGAGAGGACGAGAGGACGGGGGATGGAGGAGGAGAGGTGGGTATGACCAGGGAAGGATCTGGACTTGAGCTGAGGACAGATTTTTGGACTTTTACATGGGAATTATTATGTAAAATTGACTTGTACTATATATTATTATATTATATCAATGTTCCCACGTCATTAGTTTAGTCTGAGTCGTATTTTTGACGTGTTTATTCCCTGAGAAATCCAAACTGATCTCTGTGTATGTTACAGATCGATATCAGTCTGGTCCGTGTCCCCCGTTACGTCTCAAACCCGGTCAAACCTGACATGATCGTCCAATCGGATCTGTTTTTTTCAGTGACGCGTGTGAACCCGAGCAGCTCATCACATTTATCTCCGCTCTCTGATTCTGCGAAAATCCATCATGTTTTTCAGCCCCAGTTTGAGATTTTTTTTTCTTTTTTTTTTCTGATACGGAATGACCATGCCTGTCCCTGATTGGTTCTTCCACCTGTCAATCACAGCCATCTACAAACATCTTCATAAAGTATTGCAGAAGTGTTTGTTCTAAATCCCAGAAAAGCGTGTTTGAGTAATCCTGTTTTGTTTTGTTCTGCGTTCAAGGCTCAAGTGCTCGGAACATAAGAAAGAATTATGGGTAAAACACGTAAAGTAAAAAAAAAAACAGGTTAAAAAGGAAAAAAAATAACAGCCATAAAAAGACTGCACTGTTGTTTTGATGTTATTGTGTATCTTTACCTCCATGACTTTTATTTTTAAGCATATGTTTTTTAACTTTATGCATGCCCTTATTTCAGTTTATAAGAGCTATATGTCTACTTTTTTATATTATTTATTTATTTATTTATTTATTTATTTATTTAATTATTTATTTAATTATTATTTATTATTATTATATATTTTTATATTTTTATTTATTATTATATATTTTTTATTTTTTTTACTCTGTGTTTTATGTTGCACTTTATCACCGAAGAAAGTTCCTGGTTTGTGAAGTTGTGTTCACTGACAATGGCAATAAAAGTCTGATTCTGATAAATTAAAAGTGCTCCTTCATGTTTCTAAAGTCCATGCACTTCCACATTGTTATACTGAAATTAAACACCTCACGCTACAGGATATTTTAGTCTTATATGATTTTTAAACACGTAACAAATAGGGCAGACGAGACGCAAATCGGATAAGATTTTAAAAGCCTCAAGCACAAAGACTGCAGCAGGATATGGCGGTGAAGGGACTGTACACCTCAAGCTAAAAGTTGTAAACGCACCTCGTGTCAGCTGTTTTCAAGTCAAAACTGTGTCATTATTATTGTGAAATGTGGTGCAGTGGTTCAGATTAACGCGTTTAACGATAAACGACACAGAAAGTAGAGTTGCTATCGCTAATCCGCAGCGTAAATACTTAATCGGGTGAAGTGAATCGGGTCCTAAATCTGGCATAACGTTTGATAATACAATAATTGAGAGTTAATTTGGTATCGTTTAAGCCCAAAGTCAATGAAACAGTTAATATCAAACCATCAAAAATTGAATTAAACAATATTATACATAACTTCTCCCCATTATCCAGTAAGATTTCATTAAATTCGCCTCTTAACCAATCAAATCAGTGACAGTTCTCCGGCGGTGAACTTCTCACAGTCTCCTGAGAATCCGTCTGGCTCATCGCGCAGTGTTACGAGCGACGAGTTTACCAGCGGCTCAACCAAAACAAACATGGCCACACAGAAGTAATTAAGTAAGTAATCTTTATTTATACAGCGCGTTTCCAAAGGTGTTGTTTGATCTGAGGAATTTTGTTTTGAGGAGCAATAAGTTTGTTTTGAGGAGCGAGTTTCGGTCTCGTTTGCGTTTAGCTGAGGGCAGTTTGCAGCTAACCGCGTTCAGATGGAGTCAAACAATTTAAAAAACACTGAGAAAATGTGAAACTCTGAGTCACTGAAGGAACCGTACAATTGCACATAATCTGAGTACAAAATTTGGTTAAGACATATCCCCGAAACAGTGACTAATGTGTCCCAGTGGCAAAAATAAAAGGACCCAGGACTGACCCTTGAGTGACTCCACAAAACAAGAACTCAACACAAAACGCTACACAAATAGATCCAGAGTTAGCCATGAGTTTGTTTAAGGTAAATACGACTGGCGTAAAGGAGTGGTGGATGAAGTACTTAATTTTGTTACTTAAGTAAAAGTACACATATGGAGGTAAAAAGTTACTCAAGTTGAAGTAAAAGTATCACATGGCAAAATTAACTCAAGTCAAAGTATTAAAGTACCTGTTTAAAAATGTACTTTAAGGGTAAAAAGTAAAAGTATTTCAATGTTTCAAAGGAATGAGGGGCTTAGACATCACCCGATCTATAACTCCAACCTCAGACCCAAAGCAAACAAAAGAAACAAAGAGGACAATGGGGCGATCCAGTAGGGCCATTAAAGGTTGAATAGAGGCCATTAAGGCTGTAAATTTCTGTGTAAATGATTCAAAATGACATATTTTGTTCAACAGTAAAAACATGCAACAATTTCTTATTTTTTCTTATATATTTTGTATTTTGTGTGTTTATTTTTGTGTTGCTCAAAGTCGAAGCTCGAACTCGAAAACTTTAGTCAGAACATTTCCACGAAGATGGTAAAAACAACCCGTCAAATCGTGTGAAAAGTACTTTTACTTTTCAGTCCTGTTCAAAAATGTACTGGAGTAGAAAGTACAGATACTGCTCTCAAATGTACTCAAGTAAAAGTAACACGTACCCACTGTAAAATGTACTCAAATAAAGTACAGATACCTAAAAATGCTACTTAAGTGCAGTACTTTACTACTTGTTCTTCGTTACTGTGCAGCAGTCACATAAGTATGCTCTCAAACGTAGTGAAGTAAACTTAAAATGTATCCACTGTAAAAAGTACTTAAGCAAAGTACAGATACCTAAAAAGTTACTTAAGTGCAGTACTTTACTACTTGTACTTCATTACCTTGCAGCAGTGGTATAAAGTATGCTCTCAAATATACTGAAGTAAAAGTTACACGTACCCACTGTAAAACATACTCAAGTAAAGTACAGATACCTAAAAATGCTACTTAAATACAGTACTTTACTCCTTGTACTTTGTCACCTTGCAGCTCTGGTATAAAGTTATAAAGTACACTCTCAAATATACTGAAGTAAAAGTACCACGTACCCACTGTAAAACATACTCAAGTAAAGTACAGATACCTAAAAATGCTACTTAAATACAGTACTTTACTCCTTGTACTTTGTCACCTTGCAGCTCTGGTATAAAGTTATAAAGTACACTCTCAAATATACTGAAGTAAAAGTACCACGTACCCACTGTAAAACATACTCAAGTAAAGTACAGATACCTAAAAAGTTACTTAAGTACAGTACTTTATTACTAGTACTTTGTCACCTTGCAGCTCTGGTATAAAGGTATAAAGTACGCTCTCAAATGTACTGAAGTAAAAGTAACACATACCCACTGTAAAACATACTCAAGTAAAGTACAGATACCTAAAAAGTTACTTAAGTACAGTACTTTATTACTAGTACTTTGTCACCTTGCAGCTCTGGTATAAAGGTATAAAGTACGCTCTCAAATGTACTGAAGTAAAAGTAACACATACCCACTGTAAAACATACTCAAGTAAAGTACAGATACCTAAAAAGTTACTTAAGTACAGTACTTTATTACTAGTACTTTGTCACCTTGCAGCTCTGGTATAAAGGTATAAAGTACGCTCTCAAATATACTGAAGTAAAAGTAACACGTACCCACTGTAAAACGTACTGAAGTAAAGTACAGACACCTAAAAATCCTACTTAAGCACAGTACTTTACTCCTTGCAGCCGCGGTATAAAGTACACAGTCCGTGATGAAAACGACTTTGACAACATCAGTTCACAAAGTCAAACACAACCATTAAATTCACAAACTTTAACTTGTTTTTGGGATTATTTTGAGTTATTATGGAAACCGCACGGCTCTCGCTATTACTCCCGTGTTTATGATTTCCACTGTGAAGCGACGGGGCCCTAGACTTTCTCCGGCCTTTATTACTTGTCTCCTAAATGAACCAGGGGCCGGCAGACGGAAATGACTCATGGGTCCCTCTGGTGCCAAATCCTGCACGGTCCAAGGGCGATTAAAGTCTGCCATTCATATTTGTGCAGCGGAGGCTATTTCTATGTGAGATATTCGCGTGAAATACGGTCGCGCTGATTGGGCGAGAGAGCGTTGCATTATGGGAACCTGCCTAGTCCAAGTTTATACTCTGTCCTTGCCAACGCTGATGTGTAAGTCTAGAGCAGGTGAAATAAGAAACCGGAGAGTGAGCATAAAGTTAGCGTTAGCGTATGTAGCTGTTTTGTGTGTGTTTGCCAGTTTTATTATTCATAACCTCCATTTCCAGATTTAATTTTTTTATTTATTTTCCTCTCGTTAAGTTTTGCACGCGTTGTGTAACTTTTCTGGTGGTGAAAAAGACGAGTTTAAAAGCAGAAATGTCAATACTGAGATGCGCCGATGGTGGAACCGTCCTCCAGAAAAGTTACGTAGAAGATTTTACAAACATATGAGACATTAAATTTGAAATAAAAGACACATCAGTCGTATTCATTCTTATTTAAATTTAAATAAATAAAATAAACTATGTCTCTCTCTGTAGCCATTAATTTGGCTGAGGTGGCTAGTAGCTCGGTCGCTAATGAGCGTCAACAGAAAAGGAGGAGCGCTAGCTAGTCTCGACTGCAGCGTACGTGCAAAGCATTCTGGGATTTGTAGTATTAGCGGTGCATGCGCTATACACCGGCGGACCAGCTCTGATGCTTATTTCATATGATTTCACGGGCCAAATATAATTACACCGCGGACCAGATTTGGCCCCGGAGCCTGAGTTTGACATATGTGTAGTCAAATATTTAAAAGTCCCAGACAGATCCTTCCGTTTTGTTCTTATTCGACAAAATACGTGTTAACTTTGCCAGCGAAATCAACCTGTTTACACGAGCGATATTGAATGTGTAAATATAAACCAGCTCTGAAAAAAATGATCTTCTTCTTCTCTGGCAGGTCAAAGTTCATCCGAGTGCAGCCTAAACTGTACTGCGACGCACGAAGGAAACTCTATAACCAACAAACCAGAGTGTAAAGCCTTCGCCCGCTGCGTTCTGCTCCGGAGTAACGGATCAGCGTGGGCCCCGCTCTGACCCCCTGAGCGTTGATAGACTTCTTTGCTAACACGAATGCCAATCACAACCTCAACGCCAGGTCACGTACGGCGGCCCCCGGTTCAGCGCACGCTCCGCTCGTCTAATCTCTCTCCATGTGCTCCTAAAGTGTACGAGCTCTGCACTGAGAGAAACATGTAAACATTTGAACAAAGGCCAGTTTGTGGTAAAAACAAAACAACTTCTACTGATGTCACTTTATGTACAGTGTGAAACCAAACGGCCAAAACAATAAAACAGAGGGAAGTGGAGCAGGAGGAAACTGAATGAAGCTGTTTAAGTTGTTCTGTTTGAAGAATGTGTGATTGGCAGGTCAGGACGTCATTGAACTAAATTAAAATAAATAAAAGACTTGTATTCGGAATTTAAATGTCCTAGATCACACAAAACTGACTCTTGTGAGAGTTAAGTCGCGATTTAATACTGTTCCCTCCTCAAAAACAGACCTGGAGTTTGTGTTTGTTTCACAGTGGGTTAGGACTCTCTGTAGGACACAGTGGGTTGTTAGGAGTCTCTGTAGGACACAGTGGTTGTTAGGAGTCTCTGTAGGACACAGTGGTTGTTAGGACTCTCTGTAGGACACAGTGCAGTCTCTGTAGGACACAGTGGTTGTTAGGACTCTCTGTAGGACACAGTGCAGTCTCTGTAGGACACAGTGGTTGTTAGGACTCTCTGTAGGACACAGTGGGTTGTTGGGACTCTCTGTAGGACACAGTGGGTTGTTGGGACTCTCTGTAGGACACAGTGGTTGTTGGGACTCTCTGTAGGACACAGTGGGTTGTTGGGACTCTCTGTAGGACACAGTGGTTGTTAGGACTCTCTGTAGGACACAGTGGGTTGTTAGGACTCTCTGTAGGACACAGTGGGTTGTTGGGACTCTCTGTAGGACACAGTGGGTTGTTGGGACTCTCTGTAGGACACAGTGGGTTGTTGGGACTCTCTGTAGGACACAGTGGGTTGTTGGGACTCTCTGTAGGACACAGTGGTTGTTAGGACTCTCTGTAGGACACAGTGGGTTGTTAGGAGTCTCTGTAGGACACAGTGGTTGTTAGGACTCTCTGTAGGACACAGTGGTTGTTAGGACTCTCTGTAGGACACAGTGCAGTCTCTGTAGGACACAGTGGGTTGTTAGGACTCTCTGTAGGACACAGTGGTTGTTAGGACTCTCTGTAGGACACAGTGCAGTTTCTGTAGGACACAGTGGGTTGTTAGGACTCTCTGTAGGACACAGTGGTTGTTAGGAGTCTCTGTAGGACACAGTGCAGTCTCTGTAGGACACAGTGGTTGTTAGGAGTCTCCGCTCATGTGAGATTTGTGGTTTAATTACTAATCCAGGTTTCCTCTCACATGGAGCGAGTTGTTCTCTGGAGAAAAGCTCTGCAAAAGTGAAATGGACCAGAAGACGAGTCCTGTGCGGGGTTTAGACACACACACACACACACACCCCAACACACACACTGTAACACACACACACTGTAACACACACACACTGTAACATACACACACTGTAACACCCCCACACTGTAACACACACACTGTAACATACACACACACCAACATACACACACTGTAACACACACACACTGTAACATACACACACTGTAACACACACACACACACACACACACACACACACTGTCCCATAGTCCTGAGTCTTTCTCTGTGTCTCATTATGAGGAGTTTTGGACACATTTCTCTGCGGCTGGTGGTTTTTGTTTATTTTTATTTTCTGTACATTGTTTTCATTTTGTAAATATGTTCAGACTCCGCCTCCTCATAGTGACATGTCGCCATAGCAACCACCAGATTGTATGACCATAGGGCATTTTTAAATTCTACACGTGTGACCTGGTGTTTTGGAAAAATCACAAGCCGCGGTGGAACGTCATTAAGGAAAAGTAGTAAAGTACTTAAGTATACATTTTTGGTATTTGTACTTTACTTAGTATTTTCAATATTGTGTGAGACCTGCTGAAAAGGCTGGGAGATTATTTTTAACATGTTCAGAATTTGAGCAAAAAAAAACCCCCAAAACAATAAAAAAAATAAAAAAAAATAAAAACCACCACATCTGAAGCTTTACAAGACTTAAAATCTGCACAAAATACTTTTACTTTTTACTCTTTAAGTACATTTATTCTATGAGTACTTTATTACCTTTACTTAAGTACATTTTTTCATGTGAGACTTTAACTTTTTTTGCTCTGGTACTTCTGCTTTTTTCAGTAACAAAATCGGGTACTTCTTCCACCACTGATCACAAGTGGGCGGGGATAGGGGGTAGGTGAAAACCGACATTTTCTGAGCACTTAAGCCTTGAACGCAGCAAAATACTACCACTACTCAAAATACTCAAACACGCATGATCAAACAAAATACAACTTATGCTAACGTTAAGAAAACACAACTAAAACCCTGTGAAAGTAAAACAAAATAAAAAATAAAAAATGTCCAGTTTAAGTCTGAATGTGAAACGCTGCAGGACACATCTATTCTCATCACTGACACGAGACGCCGGCGCTGATTGGGGGTGATGCACGAGCGCACGGGGGTGGGTGGGGGTTGGGGTGGGGGGGGACACCTGGGTGGGATGTTCCGGCTCAGGTGGGTCCGGCCAATCGTATCGCTCCCCTGGGCCCTTTGATACAAACAAGACGAATCTCTGACATGTTTACGCCTTTTCATTTAGCGGCCAATTGTGAGCCGATTGCTTACAAATTGAAAAATGAACATCAGGTGCGGCGTCTGGGACCAATAACCGTCCCGAGTGCATGTTACAGTGTAGATGTAAATACAAGCCTTTCTATAAGCAATGTCCCCCTTAACAAGCCCCGCCCCTCTTCGCCGTTTCGGGTTTCCACGGGGCGAACGCGCACCCAAAAACTGCGTGTTACTTAATTATAGCGGCGCAGTTAGGAAAGTCATAAGAGTATTTATAGAGAGTCCAATTTAGGGAAGGGGGCACGGGTTTAACTGGAGTTGTTTGCCCCCGTCCTGGGAGAATGGAACATGCTGTTTTCATTACGAGGGGTCACGGCGAGGAGGAGGGGGGGAGCGAGCGACGGAGGGGAGGGCGGGGAGCGGCGCGAGCACGCTCCAGTGTTCCTGTCTACATGCGTGTATTGTAAAAACGTGCATGTAATTGCGGGGATGGGTCAGACGGCTTCGGAGTGAGACGGTCCTGACGACATCCAGATGACTTTTTACAACGGCAGCTACGCGATGCTAAACTGTCGCCAAAGATCTGCGGCGGGCTGACATAACCGCATTACCGCGGCGCTACGGCTTGTTGGCGGTGAGAAGCGCGTGCACAGATAGAGGCGTGATGGCTGCGGTCAGACTTTAGGAGCTGGCGCAAAACCACAACACAATGGACGTGACATGTTTTGCATTAGCCGCTGTCGTCGCGTATAAAGTCACGTAACCTCAAGTCAAAGGGGAAACTCAAGTCTTTTATTAGAGAGGAAACGTGAGGGGTTTGTATGGTTTTGATCAACGCTTCCACAGTTAAACAGCGGGAACTGAACAAGCAGCTTCCGATGCTAATGCCGTCTTGTAATACGGAGCGAGTGCAGCGAGTTGTGGCTAACTCGCTAAAACTGTGTCTCAAGTTTTATTAAAAGCATAAAATATAAAGTTAACAACCTTTTAATATTCAAATGAATCAAAATAAAGACTACGTAGTTGTTTTTAAATGTGGAGTACTTCAGCCTGTGGTGTTGTTTTAATATTTATCATGCCTCAAAATTAGCATTAGCGTTAGCATTGAGATACAAACGTGTCTCTCCTGAAACACAAAGTGTCGTCTGGTGAAGTTTTCATTTTATTTGTGGGTTTAATTTTAGCGTGACTCTGGAAAGATCTCATAGAGAGAAAATTGGACAGGAAGTAAAATAAATTGGACAGGAAGTAGAGAACGTTGGACAGGAAGCTGTGAAAATTGGACAGGAAGTTGTGAAAATTGGACAGGAAGTAGAGAAAATTAAACAGGAAGTAGAAAAAATTGGAGAAGAAGAGGTGAAAATTGGATAGTAAGTAGAGAAAATTTAATAGAAAGTAGAGAAAATTGAACAGGAAGTAAAGATTGTACAGAAAGTAGAGAATATTGGACACAAAGTAGTGAAAGTTTAACAGGAAGTAGAAAAAATTGGAGAAGAAGTGAAAATTGAAACAGAAGGTAGATAAATTTGATCAGGAAGTAGAGAAAATTTAACAGAAAGTAGAGAAAACTGAACAGGAAGTAAAGATTGTACAGAAAGTAAAGAATATTGGACACAAAGTAGTGAAAGTTTAACAGGAAGTAGAGAAAAATGAACAGGAAGTAGAGAAAATTGAACAGGAAGTAGAGAAAATTGGACAGGAAGTAGAGAAAATTGAACAGGAAGTAGAGAAAATTGAACAGGAAGTAGAAAAAATTGAACAGGAAGTAGTGAAAATTGGACAGGAAGTAGTTAACAGTTAGATTGTATTGACTGATGAAATGAGGAGAGAGACGTAGAGACATTCGGCAAACAGTAACAACCACATATGTGCAACGGCATTGTTAATGTTTCAAATTAGTATTTTAATTATTATTTTTTTTAACAAATGGCGACTGTAAAGTTTTGAAAATTGATCTGTAAAAATCATAGACCCACTGATTCAACAAATACTATAAACAGTCACATTTTTAAGTATTTTCCACCTTTAATCCACTCAAGGAACCGCTCACCTCACACCGCCGACCCGTGGATCGATGAATCTGTCCGCTCAATCAATGATGTTCATGTCGAGAGCGGGAATTGAACTTCCAACCTTCGGATCAGTGGACAAACACTACAACACCTGAGCCTCCGTCACCCAGACCCTAGATCGTTTATATAAGGACATGTTTGGCTTCAGAAGGTCAAACTTTCTAACAATTGTAACGTAAAACCGAGCTAGCGTAGCATCGAGGGCCCCCACCCCCGCCAAGCGCTGCGACAACAACGACCAGCGCCGCTTCCCGATCGTCCTCTTCATCTGTGTTTTTAATGCCGCTATCTACCCCTCCAGCAGGTGGTCCCATCCCCTTATCGCACCTCCGCCATCTACACCCAAAACGCTAGCGACGCCAAAAAACCCCGGCTCAAAACCGTGTTCACTCAGGACGCTTTCCAAAACACGTCCGACCCGCAAGCCACACACACGCGAGACTCCCGCTTTGAAAAACATGTAGTGGAAGTTTGTGGGAAGCAGGTGCGGCCCTGTCCGTTTGATATGCCTTATAAGAACCAGACGGAGCGGGAGTGCGGAGAGCAGCGCCTGTCAGCTCCCCCTGCGCCGCCGCACCGTGAGCGATAGAGCGTTTAGAGGCTTAGGGCTGACAGCGGGATGAAAATCTGCAGTTCTGCGGGTTAGAAATGTCCATTATGGGATATTGTGTGATCAAATACAGCAGGTTTGGAGTAAAGGGTCAGGGCTTGTACAAGAGACAGGACAAATTTACGTTCAGCCGATGAAAACGTACGGTTTGGTGGGGGGAGTGTCTTGCTCAAGGGCGAAATAACAGCACATCCGGGAGTTGTTGTAAAATGAAGCTGAACCTGATATTTACTTAAAAAAAAAACAAAAAAACAACAGAACTAACAGACCTGGAGTTGTGTTTTGTTTCATTCACACAAACAAAACTGCAGATTTAGGCTGAGTTCTTCTCTCGAACTGAAAAAAAACCCTAAACACTCTGTTCCACCTTGTGATGTCATCATGTGGTGATACAGGAAGTGCTCCGCTGTGTTTTTAAACTCCACACACCTTCATTTATAGAATCATTTGGATCATTTCAGCTCCTGGAGTTGCCGATTTATACTGAACAAAAGGTAAAAAGGAGCTGTTAATGTGAAAACTAACTCTTCAATTCATGACATCACAAGGTGGAACGGAGCATTTTGAGCTTTGGAGATGTTATATAAGACGTTTAAATGGTTTCCAGGGGTTCAAAGTTGCATTCTGATGAGTTTTTAAGCACTTTTCACGACTCTCCGGACCAGAACAGTGGAGTTTTGCGATGGCGGTAAATCTAACAACAACTAACTAGCATGCTAACACACACTTCACACCATGATTATTTTGACCTCAAGAGCTGCTTATACAATATATCTATCAGGTAAAGGACTTTTAGAAGAACTAGAATCTTGCATTAACCTCCTGAGACACATTTTGGGTTGTTTAGGCCACAGTGCAAATTTTTAGAAGAACAGCAACAAGAACATGTTCAATTTTGAATATTTTTAAGAGTTTAGAATATTTATTTATTTTCTATTTTTATTTGTATTTATTTATTTTAATTTTTTATTTATTTATTTATTGTATTTTATTTTTTATTTTATTTATTATTATTATTATTATTTTTGATTTTATTATTATTATTTTTTTTTTATTTAAAGGCACATGTCTTCCTGCACCTGTCAGCAGCACAAATGAGACACAATTGTTTCTCATTTTGTTTTTTACACAAACGTATATGTAGGAGGTTAAGTCTTTCATTCATGAAGTTGGGGGTTCAATTCTGCAACTGCATTTGTCTTTTTTTTTAGCTCTTTCTCTTGTGGCATTTCAAAAACAAAATCCTTCCATATCTGATTGGACGTGTTCATTTAAACGTAAACCTTCAGCGGCAAACATCTCCGCAGATTACTCAGGACGGGTCAAGGCTGAACTTGTCCTTGCAGCCAGTTCCCAGCAGCCCTTGCACCTCCGCCCTCATGAAGCTGGCACTATAAAAATAAATGGCCGCTGATGATGTGTTAATCCGCCCTGACAAAACGTCCCACTCCAGAATTACAATGTCATTTTTTATCACCAAAGCCGACACCTGTTTATAATCGCGGGTCTGGAAATAGTTGAAAGCCGTTACTGACCAGGGGCTGAAAATGAGCTCACTGGGGAGAGCTATTCTTTGGCATAATGGAGAAATTAATGAATGTGAACAGTCAAATTGGTATCAAATGTTGAGATACGCCAGTCCCCGAATGTGCCGTGCCATCTGTCATAATAAAGCCATGTGTTAGCGTAAAAGTTAATGCGAAAAACCTTGAATGAACGTATATATATTTGAGTATAAGCTATGGATCGTTTGGTTTAAGTTGGTAGGTCTCCATAGACTCCAGCCACCGAGGTCAGAAGTCGGACGGTTTGACTCTGCGCTTTTCTTTTAAAATAGTAAAAAAAATAAACATAGGTACAAAACCTAAAAGCTTAAAAATATCAAAATATGTCTGTAATGTTTGTATATGTATAAATATGTTAGTGGCGTCATTCTTGGCTCCAAAAAAACACTTGACGCTTGACAGTTCAGTGCATGATTCGTGTGAAGTGTCATGCCCAACGACACAATGTTCTGAGAATCAAACCTCCAACCTTGGTGTGACCCTGACAAAGTCTTAAAGGGGCGGTACCCAGTTTGTTCCCAGTGAAAACACAGTGTAAAACCAGTCGTTAGGGTCAAAATCACACAGATCTGAGACGTCTGCGTTGTCTAGGAGTGTGTAAAAATATCGAAATATCAATATATCATATCGTTTAATTTAATGATACAGTATCGATATATCGCCAAGAGTATTTTTGTGTATTTTTTACCAAATTATTCTGTCACAGCTTTACATTGACGTGTCCTGTTTAGAGGAAAGAGACTCGTCATTTGATTCACTGTTTTGATTAAAACAGGTTTATTTCATATTAATTTTGCTTTAACAAAGTCTCAGTTTTTTTAGTTGATCTGTTGTGATCGTTTAGAGTCGTTAAACTGCACATGTCTGTGTAAACGTGGAGCTCGCTGTGGTGAGTCTGATGTGTTTTTATCTTTGGTAAAATGCAAGAAAATAAATGTGCTTTGTTATGTTCATTCATCTTCAATAAACGGAAGATAAATAAAAAATAGATAAAAAGAATTGATATTCATTTTTTTATTTTATTTTATTTATTTTATTTATTTATTTATTTATTTTTTATTGTATTTATTTATTTTTATTTTATTTATTTATTTTATTTATTAAGTGCCCGGAAAGTGTTTATTTTTCACTGAATCATATTGAATCAATGTGAAATATATCGTATAGTATTGAATCGACAAATGCACTGTATCGAGGTTTGTATCGTATCGGCAACTCATGATACCCAGCCTTAGCATTGACTGCGTTTTCATCAGAGCAAATCATTGTAGTTAGCATGCTAGTTCTTGTTAGCATTATCATAAAGGCAAAACTGCAATATGGCCTCAGAAAGTTGTGAAAAGTGCAAATAAATCAACTATTTAAAGGTCGTTTATTACTTTTGTGAAGCTTTAAGTCGTTCTAATGTTGTAAATGCATCAAAATCAGACCTGGAGTTGTGTTTTGTTTCATTCACACATGTTTGAGTCACACTTTATTATTAGTCTGTAACATCTCCAAAGCTCAAAACGCTCTGTTCCACCTTGTGATGTCATCAAGTGGTAGTTTTCACGTTAACAGCTCTTTTTACCTTTAGTTCAGTAGAAATGGTAAATTCCAGAGGCTGAAATGATCCAAATGATTCTATAAATGAAGATGTGTGGAGTTTAAAAACACAGCGGAGCACTTCCTGTATCACCACACGATGACATCACGAGGTGGAACAGAGTTAAACATGTGTGAATGAAACAAAACACAACTTATAACACAACATATATCAGAAAAATAGCATAATATCGTCCCTTTTTTTCCATTTCAAAACTCAAGCAGATGCCGTGATCTTATTTACACGCGAGCTGAAACAATCTTTGGCACGTCTCCACGCAGTGACGCCTCGGTCCAGCGGCTGTCAGCGTGAACCGCGTGGAGCTAAACCATGCGGCGCAGATGTGGGTGAGGTGTCCGGCCTCTCGCTCCTAATCAGATTGATTAGGCCTGGTAATCTGGCAACCTGGCACTGCGCTCTGTTCTGCATAATTGTGAGTAGTGAGAACTCCCAAGATGGCCGCCCCTTACACAGTCCAGATCAGCTTAGTCCTGCCTGGCCTGACATGAGAACGCTTACCCCCGGCCCGAGCCTGACTATCACATGTGGAGCCTGTTTTCAATCAAAGCCGCGCGCTCAAAAGCACTCGCCGTCTTCCAGAAGTATTTTTATCTGCTTTTTGAATATTATTTCTTTGCTTTTCAACTCTCACTTCCTTCCATCGGATGAAACGGCTCCGAAAACGTGGAATCAAAGCCGTCAGCATATCAGAGAGCGAGGCCAGCGACAGGAGGTCTGATTCAGCTCCGGTCGGACGGTGCCGCGCTGTGAATCCCACCTATTGAAAAGATTGCAGGAGGGATGTGGGAGCGCAGATAGCGGCGCTGACAAGCCCGGCCGACCATCAGAAGGAGGAAATGCTGTTCTCAATGACCTTACTGTTACCCCGGGCAACGCACACAAGCCCGCTCTCTGACAGAACGACTCCGGGTTTGAAACGTCCACTTCAGTCCCATCCCGGGAACGCTCCTTCCTCTCATTTCCTGTGTGTGCTGCAGTCGTCGCCTGTTTAAATTAAGACTCCAGTTCAGCTCCTTGTTCTGTCCCCCCTCTGGATCCTCGCCAGCGAACACGTCCAGAGCGTAGACTGTGTATGTAAATGGACAAAGCTAACCTGCTAACGCCGTGTGCTAAACCAGGGGCGCACAAACTCTTTACCGAGGGCCATATCTTGAAAAATATTGGACACAGAAGGTGAATTTAACATAGTTTTGACTTCACACTTTAAATAAGGCTTGAAATATTAATATTACGTCTGTTTGACAATACAATGTGGTGTTATTTAGGTTAGATTGGTAAAATTACTCAAATTTGCTGTAAAAAGTGCTGGGCCAGTTCAACTCAAGACCTGGGGGCCAATAAAAATTGGTCTGAGGGCCGTATTTAGCCTCCGGGCCATAGTTTGGACACCCCTGTTCTAAATAGAAAGTGATCATGAACGTGCTTCCTGCTCCATCGACTCTGACTCTAATTCACTTTCTATCACATCTCTCTGTCTCTGCTGCTTCAGACTCGTCATTCTGGTCTTAAATGTTTGTATTAACCCTCTACATGATCCTGCAGTGCATTTTTTTAGTTATTTTGAGTTTATTTTAAAAAAATTTGTGTTATTTTGAGTTTTTGTTTGCTTTTTTTCTTATTTTGAGTTGTTTTTTGTTACAGTTATTTTAATTATTTTTGTTTTGTTATTTTGAGTTTTTTTATGTTTGATTTTTTGTTATTTTGAGTTTTCTTTTTTGTTTGATTTTTTGTTTTTTTTTTTAGTTATTTTGAGTTTTTTTTTGTTTGATTTTTTGTTATTTTTAGTTTATTTTTAATTTTTTGTGTTATTTTGAGTTTTTGTTTGCTTTTTTTCTTATTTTGAATTGTTTTTTTTATTTTTTTAAATTATTTTTGTTTTGTTATTTTGAGTTTTTTTGTTTGATTTTTTTTTGTTATTTTGTTAGATTTTTTTTGTTATTTTGAGTTTATTTTTATTTATCTCCTCTCTCTGTCTCTGCTGCTTCAGACTCATTCTGGTCTTAAATGTTCGTATTAACCCTCTACATGATCCTGGGGTTTTTATTTCACTATTGTGTCTGTAAATCAAGATCTGAACATTAATAACAGACAAATCAGGTCCTTCTTTCCCCGAGGTCGCTCCTGTTAGCGTTAGCAACAGGTTTGATTGACAGCGTTGCTAAGCGCCCGCTCCCTGTTAAACCTGCAGAAAGAGGCGTTATCTTCAACAGCCTCGCTCTGGATTGGCTCTTTGGTTGCTATGATACTCATAGTGAGAATTCCAAATAAGGAAATCGGCTCCAAATTAGCCGCTATAACTGCTAGCGTCGATGAGCTTCATTTGACTGGAGCTGTGGGTGACGTCACACTCACTTAGTCCACTTCTTTATACAGTTTATAGTTGCGCCATTGGGGGAAAAAACTGACAAAATTATTTCCACCTGATGCGACTTTTGAATATTCACTCGCCTCATTAATATCGTGTCTGTGAATATATTTTGTTTTAGGTTACGTTTTGTTTTTATTGGCGTTGGAGTAAACACCATCTTACATTTGGACCTTTCAGCTTTGGTATTTCACATTTTAAAGCGTAACAATGTGTGAACAGCCTGTGTTTGCTTATTTAGCCGCCCGCTGCCTCCACCCGGTCCCAAATGAGCCGAGCTGATACCAAAACGTGACGTCCGCCGAGCGCTAGCTACTGATTCACCGGGAAAACGACTAGAACGCTCTCCAGGCAGGTCAGAGTGTTTTTATTTTTAATCTAGGGACCTGCTCATACGATGACGACGCAGTTCAAAGTAGGAAAATCGCACAAACGATAGACAAACCACTACCGTTAGCAAACCTAGCATTAGCTTAGCTTCTAGCTCTATGTATTAAAGAGTGAGTAAAGAGACAGTTTTCAGCTTTTAAGTAGGAAACTATCATAGAAGTTGTGTTTTGTTTTATTCACATGTTTGAGTCACATTTTATTATTAGTCTGTAACATCTGCAAAGCTCAAAATGCGACGTTCCACCTTGTGATGTCATCAAGTGCTGGTTTTCAAGTTTGTTTTTGCCTTTTGTTCAGTAAAGATTGGTAATTCCAGAGCTGAAATGATCCAAATGATTCTAGAAAAGAAGGTGTGTGGAGTTTAAAAACACAGTGGAGCACTTCCTGTATCACCACATGATGACATCACGAGGTGGAACAGAGTGTTTTCAGTTTGAGAGAAGAACTCAGCTTGAATCTGCAGGGTTTGTGTGTTAAACATGTGAATGAAACAAAACACAACTCAACACAACATATATCAGAACATAGTGTGACATAAGCCCTTTAAAAGTACATTGTCTTTGTTTTTTTACATACTACAACTATAATTACTAATGAAACTCAGATTTCATTCACACATATTTGAGTAACTTTTATTATTTGTCTCCGAACCTCAAAAACGCTCTGTTCCACCTTGTGATGTCATCAAGTGGGAGTTTTCAAGTTCGTTTTTGCTTTTTGTTCAGTAAAGATTGGTAATTCCAGAAGCTGAAATGACCCAAATGATTCTAGAAATGAAGGTGTGTGGAGTTTAAAAACACAGCGGAGCACTTCCTGTATCACCACATGATGACATCACGAGGTGGAACAGAGTGTTTTTATCAGTTTTGAGAAAAGAACTGAGCGTAAATCTGCAGGTTTTTGTGTTAAACATGTGAGAATGAAACAAAAAAACACAACTCCAGGTCTGTTTGTGATGAGGAAACGACATTAGATCATAGCGTAAATAGCGTAAAATTAGCTTTTTTATGTGGAAATATTAAAAAGTGTGAGTCAAACATGTGAGAATGAAACAAAACACAACTCCAGGTCTGTTTTTTGGGGTTAAAACTCACTCAAAAAGGCCAATTTATGAAAGACTCTAAAGTGTTTCTGTCAAAAAACTGTAGACGAACCAAAAACCCCGAAGACACATCTCCATATTTCGTTTTTTTTTTTTTTTTTTTTTTTTTCCTGTTGTCACCATCTCGACAAACTACACAAACAGATCCAACCACATGTAAAACAATCAAACGTCTTACTCCGATTAAAGCTCCATTTCGGGACGTGCGGAGTGATCCCGCTGAAAACTCCACCTCGTTCTTACTTCCGCAAATCGAAAACCGCGGCTCGTCTGACCTTCTACGACGTGGACTTTGTTACTCTAAAGAGGGAATTACGTGGGATTTATTGAAAAATTACGAAAGTCTGCGCCCCAGTTTGCAGCGCGGTCCCACAGAGGCAGTGAAAACGACGGATTTATCGCGCTCGTTTGCATTTCGGAGCACGTTCCAAGGGGAATGGGGGAATTATAAAAGCCCGTTCTCCGAGTGTGCATAAACGCAGAGAAAAATGCAGACGGTTCATTTTTGTTCTTTTTTTTATATCTCCCCCTTTGCGTCGACGGGAGACGGAGGACGGAGATTGTAAAATGAGCTGAGACGTGAACGGACGAGGTCATCGGGTTCGTACGGGGTCAATTTTATGAATCAATTAAATGGATTTGATCGATAAGACTCACGTTTGGGCGATGACAGTCATTTCTTCACATTAACCAGGAAATATACGGACTTTTATTCAGATATATTGGACAAAAAGATTCTGTTTTGTGTCACGTAAAAACCTCGAAATCAATTTGAGACATTTAGATAAATAAGGAGAGACAGGAAGTAAAAGAAAAGAACCAAAAGACAAAGTTTAAATCTGTCAAATGCACCAATCGTTGTAGAAGTGAAGATGTTTCGCTGCTGATCCAAGACGCTTCTTCACTTCTGAAAAGAGTAAAAGTAAAAGTAAAATCTACTTAAGTCAGTGCCTGTTTAAAAATGTACTTAAAGAGTAAAAAGTACAAGTATTTCTCACAGATTTTGAGTCTTTAAAGCTTCAAATGTGGTGATTTTGATAAAGATTTGAGCTGAATTTAGTTGAACAGAAACGACTGAACTGATCGTTATTTCCATCGGTTTTTCTTTGTTTATTTTAGTTTTGTTCAAATTCTGAACGTGTTAAAAAATAAAGTCTCAAACTATAATGAAATATACTTTTACTTTTCAGTCCTGTTCATAAATGCAGTGGAGTAGAAAGTACAGATACTTCTCTCAAAATGTACACAAGTAAAAGTAAAAAATACACACTGTAAAATGTGCTTAAGTAAAGTACAGATACCTACATATTTTTACGGAATCCCTCTGCTTTGGATGAGTGAAGTTTGCAGATCCCTCAGGTCCCTCAGGTCCGTCAGGTCCGTCAGGTCCCTCAGGTCCCTCAGATCCCTCAGGTCCCTCAAATCCCTCAGGTCCCTCAGGTCTCTCAAATCCCTCAGATCCCTCAAATCCCTCAGGTCCCTCAGGTCCATCAGGTCCCTCAGATCCCTCAGGTCCCTCAAATCCCTCCGGTCCCTCAAATCCCTCAGGTCTCTCAAATCCCTCAGATCCCTCAGGTCCCTCCGGTCCCTCAAATCCCTCAGGTCCCTCAAATCCCTCAGGTCCCTCAGATCTCTCAGGTCCCTCAAATCCTTCAGGTCCCTCAGGTCCAGACCTCAGCAGCTGGACAGGACGGTGGCAGAAGATCAGGTTTGAACCTTGGACCTCATTGATAAGGGTCAGGCCTCGTCCTCGTATGTTGGACCTCGCCTCTTTAAACCGTGTGGTAATTTGTCATTTACTGATCTGATCTAATTCATAAAAAGCACAGACATTTGAAGCACATATGTCAAACTCAGGCCCGGGGGGTCAAATCTGGCCCGTGGCGTAATTATATTACACATCCCAGAATGCTTTAGTAGTGCACTGGTGTGAAGCTGAGACCAACAAACGCCAGAGCTCTCGCTACTGATGTGTTTTTTATTTCATGTTTAATTCCTCATGTGTTTGTAATATCAAGATTGAGTTATTCCACATTTCGTTTTCATATAAAAAAGTAAAACATGACACATCAGGTGCAGTCAAGTTTTAAATAAATACTGAATTTGGCCCGTGAATTTGTCTCAGTTTTAAATTTTTGGAGTTTGACATCCCTGTTTTAAAGCAACTATATGTAACTTTTCTTCGTTTGGATGATTCTATTGCATTGAAAAACATGTGACTGTGCTGTGAGAGGGGCTTGCATCTCCACAGACCTGACCTCTTCATTCTCGTTTCCATTCGAACGCCGTCCCTTTGACTATAATCTTCCATAGTACAGAATAAAACTCCGAAGAAAATGTTCCACAGTTTCATATTTCCGTGGAATCCTACAGAAAGTCACACATTGAACATTATTTTGCTAAAATATGCTGCACGGATTCGATCATCTTCGTCGTATCATGAGGAGTTTACGAAGGAAAACTGCATAATCCATCGACTCAACCGTTAATATTTTACCTCACCTTCGAAACTGAACGCGTATTTGGCGTCGAACGAAACTCTAAACGGCTCAATTTGTCAGCAGGAACCGCACAACCCCACAACTTTCACGCAGTCGCACAATACGTCTTTGTAAAATCGCTTTAACTATACGCTACATTTGCACATTTCCAAAACAAGTATTCTTATGTTCCCTTGGCGCAGCTCCACGGCCCCGAGTCCAAACCCATTTGTAATTCTGTACCGTCGCCGAAATCGCTCATTCATCTAAAACAACCCGACACAGTAACCGCCTTGTCAGAAATCTGTTGTTCCGCGCTACCTCCGTGTTTGAGATACTGATTCTTTTGGGTTTACGGCGACCGCAGAGCGCGCGGGAGAGCCGGCACGGTGGCCAATAAAATCCAAAGTACAACATTCCCTGGTGCGCTCTACGGTCACTCCTCACATCCATCAAAAAACGCGCGGGGTCAGGCTGTAATTGTGTCGGCTGGACTCCGCGGATCGCTCCCCTCACACTCCTGCAACCTCAGCCCGGGCCTCTACGTCAATACCGCGCTTACTGGACACGGGCTCGTTACTGCCGAGAAGAAAAAACACGCCGTAATACTCGGGGATGTCTCAATCCGGCGAACAGCGAAAAGGCGAAGAACGAGAGCGGAATATTGTGTTGACTTTGGAGCGGTTGGTGTTTCTGTTCGTCCCATGACTGAGGGGTCCAGTGGTTTTTATAGGGCATGTGGCGGACATTTTGAATCTGACCGTGTACTTTTGGAACTTTGATGTCGACCCCCCGCCGCTTTCACCGCGCCAAAGTTAAGGCCATTTTACGACAGAAATTTACGGTATCTATTGCAACGACGGAGGGATCGGAATGAAATAATCAATCACAAACGCTCCCCAAATATTCAGGGCTCTCGTAAAAAAAATAAATAAAAAAACGCGGCAGATTTTCGCACACTCGCCTCAGCTGTCACGAGCGTGTAATAATGCGGTCGAAACTTACGAGTTCCCCTATAGTCGGGTTTTGGAGCGGTGCCGACGGAACCGATCTTTGGAAATTCCCAGCGTGCGCCGTGTGAGAAGAGGTCGTGTACTTCGATAAAAAAAAACTAAGGCGGATTCGTGAACTCTCCGCTCGCGCTGTGTGTGGCTAGCTAACAGCGCGGTCGCCACGGTTACCGATTTGCATGCGAGACGGACGGACTTAAGCGACGTGTCCGACGAAGGCGCCAAAGCTGTGCCATGTGGTGCTGTTTTTCTACCCGTGTGTGCGAGCCGAGCGAACATTTGGAAGCAATTTTTCTCTGTTAATATGAGTATTATTTTAATTGTCGTAATTATAGGTTAAACTGTTCAACCGCTCGCGAGGTGCTAGGCTGCGTTTGACGAGGAGACAACCTGTCCGACTCCACTTCGCTTTGTCGATCCGTATTGACTTTCCGTGCCACCGTCGTCAAAGTCCGGCGTTGTGCGATCGTGCCGTTTGCAAATCTGTTTTGTTTTTTTTTGCGTCGAGACAGATTTTCGTGATACGTCAAAATAAAAACGTTCGTGGCTAAACTTTTGATATTCCCTGACCTTTAAATTACACGAACGGTACTTTAAGAATGAGACAGTTTCATGCTGCCGTGTGCTCCGCCAGGTCATAACCCGAGCTAGCTAGCGTCGGTGGTTAGCGTGGCGTAGTCTTTTGTTGCGTCAACATTTCAGGCAAAGATAACAATTGGAAGAAACTTTTTTTTAAAGAGAGAATCTCATTTATTCAAACATTTTTATAGGTTTTATTGGTTTAATAATAACCATAACTAAGACACACGCTAGCTAGCTCACTGTGTCGCAAAGCTAATAGTCACGTTTATTGCAATTGGGAAAAATTAAATAAACAACATATTAAAACTAAAATAACTAAAATAAAGACGACCCAATTATTTTTAAATGTAGAATACTTCAGTTTGTGGTGTTGTTTTAATATTTATTACACCTCAAAATTAGCATTAGCGTTAGCATCGAGACACAAACATGGCCGCGTCCCAATTCGACGGTTGCACACTTCGAAGTACCGTTCGAAGTACCCGGCCTACGAAGGGTGCTCCTCCGTGTAGCCTCCGTTGACCGCGTACGTTAACCGCTGTCGCCTAGCAACCGCGACGACTGCTGCCTGACGACCTAAAGGTGTAAAACGTACACGGAAATAAGTACAGTTTTATTTTTTATTCTTTATTATTTCACTGAAGAAGAGTGAAGGTGTTTTCGTCGCAGCCGTTTATTTCTGTTCAGATTGAAAAAAAGTACGGAATGAATCTTTCTCTTTGAATATCAACAGACAAATATAAACTTTAGAGGTGATTTATTTCTAATTGTAGCTTGTATTACGTAACTTTAAGAAAATATACTTTGTTTCTCCTGTAGAAGAAGTGACGCGCGGTGCATGATGGGATATAACCTCTGACCTTTAACCCACCTGGAGCTCTATGGCCACGTTTTATCTTTAAATATTTATTCATTTTAGTGTAATTCAGCGAAAAACTCAGAGATAAAACTGGACAGGAAGTCGTGACTTAGCTTATTTCAAAACGAACAAATAGTTTATTAAGAATTTGACTTATTTAACGACTCACGAGCTCAGTTTATTACGTCTGAATCGTTCTTATTAAGCCTAAACAGAGAAAAAACGATAACTGTCCTGCGGAAAACGATTACTATTAGAAAGTTCGAGCGTCTCCAAAGTACTTCTCAGTGTGTACTAAAGTACTTTGTAAAGGAAAACCTGAGCATATTGTTCTAATGTTCAGGTTTTGGCTCCGGCGGCTCCTCTCGCACATGGGTCCGTAGTCAAACTCCATTATATAAACCATTTACTTCCCCTGGTCCAGTAATCATCTCGCATGGAAAGAGCTTCTCATCTTTGTTTGTCCTTGCTACCAGAGAAATACACGGAGCACGTACTTTGAACCTATTTTTATCTCCTGACACTCGCCCCAGAGGCTTATAAAACCCTTTAAAGTCGAATTTTCAACAAAGCGCTTTCTGTAAACTATATTAAGCTTATTGTGAGAAAGTGAAACTGGTAATTGTCCACATTCCAGCAGTTTCGATATATAAACTCTGCACCGTGGGCCGTGAACAAGCAGCTGCTAGCAATTTGTGCGGCAGATAATAATCAGACTACATGCAAAGCAGCGTTCCAGTGTCAGGCTGGAAGGGAACGCAGACGTTACATAGAACGGTCGGTTTGGTTGGAATAACCTTGGACAAGAGGGAAAACTCGACCTTCTCTGCGTGGAGGCATTAACAGTGTCAGTCCAAGAGAGGTCCAGATCATTTATTAAGATATACTGGAGTAAACGAGCGCGCGCAGGGAAACGCCGCCGCGACGTTTGCGAGGAATGAATTTAAAGGTTTGTCGAGTGAAAACATTCGACTGTTTTTACCGAATTTAATGTCGGTTTATCGTCGGTGTCAGTTTTGTGAACAGAAACGCAGATTTTTACTCAAATATTACATAATTTTTACACAAATATACACAAAAAATTGGTTTACTTATGTAGATTTTTTCATTTACTTCAGGAACTTTTTACCTCTGTATTTGTACTTCTACTTAAGTAACAAAACTGAGTACTTCTTTCACCACTGACAACAACAAAGATTCATTTAATTAACACAATTCAGTTGATGCTAATGCCTAAAGAGTGAGTTAGCTAAATGCTATTGGTTTAAATTAGGCCTATATGTGTGAAAATATTATTATTACTATTATTTTTACTGAATTAAATGTCACTTTATCATCTCTGCCGATTTAGTGAGCAGAAACATAGATCTATACATGAATATACACAAAAATGCTACTTAAATAGTTTATTTATTTATTTATGCAGATTTTTTCATGTGGTACTTTTACTTGAGTGTTTTTTTAGCTCTGTATTTGTACTTTTACTTCTTTCACCACTGACAACAACACGGATTCATTTAATAAACACAATTTATTAAACTGTTACATCCACAACACGGTTCGTTAACGCTAATGGCTAAGCAGTGAGTTAGCTAAATGCTATCTGTTTAAAATAGGCCTTTGTGTTTTGTTTTTTCGCTTCACATCGTAAATATTAAAACAACATTACGTTCTCTGTTGTGGATGTAAACGTTGAGTAGCTCATGGTTTCGTCAGCGTCAAAAATAAACTCCGTGAGATGCTAGTCTGATGCTAGTTGAGGTTAGCATCACACCGGACACCGCAATATTATGATCACTATTATTTTTACTGAATTAAATGTCTTTACCATCGCTGTCAATTTTGTGAGCGGAAACAGAAAATATTTACCAAAATCCTTTGAGTTACTGGGATCGTTTTTCCGTCTATGGCGTCTATGCGTCAAACTCAAGGCCCGTGGGCCAAATGCGGCCCGCCACGTCATTTTATGTGGCCCGTGACATGGTAAATTAAAAGGTGTGACTGTCTTAAAATATCAGTTTATCAGGAGATGCACAATTACAGTCATTTTTTTCAGATCCATGCAATATTTGTAACTTGAATAAGAAAATAAATAAAATAAATAAAAATTAACAAGATTAAAACGTAGCTGCATTTATTTTACGTTACATTTGGTTACATTTATACTGTCTTAAGCCATTTTATTGATGTGGCCCTCGGTGAAAATGAGTTTGACGCCCCTGTAGGTGGCGCTGTGTAACATACTTTTATTCAGTTCAATTTATTTTTGTAAAGCCCAAAATCACAACATCAATCTCAGGGCTGAACATGAGAAATGATTTAACCAACAGAAAATGTGAAAAAAAAAACAACAACAAAAAAGAAACAACGAAACAGAAACAGACAAACAAAAGAATCAACAGAAAACAAGGAAATGGAGAAGTGTCCCAGAGCAGAGCGCCCCCTGTCCTCAGACCCTCCTTCCCCCCGAGGAAAAACTGAAAAAAAAAAAAAAAAAAAAACGGTGGGAAAAAGAGAAAAAACAAAAAGACGAGCAGCTGCAGATGTGTCCAGGATGTGTCCAGTTTTATCACATTTTACATTTATCTTTACACGACCTAATGTCCAAACTGACCTCATCGTGTAATAATAAAAGTACTTCTTCATAATATAGTTACATAATTGTGTATAACAAAGTAAAAGTGGACAAAAAGTTGAACAAATACTGCAAAATGTACAAACTCTGCAGACTTTGTGAGAGATAACAGTGTGACACGATGGACGATTAACCGGGAGTAAAGTTTATTTATCCCCCAAAACTATCTGTATTTTTTAAAAAAGGTTATCACGTTTGAGTTTTATGCACTTGATACAATAAAATACATTTACTAAGTTATATAAAGTTTTCATTTGTAAGATAATTCACTAAACCAAACCAAATAAACCTAAAATAAACCATAGATCTACATCATACTCCCCATGTCCAGTGTGAACAAAGAGGGAAGAAGTACTCGCTTTATTACTGCAGTAAAAGTACAGATACTGGAGCAAATCTGCTTAAGAAAAAGTATTAAAGTACCTGTTTAAAAATGTACTTAAAGAGTCAAAAGTAAAAGTATTTTGTGTGGATTTTGAGGTTTTATAAAGCTTCAAATGTGATAATTTTGATAAAGATTTGAGCTGGAAAAATGTTTTGTTCAACAGAAACGACAAAATCGACGTTTTTTTTTTCTGGCTGTTTTTATTTGTAAAGGACTAAATCCTCTTATTCTCTAAACAAATATTATTACTGCATTTTTTATTTGCTGGAATTACAAACAAACCCTCAGACGATAATAAAAAACACTTTAACTTTTCAGTCCTGTTCAAAAATGTAGATACTTCTGTCAAAAGTACTGAAGTAAAAGTAAAAAGTACCCTGTAAAACTGAAAGTACAGACGCTTAAAGACATTCCGCCGACATAAAACACAGTCCGGGGCTTAAAGGGGAGGTCAAAACTGAACGCGCTGATGACAGTTCCGTTACGTCTTCACAATTTTGACTGTAAACAATAACACAAGCGACGCTCTGAAACGCCGCTATGCCACAAATGTCTGCGTCTTCTTCAGGGCCAGACTCGAGCGGCAACTGCTCCCTCGGCCCCTGATTTATGTGGAGGACCTCAGACTGACGGGGCCCTTTGCGCCGCCGCGGGCTCACCTCACGACAGCTGGCTGACAGATCTGATTGGTTGTCGGGGGCGGGCTCTCGGCGTATTGTGTGTCATTCATTGGTTTTCTATTCTTAAATGAAATATCTGGTTTCATTTGGGTCAGAAGGGTCCTCCGCCGAGCAAGAATGAAACTAAAATTAAAATATATTTGAGGATATTTCAGTTTTGAGTGAATTAAGTTATTGATTATGGAGTTTAAGGACGTTACCGCCGTAGAGTTTATTCACAATCAGCCTGAAAAGTTCATTTACACAGGTTTGTACCGCGTGGCCCAAAAGTCACTGACACTTTTAAATCTTCAGTAGCTCCGGTAATTCTTAAGTTAAACTCACCAAATTTTAGCGGGAGATAAACTGAACCTTCTGAGATTTGTGGGAATATAAACGGTTATAATTGTTTATTTACACTTGAACTTATCACGACTTAAACTCGGGGAAGTAAAATGACCTAATTTCCGGTTTATGTCTCTTATTTGATCCTCGATTTCACGTTTTAAGTCGTTTATTAAGTCGTCTGAGGTTTATTCACAAACACCTTTTCTTTAAGATCGACCCACAGGAAGAAATCAGGACGAGGCAGGTCTGTGGAGATACTGCCCCCTGTCTTTGAAAAACACTTATTATTCCTTTAATGGCGTTTACTCTCGGGGCGTCTCTGGTATTGGGTCAAATTTGACCCATGTGACTCAAAGTTCCACTGCACACTGAGGGTTCGTTCCTCGGTGCTGGATTTGCTCAGATTAATGTGGGAAGAGTCGTTCTAAACGCTCTGGAAAAATAAAATAAAAATATTTAGAAACAAAAGAGTTATGATTTGTTTTTTCGCTGTCAGTGACTTTTGGGCCTGTGTATCAATAATGAAGAAACAGCATCATCACCGACGAGTTTTGAGTTTTCAAACTTACAAAACTCTATCCATTCGAGTCCACGGAACTTTTGGTGCAGGGCAGAGAGGATTTTCGCCCAAAACTGTTTTAATATCAAACGTATCAATTAGCTACGATGTCGACGGGAGCTAGAACTTTAGCGTCTCACATCCGTCAGGTCAAAATGTAAAATGTTCGACTTGTAGCTTTTAGATTCTAGACACAAAAACGTTTCCCTTTATCCATCTGGTGCTCGTAAAATAACAGGAGTGTTTCGTAGTAAAAGCCAAAAGTCAAATCTGTGAACTGGACACAAAGTTGTTGGAGTGAACGTTTTGTCCAGTGACAGATTTAACTTTTGTCTTTTACTATGACCAGACCTGAACGACCGAAGGACACAGAGAACTTCACCATCCAGGGACTTGCGACAGGTGCCCCCCGCCCCGTCCTGACAGGTGCCCCCCGCCCCGTCCTGACAGGTGCCCCCGCCCCGTCCTGACAGGTGCCCCCCGCCCCGTCCTGACAGGTGCCCCCCGCCCCGTCCTGACAGGTGCTCTTGCAGACGGGGGAGATTAGGTTATCGCTGCCCTTGGATTCTTTCCTCGCTGGAATGTGGCGCATGGGGAGAAGGACAGGCCTCTGCTGCATCCCTGGAGAGAGGTTAAGGTGAGACGGGAACACGATGAAAGGAGCAGAGCAACGGAGGTGTCCACGCGAGGGGAGGAGCGTCACGGAGGTGTCCGCGCGAGGGGAGGAGCGTCACGGAGGTGTCCGCGCGAGGGGAGAGACTGTGTTTACAACCAGCACCGCTCAGTTTTACACTCAGAGCTGCTCGTTTCAGGACTAAACAGTCTTTACGGGACGATATCGACATTTTAAGTGAGAATTATCATGGCCAAAATTGAAATTAACAATTATATCAGTTGTTATGGATTTGCAGACTGTATTTTCTGGACTGTAAGTGTCACTTTTTTCACAGTTTGTCCGAGGGTGCGACTTATACTCAGATGTGACTTATATCTGAAATTATTCTTATATAGAGTGAGATCCAGAGTAAACTTGTTGTTTTTTCTGCTTTATTTATCTGATTAACTGTTAATATCTTACGTTAACAAACCAGACACGTGTTCAGTTCTGTCTGTGCTTCATGGAGCTGAATAAATATAAATGTGTTACGTTAGCGTTAGCATTAGCGTTAGCGTGATGTACTGATATTCAGCCTGTTGTTCCACATTTTATTATTATTATTACAACTTGACTTTAAAGATAAAACGTCTGTTCTTGGTCACTACTTCCTGTTAGCGTCACTACTTCCTGTTAGCGTCACTACTTCCTGTTAGCGTCACTACTTCCTGTCCAATTTTATCTCTATGTTTTAACAGAATCTCACAAAAATGAATAAATCCTGTTAATAGATACCATTGTTCTTTATTTTATTATTATTATTATAACTTGACGTTAAAGATAAAATGTCTGTTCTTGGTCTCGGATTTTGTAAAATACATTTCCCCAAAAATGTGACTTGTATGTGTTTTTTTCTTCATTATTATACATTTTTTGGCTGGTGCGACTTATACTCCAGAGCGACGTAAAGTCTGAAATAATAAGAGAATATTGTAGATGATCGGGACCTTCAACTGAAATTTGGAAGCCCAGGGAAATAAGCCTCACATGGCCCCCCCTGTAATACAAATTAATAGAAAGAGGGTCCAGTTCTGGGGCCCCTAAGACCATAGGGCCCCGCACAACAGACCCCTTTGTCCCCCCTGTGGATAAGTCGTTTTTTTCTGCACATTCAGGCGATTTAATGATGATTAACTTTTCACGATTATATAAAATGTCCCACGAATGTTGACTTTTAACTCACCTGAAATGAACTATTCTGTTATTGTCCGTACCGTGTGTGTTGTGTTATATTTAGATCTTTGTTCATTAAAATGTGGTGTCGTTTTACAAATAAGTAAAATAAGAAATAAAAGTTCTGCAGCTTCACAAAAATGTACACAAAATATGAAACTCGGCTATAAATAAATACACTATGATAATACAGAACAACCAGAGGTGGGAGGTAATGAAGTACATTAGTAAAGTACTGTACTTTTTATGTATCTGTACTGTTCTTAAGTACTTTTTACAGTGTGTACTTTTTACTTTTACTTGAGTACATTTGAGAGCAGTATCTGTACTTTCTACTCCACTACATTTTTGAACAGGACTGAAAAGTAAAAGTACTTTTCATCTGATTTGAGGAGTTATTTTTACCGTGTCCGTGGAAACATCTTGACTAAAGTTTTCGAGTCCGAGCTTCGACTTTGAGCAAAACAAAAATAAAAACACAAAAATCTGAAGAAAAATGAAGAAATTGATTTGTTTTGTTACTGTTGAACAAAATATGTCTCATTTTTAACCAACATCACTACATTTACACTTCAAATACTTTTACTTTTTACTCTGAAAGTTCATTTTTAGCAGGTGCTTTAATACTTTTACTTGATTATTTTGTACTTATTTATCTGTTCGTAACAAAAGTGAGTACTTCCTCCACCCCTGAGAACATTAAGGACTCATTTAAGGCCGTTTTCGCTTCACGTCGTAAATATTAAAACAACATTACGTTCTCTGTTGTGGATGTAAACGCTGAGTAGCTCATGGTTTCGTCAGCGGCTGAGATGTCAAAAATAAACTCGGTGAGATGCTAGTCTGATCCGCGTTGAGGTTAGCATTACACCGGACACCAGCATACCAAATCGTAATGGCACAACGGGGCCGAAAAGACATTTAGCGCCAATATTAAACCAATATTATAGAAATACAGCAGTAACACGACCACACGTCCACCGCTGTGCCAGGACCAGACATGTTTCACTGCGGTAATTAGATTAGATTGGGATTAAACGGAAAGTAAAGGGATAGTCTGGCACTTAGCCCGAGTTTGGGCCTGACGACATGGAGACAGTGATGATACAGTGAGGTCGCGGAGGGGTCACGGGCGGGCTGTGTGAAGGGGGTCGCATGTGCTCCGATCCCCAGGGAGCCCCGCGCCTCCAGACGGGAGAGACAGGGGCCCGCATTTGAGGTGTAGCTACCGGGCGCCACACGGATGAGCTCATGAAACGCTATGCTGTCCGTCGAGCCGGGCGGGCGGGGGCGGGGGGACGGGGGGCCATCAATCACTCAGGGTGGGGCAGGGGTCCAGCAGAGACGTGGATCAAGCAGAAGACCCGGTCAAGGCTAAAGGCGTAGAGTGTCCCCCTTACTGGAAAAAGGAGGGAGGACGAGTTCAGACAATGAGCTACAAGGAGTTATTTAATATGAGAGTGGAGCTGGGGGTCCGGGTTGGACAGGGGACAGCGGCTCGGTCAGGGAAACAGGGGACTTTTATGTCAGAGATGCTTGTGGTTGTGTGTGTGTGTTTTTTATATAATCCTTTTGTCTGTTAGGCATGATTTTGTATTATTATTATTATTATTATTATTATTATTATTATTATCATCATCATTATTTTATTATTATTTTATTATTTTATTATGTATTATTATTATTATTTAATTATCATTATTATCATTATCATTATTTTATTATTATTATTGCCATCATTATTTTTTCCATTATTATTATTATTATTATTATTATTATTATTATTATTATTATTATTATTATTATTATTATTATTTATTTATTTATTTCGTATTATTTATTAGTATTTTATTATCATTATTATCACCATCATTATTATAATTTTTTTATTTGTTTTATTTTTTTTATTATCATCATCATTATCATTATTTTTTTATTATTATTATTGCCATCATTATTATTTTTCCATTATTATTATTTTGCATTATTACTATCTGTATTTTTTTTTATACTTATTGTGTATATATATATATATTTTTTTTTTTTCTTTGTTTATGCCCGTCAAAAGTGGATCTCAGGAGAAACAGGTGGGAGATGTGGGGTTTAAAAAGAGGAAAGAGGAAAGATAATGTATTTAAACTGTAATTTGTGTAACTGCTGATGACGTCAACACTTGATTAAAAAAGTGGTAAAAAAAAATAGATGTTTGTGTTAAGTCTTGTGAGTCCGGGATGTCACGATATCACGTTTTTATTTTGAGAAAAACGCTACGATTTAACAAGAAACAACAGTGAAATCCTCCATTTTCTTTCTCTTTTTTTAATCAAAAGTGAAGTTAAAGTGTCATAAACAGCCACACAAAAAGGACTTTACCTTAACTGTACTAATTTGAGGAATATATTTTGCTTTTAAAGTTCCAAGGTTATAATTTTTTATCTTTTCCAATTAGTGACGTAACAATAACTGAAATATCGTGACATCGTTTTGTCAAAAGTCTCAATAACATCACGGGCCATCAGAACATGTCAAATTACACAAGTCTCTTTGTTTAAATCCATAGTTTTGGTGCAGGGACTACATAGACCATGATGCTTTGCTCTGTTTCAGCGCAGACTACGTGAAGAAGTGACAGTTCTTAAGCAGTTTTAATCTTAGTTTTTTAGGTTATGACAGAAATTAAGTCGTGTTGAGGCATTTTAAAAGGAAAAAGTAGCACAGAGTGTTCACTATTTTATTATATGACCTCAAAATATCACACACAAATACAAATATCTCCTACGTTTATCGATTAACCTAATAATCCTGACATCTCTAGTCTCAAGTGAAAAGTCCCCGTTTGTCCATTCTGAGCGCGGTGACGGTTCATTTGATCAGGCACTCGAGCGCACGCTGTATAAGTGTCAGTTTCACTTCCCTGACCTCTGACCTTCAGCATTTTCAGCTCTATCCTGGTTTTGTCATCTACTGCTGCCTGGGAATGTCTCCTTCTGTTCGACAACAACTGTCTTTGAACGTGGAGACCAGACAAATACTCTGAGCTTTCACCCGTTTAAGTGACTAAACTGAAACGTCACCGTAAAAGCCAAAGTTAAAACAAAAAGTTGTAGGAGTGAAGATGTTTAGCTGCTCGTCCTGCGTTAAATCTGTCTGAAGGGTCCGAACATTCACCCTGATCATTATTTGAACCGTTAATATTAAAGCCACATGAACTATTTATAAAAATATAAAAAATATAAAAAAGCAGCAGCTCTTAGGGTCAAAATGAGACTTCTGTGCGCCGTCTGCATCTAATCATCTCACATTTTTACCATCCTTGAACCGGGAAGTGCAAGTGTTAGCATGCTAGTAGTTGTTAGCATTAGCGTGACGACAAAACTCCGCTCCGGCTCAATGAAAACTGTCGAATACACCTGTAGAACTTGTGCGGCATTGCAAAGAGTTGGTCCAAGACGTACAGCTCGAGGTCGGGGGTTCTATTTCCACTGCTGTCCGTGAGTGTGAATGGATGAATTCTGGAAAAAAAATCGTATGTTTTTGAGTGTTTTGGGTGGTGGGAGGTTCTGGCAGCCATTACAGACTAACTGAGCTGTGAAGATGTGGTGCTGACAGACGGGGAGCAGACCACTAGGTACCATTCAGGAGCCCGTCAAACGCAGCTCCACGTTCACTCACGCACGCACGGGATTGTAAAGTCTACACGGTGAGCTCATATCGTACCCGTCCCGTCATATTACACCGCTGTTGATCACATGGTTTCTGTCCGTGTGGAAACTAACAGTAGGTCTAATATTGTACGTGCTGTAAGGTGGAATCATCTGCAGATACGTCGTCTGTGATGCTAACATTTTCAGTAGCTTCATGCAAAAACCATCGTCTGTACTCATCGAGGCTAGCAGTTATAGCAGCTAATTTGGAGTTACATATTTGGAATCCCGACGACAAGTATCGTAACAACCAAAGAGCCAATCCGGAGCGAGGCTGTTGAAGGTAACGCCCCTTCTGATTTCGTCACATCACTAGTTTGACGTAATCTGATCGCCAAAAACCTGGTGATGTGATTTTTTGAGTCTTGCGATTGGATGACAAAATTCAACACATTTTAAAATCCTTTCTCTCATTTTCTCTTTAATTTTTTTGTTTTTACCACATTCGTTTGCAGTTTTATTTTCTTTTTTTGCATATTTTTTGTTGTGCCCTTAGCAACGCTGTCAATCAAACCTGTTGCTAACGCTACAGGGAGTGACCTCGGGGAAACAAGGCGCTTGATTTGACTCTCATTAATGTTCATATTGTGAGGACAAATTAGCGAATTAGTGCTCTGGAGACGCGCTGAGTAGACGGGAGCGGAGTTTGATTTTCTAGGCTAAATTTATGCTAGCTTGATTTGTACTTTGTCATCAGTGAAAACTCTGACCTTGCAGAGAACATCACACACGAGCAGGTTTGTTCTGCACAGTCTGGTGATATAATGGCGATTATTTTTGCTGCCGATTCTTCCGTGAGTATCATAGCAACCAAAGAGCCAATCCGGAGCGAGGCTGTTGAAGGTAACGCCCCTTCAGGTTTTCTCACACCGCTAGTTTAACAAAATGTGATCATCAAAAAACCCGGTGCCGTGATTTTTTTGAGTTTTGTATTTGGACGACAAAATTCAACACATTTTAAAATCCTTTCTATCATTTTCTCTTTTATTTTTTGTCTTTACCACATTCGTTTGCGCGCTTAGCAACGCTGTCAATCAAACCTGTTGCTAACGCTAACAGGAGCGACCTCGGGAAAAGAAGGCGCCTGATTTGTCTGTTATTAATGTTCATATCTTGATTTACAGACACAATAGTGAAATAAAAACCCCAGGATCATGTAGAGGGTTAATACGAACATTTAAGACCAAAATGACGAGTCTGTTGTTGTGTCCTTAGGCAAGACACTTCACCCACATTCAGTATGTCAAACTGTAGGTCAAACGGTCGCATTTTTATACAATGCTTTTCCACTTTCAACCTGAGATAACTCGAATCATTTGAAAACCTAACAATTAGCTCTAATGTTTGGCGTTTGTTAAATGAAAAAAAATCTGGTGATGTGATTTTTTTGGACGACAAAACTCAACTCAACACATTTTAAAATCCTTTCTATCATTTTCTCTTAAATTTTTTGCCTTTTCCACATTCGTTTTACAGTTTTATTTTGTTGTTTTGCATCATTTTCATTGTCAAAACCTGCACAGAAACAAATCAGATCCCTCACACGTCACATCACGGTTTACACGACATTTCAAAAGAATCACACAACCAACTCCAGTTTTGTGCGTCTGCGTAAACAAAGCGAAACAAAACCTCCTTTTTAACATTTGACGTAGCGACCGAGACCTACGTTGGCGCGTTATTCCGCTGTGCTAACAATCACCTACTCAAATAAATCAGAACCCTACTGGACAAATCGACGCAGCTGATCCCCGCCGCGCTCCCTCATGTAATAGCATCACTTGGTACTGAACTGTTAGCCGATCGTTAGCTAACCTTTACCGGGTTTTTACGCAGCGACGGCGCACCTGTACGGCATAAATCTGTAACAAACTCCCAGACAAGTATGTTACATTTCTAATAAGCGTCACGGAGCAGAGGGAGGGAGCGGGGAGAGGGGAAGGGGGGGATGTCCGCGGAGAAGAATGGCTACTGTATGGACCTGTAATAGGAGCCATGTGTGAGCTCGCCCGGGGCCCGGAGCAGAGGCAGCGCGAGATTTACACCGGCCCGAGCAGACGCTGGCAGCCACCCCATAAATCGCGCTTGTTGGATGGATGTGCTGCGGGGATGAGGGCTCGCCGATTAGCGTGAAGACGTAGAAAAAGCTTTATACGCTGATCGATGGCGAGGAGATGTTTGTCGAGGAAAAACTGTTATGACAATAGTTTGGACGTAACGAGAGTTTAGGAGTAAAAACGTAATTAATGCAAAAAAAACTGTGTAAGATTTGAGTTCATGTTTGTAGCTTGTGGATTATAAACAGTGGAGGATGAAGTACTCAGTTCTTTTGATACAGAGGTAAAAAGTTACTCAAGTATAAGTAAAAGTATCACATGAAAAATCTACTTATGTAAAAGTATTTAAGTACCTGTTCATAAATATACTTTAAGACTAAAAAGTGTTGTTATTTTAAGTGTAAATGTAGAGATATTGATTCAAAATGACACATATTTTGTTCAACAGAAACAAAACAAATCAATTTCTTATTTTTTCTTCTGATTTTTGTGTATTTGTTTCTGTTTTGCTCAAAGCCGAAGCTCAAACTCTTAAACTTTAGTCAGAATGTTTCCATGAACATGATAAAAATAACCCCTCAAATTTACTTTTCAGTCCTGTTGAAAAATTGGAGTAGAAAGTACAGATACTGCTCTCAAACGTACTCAAGTAAAAGTGAAAAGTAAAGTACAGATACCTAAACATTCTACTTAAGTACAGTACTTTACTACGTGTACTTCATTACCTTCTCTGATTGCAACATACTGCAGTTTCTTTAACAGCAAATATTGTATCTTGAAATGGTATTTTTAGTAAACAAGTAACTATATCAACTCTACTCAAACCAACACAAATTATTAACACAGGTAATACTAACTTGAATAAAAAAAAGGTTTTAAAAAAGTTTAAAGTTCAGTTGTGGTCAGATTCCTGCTGGACTCTGCCTTATATCTGTGTGAGGAGCCAACGACACTGAAGCTGTTTACAGTTTTTACACGAGCGAAATGACAAGATCGCGGATACAAGTGTCTGAAATAATCATTCAGGCCCTTAATGGATGCTCTGACCTATATTTATTTTCCTTACTTAGATCTAGGTCTGAGGATGAAGTTATAAACAGGAGACAGATGACGGCTCAGGCTTTCATTCTTGTTCAAAAATGGATTGTCTTTCCAAACAGAAATGTCCTCGTTAACTCCCCTCTCAAAACATTTCTTTTATTTGGCTCAGATCTGACAAACAGAAACCATAAACAAACAGGTGTGTGAGCTTCAGTGCAGTTTGTACCTCCCTTCAGAAAGACAATCTGTCAAAATAAAGATTGATTTTACACAGTGCCAGTAAAGTTCACTCTGTAATATTGATCTGGAATGGCACAAACACCATCGCAAGAGCAGCTCAGGGCCACAATCTGCTGTTCATGTCCATCTCAAACACTGACCGCCTCCTCTGAAGACAGTGAGGTACAGATGTTAGCCCAAAAAAAGAAAAGAAAAGGGAGTTAAAGAAGCCATTTTTGTTAGGAAAGACAGTCCATCTTTGAACAAACAAACAGGTGTGTTAGCTCCAGTGTCGTTAGCGCCTCCCTTCTGAAAAATATACGCCTGTGTCCAGCAGTAATCTGACCACAACTGAAGAAGACGAGCGGCTTGGACGAGCAGCTAAACGGATTTTGTCTCGTTACAGAATTGTATTTTACGCATGAAGATTTTGATAGAAATTTCAGTGAACATGGTTTTCATTTCTTTAAAAAAACAAAAAACCTTACAAAGATGCATCATGCTAATTCTGTTGTTGACGATGTTTTGATGCTTTTTCTCGTCGCTTATTAATGTCCGTTTGAGTCATTCCTCTTCACCAACCCCCTACACTTCTCCATTACTTTATACTTCCTTCACTCTTAAAAAAAAATCTCCCTGGAAGTGGTTTCTCGAAATGTTGTTTTCCACTCAGGTTTTACGCAGTCCCATGTTACCATTTTGAAATCGGACTTGTATACCGTAAAATAAAACAGTAAGCCAGTACACGCAGTATTTGTCCTTGGCCATAAACGCGCACATACATTCAGCTGATGGTTTGAGCGCACACATAGGCCCCTGTAATCGTCGTGGGATCTCAGGTTTCGTTTTATAAGTCTGCCCCCACAAAGGTTATGCGCGTCGTCTCCGCACAGCAGCGAGTGTCCGCGGCGTTCCGTGTGCTGGCGGCGCGCTCGCATGTGAACTACGGGCTCGTATGAACGCGACCGAGGAGAAACAAAACATTCTTGTCGGAGCCATCGCTGTAAACCCTCCATCATGTTTATGAACGGTGCTAAATCTGGGGCTGTGCGGTGCAGCAGGCGCCGGTTCAGTTTAGTAAGACTATTTAGCTGTGACGTAACAATAACTGAAATATTGTGAGACCGTATCGTCAAAAGTCTCGCAATAAAACATATCGGATTACAAGTGTTTTTGCTTAAATGACTTGTTTTGGTGCAGCGTTAGCTAAAAAACAGGAGGAACTACATAGACCATGATGCTTTGCTCTGTTTCGTTATAGATTATATGAAGAAATCACTGTTATAATCACTTTTGTACGTCTTTTGTACTTGGCTGGGAACGCCCTGGAGGAGCTGGAGGACATGTCTGGGGTGAGGGAAGTCCCTTGTAATGTAGCTAGTCCATTACCATCATGGAGGCTGCAGAAAGGAAGGACATACACAAGCGTTTAAAATGTTTTATTGATAAATGTGTATCACTGAATTGATTGTAATTGTGCAAATTTTAACGTACCCATGTCGTCTGCCTTAGGTGTTTCGGCCAAATGAGTCCCCGGGGAACTGAAGCACCTTAAGAAGGTTCCGGGGCAGACCACTGGGGGTTAACAAGGAGGGGTGTCGTATATTTTAGCTTTGTGGGGAACGTGATTAGTTTCCACTGTTAAAACAATTAAAGTAAAACGGAGCTCTATTTTAATTAACAACTTAATTGAATAAATTCTTACATTGGTTGATTGGAGCTGAATTTTAACAAGAGAACTGGATTTGAGAAAGACTTAACCTGTTATACTGAATGGGCTCAGCCAATTAGGGAGAGGCTCTATAAAAGGAACAATCTCAGTGGCTACAGGAGAGGGGGCTGTATGTGGAACAGGTACTGCAAAGGATGATTTAAAAAAAAAAAAAAAAACTTTTTCTTTGTAAAGTTTATGGTAAAAAATAAACGCACTTGGGTCTGCACTGCACTAATTGTCTCAGCTCTGCTCTGTTCCTCTTTTAACCGCTAAAGTTGCTATCCGGGCGATTACATCCCCGTTTAAACTGCTGCCGCCGTGACCCCGCCCCCGGATAAGAGGAAGAACATGGATGGATGGCATTTTAAAAAGAAAAAGTCGCATTTTCACAATTTTGTTTTGTTCCACATGATCCATCCATTTTCTTCCTCTTTTCTTCTTCTTATCCACAAAATATTGTTATAAATATCGAACTGAGAGATCTGGATATCGTTAAATCTCGACGGTTTGGATAAAGTTCTGCTAAGGTCGGGTTTAAAATGTTGTGTATTTAAATTCAAATTGAAGTGTTTGATTATTTCAGTTCTGTTGTGGTAAATGGTCCAATTTTTATACAGTTATTTTTATTTTTTTATATTTTATTTTATTTTTTACTGATCTTTGATGTCACCATTGCCGCTGTTTGAGTCAGAGCAGAACTTTACATTGACAAAAACATTAAACCAGCTGAGTTTCAAAATTGTATCAAATTTAAAAAAAAACTACACAAACAAAGGTCAGAGGTCAGAGGTCACAGGTCGTACAACTAACAAACAGATATAGTTTTGAGCCTTATTGACCTCACACTCCAACCTCCTCCTCCTCACCTCCTCCTCACTTCTTTGTCACCCCTCCTCACCTCCTCATCTGTCCTCCTCACCTCTTCCCCTCCTCCTCTCCTCCTCACCTCTTCACTTCCTCTCCTCCTCACCTCCTCCTCATCTGTCCTCGTCACCACCTCACCTCCTCACCTTTTCTTCTCCTCCTCACCACCTCCTCCTCCGTATCACCTCACTTCCTCTCCTTCTCACTGCCTCCTGCACACCACCTCCTCCTTACCTCCACCTCCTCCTCACCTCCTTCTCACTTCTTTCTCACCCCTCCTCACCTCTTCACCTCCTCCTCCTCACCTTTTCTTCTCCTCCTCACCACCTCTCCTCCGTATCACCTCACTTCCTCTCCTCCTCACTGCCTCCTCCTCCTCCTCACCCCCGCCTACTCACCGTCTCCTCACCCCTCCTCCTTTCCTCATCACCTCCTCAGCACCTCACGACCTCCTCCCCATCTCTTCTCCTCCTCTCCTACTCACCTCCTTCTTTCCTCCTCCTCACCTCCTCCTCTTCATCTCCTTATCCCTCCTTTCCTCCTCCTCACCACCTCCTCCTCTCCTCCACTCTTTTCTTATAATGTTTATTTTATGATTATTTGTGTTTTATTTTGTCGTTTTATGATTTTTACGTCTTTCTTATTCCATAAAACACTTTAAATGACTTTATGGACCAGTCGTGTTGCACAGATAAACTCGTCTTGCCTAATATTTGAGTTCTGTATAGTAAATTAAATAATAAACACACTTATTTTGCCTCGTCTTACCTGATATTTTCTTACTTCGGGCCTTAAACATCGACGCACAGACTCATTTCCACAGATCTAAACACACAAAACCCACTTTATATGTTTAAAATAACACCTCCCCGTATCTCGGCGTTTGCCACATCCATCTTCCACTGCTCCCTGTGTGGGCCCAGGGGTGCGACCTTCAGCCCCGGTGCATCCTGGGACGCGGTAAGTCTAGCCTCCAGACTTCCTGCCCACATTCGAACGCACTGCACAGACCGACGTGGACAGGGCGCTGCTACAAATTGCTGATAAGCCGCTTTTTTCGCCGCACATAGAGAACAGCGAGCCGTCATTAGGAACACGATCCGCCCGAGTGCCCACGTCTGCCGCCTGTACAAACACAAAGCAGGAAGAGGAGGGTCTGCGGCCGAGCGGGGACGTGATACGACTCTTATCACTAGACTTAGCTGCGGAGGGTTCGACAATGGAGGACCTGACGCGTAAATGGGCCTGGAGACGTTTTGGACGAGTCTGGAAATGGGTCTGAAACTGTGGCTCTGGGGCAGCTCAAGTTATTGTGTTTTTGTAGATCACAACATCTTAGCTTGTGTTAAATACCAGGGAGGAGGGGCGGGTACGGCAACAATAATGTATTTTTCACTTACATGTGTCAAAATTACATTATATTAAATCATTATTATTTAAAACTTGTTCTATCTCCTGAACATAAACACTACAAACTTTAAATTAGTCCTATTTAAGACAAAAAAAAGTCGCTCTGGAGTATAAGTCGCACCAGTGAAAAATGCAGAATAATGAAGAAAAAACATATATAAGTCGCATTTTTGTGGAAATTTATTTTACAAAATCCAAGACCAAGAACAGACATTTGATCTTTAAAGTCAAGTTATTGTGTTTTTGTAGATCACAACATCACGACACGGGCGGGACGGGGCAGTTTGAGTCATTATGTGTTCAGTTTAATCACATTTTAGACTTTTTTCAGACCTGGTTTTGTTGTATTATGATTTTAATGTCTCTTATTCTGTAAAAAATGTGCTTTACTTTGTGCAAATTCATGCCTTGCCGTCTCTGCCTTCGCTTTTAGCCCAAGTTAAGGCCAGTTGACCCCTATTTTATCGCTGTATTGGGAAAATAATGCATTAAAACAAAACAAAAAAGGTTTGTTTTTTTGAGTACAAGACCTGGAGACGTGGTGGTAGTGTCAAGTCCACTGGTGTTTCCATTGTTCAATCAAAATACTTTTAAAATACTGTATTAAAAAAAGACTATTGGACTTTACGTCGCTCTGGAGTATAAGTCGCATCAGCCAAAAATGCAGAATAATGAAGAAAAAAACATATATAAGTCGCATTTTTGGGAAATTTATCGTACGAAATTCTTTTTACAAAAATGTCTTGGTTATTTTTTGCAATACGATAAGATTTGAGCTGTAGACGGTTGAATTAATCACTTTTATGACTCATTGTATCTACAAACTAACCACTAAAGTGATTAATTTTGCTATTTATTTATTTATTGCAGCTCATACATTTTAATAATTTAGAAAACTGTATTTTCCAGACTTTACGTCACTCTGGAGTATAAGTCACACCAGCAAAAGATGCAGAATAATGAAGAAAAAAACATATAAGTCGCATTTTTGGGGGAAATTTATTTTACAAAATCCGAGCCCAAGAACAGACATTTTATCTTTAAAGTCAAGTTCTAATAATAATAATAAAATGTGGACCAACAGGCTGAATATCAGTACATCACGCTAACGTAACACATTTATATTTATTCAGCTCCATGAAGCACAGACAGAACTGAACACGTGTCTGGTTTGTTAACGTAAGATATTAACAGTTAATCAGATAAATAAAGAAGAAAAAACAACAAGTTTACTCTGGATCTCATTATATATAAGAATAATTTCACGTATAAGTCGCATCTGAGTATAAGTCTCACCCTCGGACAAACTATGAACAAAATGACACTTATAGTCCAAAAAATACGGTGGTTAAATTCAATTAAATGACGCTCGTGAATCATTTTGTTATAATTTGGACATTTTAAATCGTAAAGATACTTCCAGGTTGGAAAATTGCGGAGCCCAGTGACGTTTTAGGAGCCGATTCCCGCTCGTCATGACTCCCATGGATAGTGCAGATCTCGCTAGCAGGCAGGAGACTGTTATTTATTTATTTTGTTGTGTCAAAATGGCTGCACGACTCTGCAAAATCCTACGTCTGATTAGGGAAATAAAAGCAAAGAACGAGGTAAATCCAGAGCAGTGGGTGTTTATCAGCTGCGGCGATGAAAACAGAGTCGTTTTGAACACAGGATATTAAGAATTACTCAAAAATGCATGAATTTCTGTAGTTTTATTTATTTATTCAGACTTCTTACATGGTCTTTTTTCATTAGCGCTCTGTTCGAAATACAAAAACAAACAAAAACAAACAGAGCAGAAGTGTATAAACCCATATAAAACATTAAAAACAGGAGCAGGTGTGTATCAAAGTTCGTACCAGATTATTAATTGCGATTTTGGACCAGAGTATCCAGTTTTGCTTGTCAGCTTTGGAGTTTTTTTCGAGAATCACTCCAAAGAACAACTCTGTGAGGGTTAAATGAGAAGGAAAAACAGTCAAAAACGTAAAACTAACAAGTCGATTTTGTGAAATATATCTGTTTTAATCTATGAACTGAAAGCTAAAAATCATTTGAATATTTGATACGGATAATTTGGGCAGCTGCGGCGTGTTTCCTTTGGAGTTTACACGCCGAGTTCGTACTAATGGAAGAAACCGGAGTGGAAAACCTCATGGACGCAATCGAACGTCCAAGCCGCGGCGGACCGACCCCACTACGATCTGACCCCGCGAATCCCCCAAACGCTTCCAACGACACCGCGATGACAAAGTTGAGGTCTTTAGCGCTGCCCCTTTCACACAGCAGCTCGTACGCATCATCAATAAAAGCGTTACGTTTGCCCCCGCGGTCAGACACCCGCTTTGAAGCCCGCGGCGGCCGGTCAGCGCTGGGCCGGTCAGGGGGGGAGGAGGGGGAGTGAGAGGGTTCACTCCGATCACGGGCCCAATCGCTTCCAGACGCGCTAAACGACATTATTGGATCCAGACGTGAGCGTTGCCTTTGTCTATATTGCGTTACCAGACAGCGGGCTCACTTAAGCGTCATTACCGCCGCGTCTCCTCCCTGCGGAGCGCCCGAAAGGAGAGAGAGCGTGATGGGAAGGGAGAACGCGAGGGAGAACGGGGTCGCGGCTCCGTTGATTCCTCTTTTCCTTTCGTCTCTGCGCTGGGAACGCTCTCGGTACAACAACACTGGAGTCGAGCTCGCGGAGAACACCCAAGACGTAGCGAGCCCTTGGGGGAATTTTCAGCAGATATTAGAAACACACAAGTTCCACTTCGCCGCCGCCGCCGCGCAGTCCGTTTTTCCCACACAATTTAAAGAAACAATTTATGAATTTTTAGGAACGCGGTCATGAAAAGTTATAATTTTCCAAAACGCGGGTTGTTGTTTAAAGAGTCATACGTCTAAGAGTGAGTTACAACGTGGAATAACAAAAAAAAACAACTACGGCGGATGGTTTCCTGCGGTCTGGACGCCTCAAAGTGGGACCGGAGCCATCAGCGGATTGGGGTAGACCATGTTTGCGCCATGATGACTTTTATAAATATACTATGCGTTTTGCCGTGCTCGTGGGCAGGTGGATCGGCGGGAGCGAGCCGAGGTCGTAGGACTGGAGTGGAGAGCTAATAAAAATGCTCGGAGAGGGTGTGGGTCAGCGCGTCCAGGCCAGGAAAAACATCGCTCGTTCCCAAAAGGTCCCGAATGTCCAAATTTAACATCATGTGTAATTGGCCAAGTAACGTAGTTGGAATGGGACGGGAAAACACTTGAAAAAAGCTGATGATGGCGCAGAGAATCAGAGCGAACACTGTGATCTTTGCACTCGCACAAAGGAGAAGCTGCGAAAAACATTATGCTGCTGAAAACTTGAAGACGTGTCGCTAATTTGCAGCGTTTTTTTAAATTATTTTTTTTATCTTTGGTGGAAGGTGACAAAGTAGTAAAGTACGGCACTTAAATACAGTTTTCAGGTGTCTTAAGTACTTTTTACAGTGTGTACTTTTTACTTTTACTTGAGTACATTTGAGAGCAGTATCTGTACTTTCTACTCCACTACATTTTTGAGCAGGACTGAAAAGTAAAAGTACTTTTCATCTGATTTGAGGGGTTATTTTGACCGTGTTCATGGAAAAATCCTGAGTTCAAGCTTCAACTTTGAGAAAAAAGCAAAAATAAAAACACAAAATTCATAAGAAAAATAAAAAAAAGTGATTTGTTTTTGTTACTGTTGAACAAAATACGTGTCATTTTGAATCAATATCACTAAATTTACACTTAAATGAGCAACACTTGTGTGAAATACTTTTACTTTTTACTCTTAAAGTTCATTTTAACTTAAGTCGATTTTTCCGTGTGATAGTTTTACTTTTACTTGAGTAACTTTTTACCTCTGTATTTGTACTTTTACTCAAATAACAACTTCATCCACTGCTGAATTTCATGTTTTTGTCCATATCTTTATATCTCGTTGTCGTTATTATAATCTCACTTAAACCTGAGCAGAAGTGCATGCTGGGAGGCCTTATCACTTCATTTCTTTCGAACTGTTTTCTTCCTTCATCGCTGCTTTTATTTTTGTTTAAACTTCGTTCTTTACGCACGACGGGGGGTAACTCGGGTCACTTTGATGCCCGCCGTGGAGAACACACATGTGAGCTTTGGAGAACGGGTTAATAATGTTGAAGAAAGATGTTTTTCAGTCTTGGGTTTCAGTTTGAATTCAACTACACCTAAAACGAACTTGTGTTTTTGTGTTTTTTTGTGTCTAGAATGTGATATTGTGCATTAACTAGTTTGGATTTCATTGAATGTCTGGTTTAAATATGTGTAACTTGTTAAAATTCAGATAAATTTCACAGCGGCGATGAGGTTAACTCTGTAAAACTGAACTGAAATGCCACGAACGTCGTCGCAAGAGCAGCTCAGGGCCACAATCTGCTGTTCGTCTCCATCTCAAACACTGACCGCTCGTTTGAAGACGGTGACGTTCAGATCTGAGCCACAGAAAAGAAAACAGAGAGTTAAAGACGCCATTTTTGTTAGGAAAGACGATCCATCTTTGAACAAACCGGTGCGTTAGCGTCAGTGTCGTTAGCGCCTCCTGCAGACAGATATAAGGCAGTGTCCAGGAGTAATCTGACCACAACTGGAGAAGAGTCTTGGACGAGCAGAGAAACGTCTTCACTCTACAACTTTTGTCCAGTTACACAAACAGAATTTCGCTTTTACTGTCAATAAAATGCTACGATATTCAAATGATATCGTCTGATTTGATTCGTAAGGTCTTCACGTCCTCAGGTGGGTCACGTGATGCCGCTGTGGCGTTTGACCAGCTGATTTGAACCTAAATTAGACACGATATAAAAATACAGAACATTTAAATAATTCAAACTTTCACCTTTCGTGGTCTCGCTGTTTCGTGGATTTTTTTAGTCCAATTTCACATGTTTGTTTTTTTTGCAGAGTATGAACCTGCATCGTGTCGTGCGTCCTGATTGGCTGTTGGACTGTAGACCATTGTGTCGTGCGTCCTGATTGGCTGTTGGACTGTAGCCCATCGTGTCGTGCGTCCTGATTGGCTGTTGGACTGTAGACCATTGTCCATCAGTCTCCTCCGTGCCGTGTCTCCTGTCCAGTACAGAATGTGTTCAGACAAATTTACATAAACGTTGGATCTCAGTGTGACTCTGAAGTGCTGTACGTTTGCAATTTGTTTTCTCCCCGACAAAACCCACAATGTCGATGAAACGTTCTGCACCGACAAAGACGCCTACGAAGGTTTGAACTTTGAGAGAGTTTAAACGAGAGAGAAATGTGAGAAAATGTTAACGCCTGTGTGAGAAAAGTGTATAAAGTGTGTGGTGAGGGGTTTGACAGACAAAAACAGAGAATAATGTAAAAAATAAAGCTGATACTTCGCGGATTTTGCCTGTTGTGGGTTATTTTTAAAACGTGACTGTATACCGTGCCGTCCGACAGAACTGACAGCACCAAAATGCACCAAAACACCGCGCCGCCATCTTGGATTTGTCTTTTTTTCCATTGGTATTTGTTTAAAAATTGGCTCTGGAATCTACTTTCTGCTCCACACGAAAAGTCGTAGCTGGATTATGGTTTGAAAACTCCAAAAATGCACCGGACGCACACCGAAGCCACAGTCACACCTGCGAACACGCCACAGTGAAACTATTATCTACGACATTTGGCTCAAAAGCACAACAACACTCCGCTGTGACTGTGCGTTGAACGTTTCAGTCGTGTTTCCTGCTCTGACTCTGTGCAGGAGCAGACGGATAAAGGCCCCGGTCTGCGCTCCCTGTTCCACATCATTAGTCATGATTAATCGACGTGTGAGTTTTCCCATGATCCTCTGCTGCTCCCGCTGCCGTCAGAGCTCGGCGAGGAGGGCACACGCCGACCACACGGCACCGGGGGCATGGACCATAAACGACAGACACAACAGGACCGCGGCGGCTCAGGAGAGAGAACGCAGACGACAAGAACGAGCGAATCTCAACGGGGAAAATGTCAAAGTGAAAGTTAGATTTGTGTTTGTTTCTGATCAAATCTACAAATTATTTTAGATTTTCTATGACGTCGAATATAGTACAGGGGATCAAAGTGTGTGGGGTGAAATTCAAGAAACAAAAATAAAAAAATAAAGACAAAAAATTATAAATAAATAAATAAAAAATCATAATAAAATAAAAAAATGTAATAAAATAAAAAAATCGTAATACAATAAATAAAAAATAAAATAAAAAGGAATAAAATAAATAATAGCATAAAATAGTAATAAAATTAATAATAATAATAATAATAATAATAATAAATAAAAAATCATAAAATAAAAAACGTAATAAAAAATCGTAATACAATAAAAAAAAGTAATAACATAAAATAGTAATAAAATAAATAATAATAATAATAATAATAATAATAGAAAACTTTATAAAAATAGGCCTGTATAATTATTTAAAAAATGTAAAAACAGTCTAAAAAGCCAAATTCACATATGTTCCAAAAGTGTAAACTATCAGAAGTATATATTTAATAAAACACGCTTCAAATCAGTTTATTTTTGACCGAACTTCATTTCCACACTGTTCTGAATATTGAATTTATATATTGTCAAATGAATAAAAATAGTATTATCAGTAAAAACAAGTTTATTTTACAAAACATTCGGTAAATGAGTCGCAGAACGTTCATTACACATTATTACTTTTGAATATAAAACCTGATATGTTCACTTCAAATTAACCAAAAAACACGTCCAATTTTCTTCGCATCATCACCTTAAATCACTTTTTATCAACAGCGAGTTTAAAACTTTACCACCAGCCCGACCGTCTGCCTGAAGAATCCAAAAAGATGGTGATCCGTGTTGGAAATCCGCTCCCAAACGATTCCCAAACACAAACATCCAGCCTGTATTTGTGTGTAATTAAGACATAATACAGAGAGCGCACTTTTGTTTGGTCTAATCCCGGCCTATCAGATCCAGCTGAGTAAATGCGGACGGGACCGGAGGCTTCTGCTGCCGCCCGTGTGGTACAGGGTTATGGGAGTATTATAGGATGTGTGAGCAAAATCTACACGGCTCTGTCTGCCCCACTCAAATAAATATGTCTGTGTTTGTGCGGCTCCTGAACGCGCCGACGGAACGAGAACGAGCAGAACAAACTGTGGAACTTTACAGTAAATCTGATAAATGAAGGTTATACTGTTATTGTTTCACGTTATTAATATTTCATGAATTTAATCTGATGCAAATTGACTCTGTGAGCTTAAAGATGTGTGAGATGTACGCGAACAAAGTACAGTTACCGTGGTAGAAGTACAAGTACGTAAGCTGTGTGACGGTATAAGTGCTACTTTACTTGTCTGTACTTGTCTACTCGTGTCAAATATTCACTCACAGTATGAAATATCTTTAATAAACTTCCAAAAAAATGTAAAAAGTGTAAAAAAAAAACATTTCTACATATTTTTTTGCTGTAAGTGTCTGGTTTGTGTTTGGATACGGTTAATTAGTAAAAGTAGTAAAGTACTGCACTTAAGTATACATTTTAGGTATCTATACTTTACTTAAGTGCATTTTACAGTGTGTACTTTTTACTTTTACTTCATTACATTTCAGAGAAGTATCTACTTTCCAAAGTCTGAAAAGTTCAAAAATAAATATACAATCTTTATCAAAATCAGCACATTTGAAGTTTTATACGACTCAAAATCACCATGAAATACTTGTACTTTTTACTCTTTAAGTACATTTTTAAACAGGTACTTAAATACTTTTACTTAAGTAGATTTTTGCATGTGATACTTTACTTTTACTTTATTATTTATTTTGTTTTTTTGCTCCAGTATCTGTCCTTTTACTTAAGAAAAACAAAACAAAACTGAGTACTTCCTCCAGCACTGATAAGTAGTACTTGAAGTAATACTTTATTTCCCCCTAGACTTTAGTATTATTTTATCTTGTAATAACTCATCTAAACTTATTTATTTTCAGTGATGGATGAAGGACTCAATACTGTTACTGAAGTAAAGTACAGATACAGAGGTAAAAAAGTTACTCAGGTAAAAGTATCACATGTAAAAATCTACTTATGTAAAAGTATTTAAGTAACTGTTTAAAATGTACTTTAGTTCCTTATTTTTTCTTATGAATTTTGTGTTTTTATTTTTGTTTTGCTCAAAATCAAAGCTTAAATTTGAAAACTTCAGTCAGAACACGGTAAAAATAACTCATCAAATCAGATGAAAAATACTTTTACTTTTACTTTTACAGTAGAAAGTACAGATACTGCTCTCAAATGTACTCAAGTAAAAGTAAAAAGTGCCACTGTAAAATCTACTTAAGTAAAAGTAAAAAGTACCACTGTAAAATGTACTCAAGTAAAAGTAAAAAGTACCACAGTAAAATGTACTCAAGTAAAAGTAAAAAGTACCACTGTAAAATGTACTCAAGTAAAAGTAAAAAGTACCACTGTAAAATGTACTCAAGTAAAAGTAAAAAGTGCCACAGTAAAATGTACTCAAGTAAAAGTAAAAAGTACCACAGTAAAATGTACTCAAGTAAAAGTAAAAAGTACCACAGTAAAATGTACTCAAGTAAAAGTAAAAAGTACCACAGTAAAATGTACTCAAGTAAAAGTAAAAAGTACCACTGTAAAATGTACTCAAGTAAAAGTAAAAAGTACCACTGTAAAATGTACTCAAGTAAAAGTAAAAAGTACCACTGTAAAATGTACTCAAGTAAAAGTAAAAAGTACCACTGTAAAATGTACTCAAGTAAAAGTAAAAAGTACCACAGTAAAATGTACTCAAGTAAAAGTAAAAAGTACCACAGTAAAATGTACTTGAGTAGAGTTTTTGTTTCTGTGCTGTTTCCATCATGAATAACACGACGTCTGAGTTTAGATTTTACCTCGAGACTTTAGTTTTATCTTGTAATAAAATACATCACGTCGAGAGCAACGTCCCATTTAACAACAACTCATTTTAACTCTCTCAATTCAACTCTCTCATTTTAACTCTCTCGTTTTAACTCTTTCATTTAACTCTCTCGTTTAACTCTCTCGTTTTAACTCTCTCGTTTTAACTCTCTCGTTTTAACTCTCTTGTTTTAACTCTCTTGTTTTAACTCTCATTTTAACTCTCTCATTTTAACTCACTCATTTTAACTCTTTCGTTTTAACTCACTCGTTTTAACTCACTCATTTTAACTCTCTCATTTTAACTCTCTCATTTTAACTCTCTCGTTTTAACTCTCTCATTTTAACTCTCTCATTTTAACTCTCTCATTTTAACTCTCTCATTTTAACTCTCTCATTTTAATTCTCTCATTTTAACTCTCATTTATCTCTCTCATTTAACCCACTCATTTCAAATCATTTCACATTAACTCTTCCGTGAACTTTCCTTCAGAGGTCATCTCCCCGCTCCCTGACCCCCTCCTCCGGTCCTCAAAATGGCGCCCTCTCTGCCTGAACCTTGTTTCACTTGTGTTTAATCCACTGTTCCAAGATAATTCCGACACAAATATGCTCCGAGCTGCAGAGGTTTCTTAATTTCCTGTGCCGGCCACACACAGAAGAGATCCAGAGCTAACGCTAACCTAATGCTCCGAATCCACCGCTGTTTGCTCTGTAAAAATACACGGCGGGGAATAGCTGGCTCTGGAGGAGGGTTAGCTAGCAAAATAATGACCTGAGCGAGCGCCACTGGTTGTTATGGTTACGGTGTTGTGAGTTCTGCTGCACAAAGCGTTATTGAGAAATGCTGCAGGGAGGTTTTTTCTGTCCGATTGATTGGACAGTTGGACGGTGTCTGTTACTGTTGTTTTTTTTTTTTTACATTTTTAATAAAGTTAACTCTCCGTAAACACTCGGGAATAATCCAGTTTGACTCTTTAAGTGTTAAACCTGAACATGTGCCGTGTAAATACTGTTTTTTTTCTTAGTTTTTACGACTTTTGACATTTTATATCCACACAGAACATCAGATGTATGAAGTCAGATCTGTGGAATTATGTAGCAAAGAAAAAAACAAAGCAAACAGTGACTACTCTGAGGATTTGATTATAAAATATATATTAAAAAAATATATTTGGTAGAGTTATTTACTTTGTTAGATAATTCTACATATTCTACTTCATATATTTGATGTATTCTCTGTGTTTATAAAATGCAGAAAAAGTATTTATTTATTTATTTATTTATTTATTATATGCAAGACAGACAAACATAGTGACCAAACATATACGATAGTGACAAGTGGTAATAATAATACAATTAATTAATCAATCAATAAAAAAAAATATATATATATATATAATAAAAAATAAAATAAAATAAATAAAAAAAAACAAAACAATACAACACAAAACACAAATTTCAATTTCAATTTCAATTTATTTTTCACAATGGTCAAAGTTTAGTAAGGCACATACACACATACACACACGTAGCAACATACTATCTACAATTCTGCGTTTATATGCTACATATGGAAGTGTCTATCGTTCACCTATTCCCAAATGACCCTGTGAAAAACATGGAACCCCCAAAAAGCTGTAAAGCTTATGTAATGGGGTCCATCACCCTGTGCGCAACACCCAATGATGGCTTGGCAAGTATTCCTTTTCTTTACTTTTCTTTACAAAACAAAACACAAAACAAAACAAAACACAAAACACAAAACAAAACACAAAACAAAACACAAAACAAAACACAAAACAACAAAACAAAACACAAAACAAAACAATACAAAGTTATAACGGGTCGTGTAAGTTTCTTAAATGAAACAGTAAAATAAAACCAAAACGTGTATTAAGAAAATTCTACAAAAAACCTGGTGTGAATGTCTCTCCCCGCTCTCTTACACCATTTCATGCTTAACTGTTAAACTTACAGGACACAAACTGTTTCAAAATGTTCTTTAGAAATATTAAACTTTTTTATTTGGCTGTTTTCTGGTGTGAGTTTCAAATAAATAAATTTATCAGCCCATGTTTATTTCTACGGCTCTTTACAAAAACAAAGTGGAACGGAGTGACGACAGTAAAAAAAAAATAAAAAATGGAAAAATGCAAGAAAAATACAAAACAACACTGGGATTATCCTTTAGCGACAAGGTACAAGAAAATATATGAAGTTTATATATATTTATAGCTGTTCTACTTATACACGTGAGATTTATACAGGAATTATAGAGTATCTGAACACACACATATATAAAACACACACACACCCCTACACACCCCCCCCCCCCCCCCCCCCCCACACACACACACACACACACACACACACACACACACACACACACACACGCACACACAGGACAGTGATGAGAGACGAGCGCTCCCTCAGCCCGTCTCAAACCTGTTGAATAATTCACAGTGGAAATGCATGATTGATGTGGGACGTTTGATTTCTACACCTTCCTAAACGCTCTCTTTTAGCTCGCGGCCCCCCACCCGCCTCGGTTCAAAGCTCCATCTCCGCCGCACAACGCCGCCTTTATGCTCCGCTCCACACCTGTGTTTGCTCCTTACACCCCATAATTGAGAGGCGGGCGAGGGGCCAATTTGGAGCGGGACGGGAGCACGGCGGCCCCCCCCCCCCCCACACGAGGAACCGCGGCCGGGGGCGGAGTTCGGGGGGGTGGGGGTGGGGGGTTGATGTGGTGTAAAAGGAAAGTTGAAGATCTGTGGAATCGGCTCAGCGGGAAACAGCTTCACTACGAAACAAACACGAAGACGTAAGGCAGAGGTGGAGCGATGACGGACGCGACGTTAGCATCTGTCGCTACAGCTAGCACGTACAGATGAGAGTTTAAGAGACGACTTTGGACGACTTTATGTGTTGAGAGGGACTGAAAAAGCTGGATTGGTGCATCCATGACCAAGAAAAAGAAGAAACCAAGGAAGAACAGTCACAGAGGGGCATTGTTCTTCACCAGTTTCTTTTTACTTATTTATTTATTTTTTCCTCCACTTCTGTCGCATTTTCCAGTCTCTGAACGTCGCCGAAAAGTCTCCAAACCAGGTATAAGAATTTCTAGGTGGTGCTGTCGAGCCGGACGGTCTGGCGATGGCGATCTTCTACCAAGAAAAGAAAAAGAAGAAGAAACCAAGGAAGAACAATGCCCCTTGACCTTGTGACTGGATTGCATTGTTCTTCTTCTTTTCTTGGTAGAAGATCGCCATCACCAGACCGTCCGACTTACACCGGCTCGACAGCGCCACCTAGAAAATTCAAAATTTTTAAATACATAGCGAGCCGACATGTATATTTTTCCGTAACTCGACGAAATTCACAAAAAAGCCAATCGTTTTCATCGATTTTGTCAAGCTACGTAAAATATGTGTCAGCTCGCAATGTATTTGAAAAGTTTGAATTTTCTAGGTGGCGCTGTCGAGCCGGTGTGTGTCGGACGGTCTGGCGATGGCGATTTCCTACCAAGAAATAAAAGAATAATAAGAAGCTGCAGACAAATAATGTACTTCTTCGGTTTCTTTTTTATTATTGTTTTTTTTCCCGCCACTTCTGTTGCATTTCGTCGCTGAAAAGTTCACAAACTGGGTAAAGGATCGATTTGTCCAGCGAAAAATTTGATACGATCACCATGGCCAGACCGTCCGACTCACACCGACTCGACAGCGCCACCTAGAAAATTCAAAATTTTGAAATGAACTGGGGGCCGACGTGGATATTTCACCACAGCTCCACAAAATTCAGACGAAGACAAGCAAAAAAGCCAATCACAGCGGACAGGAAGTTGGCCATATTGGATTGCCACATTTTTTTTCTGTGTTTTTCTCTTTTTTTCAATGATTTCTCAAAACCACAAACATTGGCCGACAGAGCTCAAATTCCAATCACAGATGCACGACCCGGGCCAGTGCAGCGATGATGGACGCCACGTTAGCATCTGTCGCTACAGCTAGCACTTACAGCTTAGAGAGAACAGAACGTTTGCAAGACAAGTTTGGACGACTTTTTTTATAGTTGGGTGGAGCTGATAACGATAGATTGGTGCATCTCTGGTGTTTACTTTGCTGTTTTTAATTTAAATATTAGTTTGAAGAAACGACATGTTGAGATAAAATAAAATATGAGCCAAAAATAAGTAAGGATAGTTTAATTCTGACATAGTTTTGGTTTAGTCCTGGTTTGGTCCTGGGTTGATCCTGGTTTAGTCCTGGTTTAGTCCTGGTTTAGTCCTGGTTTAGTCCTGGTTTGGTCCTGTTCCAGTCCTGGTTTAGTCCTGGTTTAGTCCTGGTTTAGTCCTGGTTTAGTTCTGGTTTGGTCCTGTTCCAGTCCTGGTTTAGTCCTGGTTTAGTCCTGGTTTGGTCCTGTTCCAGTCCTGGTTTAGTCCTGGTTTAGTCCTGGTTTGGTCCTGTTCCAGTCCTGGTTTAGTCCTTCCTGGTTTAGTCCTGGTTTGGTCCTGTTCCAGTCCTGGTTTAGTCCTGGTTTAGTCCTGGTTTAGTCCTGGTTTAGTCCTGGTTTAGTCCTGGTTTGGTCCTGTTCCAGTCCTGGTTTAGTCCTGGTTTAGTCCTGGTTTAGTCCTGGTTTAGTCCTGGTTTGGTCCTGTTCCAGTCCTGGTTTAGTCCTGGTTTAGTCCTGGTTTAGTCCTGGTTTAGTCCTAGTTTAGTCCTAGTTTAGTCCTGGTTTAGTCCTGGTATAGTCCTGGTTTAGTCCTGGTTTAGTCCTGTTCCAGTCCTGGTTTAGTCCTGGTTTAGTCCTGGTTTGGTCTCATTTGAGTCTCAGTTTAGTCCAGGTTTAGTCCTGGTTTAGTCCTGGTTTGGTCTCATTTGAGTCTCAGTTTAGTCCTGGTTGTGATGTGGCCCCTAAACCTGGACAATTCAACTAGAACGAACAAAACCAAGTCTTAAGTCAGGACTAAACTGGACTGAACTGGACTAAACTGGACCAGGACAAAAGTAGCAGTAGTATAGTATTAGCAGTAGTGGCAGCAGCAGTAGCAGTAGCAGTAGTATTGGTATCAGTAGTAATAGTAGTAGTAACTCACGTATCTCACACAGGCCCAACTCTACAGATGAACGGCACACTTGATCACACTAGGCTAATGTGTAAGGCTAACGCTAATATGTAAGGCTAACGCTAATAAGTAAGACTAATGCTAATATGTAAGGCTAATGCTAATATGTAAGGTTAATATTAATATAAAAGGGTAATGCTAATATGTAAAGCTAAGTCTAATATGTAAGGCTAATGCTAATATATAAAGCTAAATTTAATATGTAATGCTAATGCTAATATATCAGGCTAATGCTAATATATAAGGCTAATGTTAATATTCCAGGCTAATGCTGATATGTAAGGTTAATATTAATATAAAAGGGTAATGCTAATATGTAAAGCTAAGTCTAATATATCAGGCTAATGCTAATATATAAGGCTAATGTTAATATTCCAGGCTAATGCTGATATGTAAAGCTAAGTCTAATATATCAGGCTAATGCTAATATATAAAGCTAAGTCTAATATGTAATGCTAATGCTAATATATCAGGCTAATGCTAATAGCAGCACATGGAGCAGGAGCACACAGTTCCTCGGCTCAGGGTCAGTCCGAGTGCAGAGAGATCTACAAGTCAAAACAAACAGCAGCCGGGCTTCTGACTGCACCGCTCACTTTTTCCCACAATTCATTTGGCCTCAGATTATCCTCCCTGCGCGAGCTAGGTGGTCACGATCCTCATCACGACCCGGCGTTCCAGCCGCAATGCGATTTTCACGCATTTTTTCTCAGTTTGGTTTTGCCTAAAGAATACGAACTTTTAATATGAATAATTTATAACGTAAACAGAAACGTGACTGTGACGTTTGAGGATTTTGTGCCACAGTCAAACGGCCCCAGTCTCTTTAAGTGCAGAGTTTAACGACAACAAAAACACGTCCAATAAGTCAGAGGAGTTGAGTGTTTTGCTTTGAGAATGATTCAATCTTTGGAATAATGTGTCTCAAACAGTCGTCTTGTATCCAAAGAAAAATGGTAGGTCTCAGTTTGAAGCAGTTACATATAAAAAAAGGTTAAAAAAATATATATAAAAAATAAAAATAATAAAAATAATAATATAAAAAATGGTAAAAAAAATATATTTAAAAAAATAAATAATAATAATAAAATAAAATGGTAAAATAATAATAATAATAATAATAATAATAATAATAATAATAATAAATGGTAAAATAACAACAACAACAATAATAATAATAATAATAATAATAATAATAATAATAAATGAATAAAAAAATATAAAATTAAAATAAAATATATATATATATATATATATATATATATATATATATATATATATATATATATATATATATATATATATATATATATATATATAATAATGGTGGGTACAGGTCAGTATTTGGTCAGACATGAGGTTGGTGGTGCAATTCATGTTTCATTCACCTGACTTTTTTTTCTTTTTCATGGGCGTCTTGTTCAAATACAGAAAAATACAAACAAAACAAATACTGGCATAAATCCATTTAAAACATTAAAAACAGGAGCAGGTGTGAGTATAAATATTTATCTCCACATTATTAAAGTCCTTGAAATGTTTTCCATTTTGGGGAAGCAAAAATTCCCACTATCAGCAACTCATTCTAGTGTTGTGTCCTTGAGCAAGACACTCGCCTGAGTTTATACAGGTGGAATATGTGCAGTAATTATCAGGGTAGAATCAGGAATGGCGACATTCCCAGTGATTTAAAACCAGATTTTTCACCAGAGGTTTAAATCATGAAACATAAAGCCTTAAGAGACATGACAGGCAAAGCTTTTTCAATTTTTTCAATTTTTTTGGTCAGTTTTGTCTCTTAGCAACGAGCTTTCGTGTGGAAACAGCAAAATTGTCCACTCTGCACCACAAGATGTTTAAATATTTAACTTAATCCACCTGCCTCTATAGATTTATATGGAACGTTGTAATTTCAAAGGCCATTTTTTTCTGAAAATGCATTTCCCCCATAGAGACATAAGGATCTTTTAAAAATATCTAATTCCAAGTCTAATTTTTTTCAAGTTTTAGCTACAAAAAAATTGGCTAAAGTTTATTTTTTAGGCATTTTTTTTCAGTCTGATTTAATTGACTAAAATACGAAATACGATGCAGAATCCCCTCTGTGTATTTTATTTTTTTTGCATTTAATATGACAACAAAATTAAGCAAGAAATTTATAGCTGGGTCTGTCCATTTTTGAGAATCATACGTCCATTTTGACACATAAAATCCCTTATTTTTATACAAAAACACGACATGATTAAAAACTCGTAATACATTTTTTTCTTACATTTATGCGACTAAACGACATGAGAAGTTTCAAATTGTTATCGTTGAATTTAAGATTTTTTCCTATTCACCTGCAGTGTCTCATAACCACTAGTTTAACTCAAGTAAAAGTCACTATCACTTCAATAAAAATATTACTGAAGTAGGAAAAAAGTACAATGTTAATAAAGTACTCCAAAAAGTACAATTTCTCTAAAAACTGAAGTAAATGTAACTGCGTAGTACCTGCCTGATCCTGCCCCTTTAAGAGCGTTTTCTTCATAAAAACGATACCAAACGAGCGCTGCAGAAACGTTACCGAAACATTAACCTCACACTCAGGTCATTTATTAGACACCGAGAGGAATTTTGACAAATCATTCAGCTTCACAAACTGAGAGGGGTCAAAGTTCGACCATTACACATACATCCACTCAGCCCCGCGCCTCCTCCTCTTCTGCCTGTACGATTTATGTGTACTCCCCTGGTGCTCGCGGGGGGAGGGGCGCTCACACATGGACTATTTCACACACAAAAAAAAGTTGGAACACACACATTTTGCAGTAAATTTAGCGATAGTGATCTTCTGGGACTTCCAAAGGTCCACGATTTGGCGTAAGGAGGCGGAGTGTTGAGTGAAGGGAATGGTAAATAATCGTCTGATAGGGTCAACTGTTAGCGAGTCTGCGATACACAAAAAATACGAAGATTTTAAAGCGATTTGGCAGCGTTACACGGCGTTTTCCCAGCTTCAAGACACTCGAAACTTCATAAACTTGTGTCACGATCGAAATGGAAGCACCAAACGTTGAAAAACCCAACGACTTCCGAACATTCGTGCCCACCTAAGTTAAAATTTGACTTCCCGTAAGCCAAAGATCAGCCCTCTGTCAATATTTAGCTTGCTTTTAATGGAGTGATTTCATGCTACCGTCTGACCACAAGCAGCTATCGAGAAGCTGTCGGGTTCTAGTCATTTAATATTCAGCTGAAAATGGATAAACTTGTCTATGATGAGGCAACCTGGTACTCCGGATCTGCTGAGTCAATGTTTAACTGGTTTTTAAAGGCCACGATTGCGTTTTGCATGAGAAAAGAGTAGCGTATTGTAGTAGAAAATGAATGGTTCACATGCAGAGAGTGTATATATATATATAAATGGACATAGCTAACCTGCTAGCCACCGCGCTCTGAAGTGATCACGTGTGCGCTTTATCGATTCTGGTTCTTCTCTCTGTATCTGCTGCTGTCAGAGTCGTTATTCTGGTCTTAAATGTTCGTATTAACCCTCTACACGATCCTGGGGTTTTTATTTCACTATTGCGTCTGTAAATCAAGATATGAACATTAATAACAGACAAATCTGGTGTCGTCTTTCCCTGAGGTTGTTCCCGCTAGAGCAGGGGCGTCAAACTCAATTTCAGCAACGTGGTTCGTCTCAAATTTGCAAAGATATAAAAAATATGTCTGTGTCACTGCGTAACTCCTGATAAACTGACATTTTACGACAGTCATACATTTAAATTTACCTTGTCGCGGGCCACATAAAGTGACATGGTGGGCCGCATTTGGCCCCCGGGCCTTGAGTTTGACACATGTGCGCTAGAGTGAGCTACGCAGGAAAATAGTAGGTCTCAGTCTGAAGCTGTTAGATATATTAAAATGGTAAAAAAAAAAAATAATAAAATAAAACATAAATTAAAACATAAATTAAAACATAAATTAAAACTAACTAACTAACTAACTAACTAACTAAATAAATAAATAAATAAATAAATAAATAAATAAATAAATAAATAAATAAATAAATAAATAAATAAATAAATAAATACATAAATACATAAATAAATAAATAAATAAATAAAATCAACTGCCTTCTTTCCCTGAGGTTGTTCCTGCTCCTGATTGGCTCTTTGGTTGCTATGGTACTCGGGGTCAGAATTCCAAATATGGAATTCTGCTCTAAATCGTCCACTATAACGTTTAGCGTCGTTGAGCTTCATTTGACTGGAGCCGAACGCCGTGGGGGACGTCACACTCACTCAGTCCACTTCTTTACACAGACTATGAAAACTCAAAACATTATGCACAGAATTTGAAATATAAAGCATATTACCGTATTTATTTTTCTGCATTTGTTTAATTTTTTTTTGGCCTATGAATGTAATGTAAAAACCTCTTGCTGTTCATGCTGTTCTTGTTTATATATTTGTATATTTGAAAAAAACAAAACAAACACAACTGGTGGGTCAGGATAAAAAAAGAAAAAAAAGAAAAGAAGATTGGGCAATTTTTAGTGGGTTGTATGACCTTAAGCAAAAACACGGTCATGAGGAGAATCGCACAAAGATAAAAATATGGCAGTGAAGAGACTGTACACTACAAGCTGCTCACAATTTCATATAGAGCTTTTCCACCTTCACGTTCAAACACGAGTGAACGCAGACTATTCATTTGTGGAAGCTGGAGTCGCACCATCAACTTGTGGGTTAGTAGGTTGGGAGTGGGATTTGAACCACCAACCTTTGGATCAGAACATCAGCGCTCTCCCCACTGAACTACTGCCTTTACTACACTTACACAAACTTCTCTGGTGGCGTCCTGTTTCCATAGAGATGTTATAACTTTCTCTTAAACCTGGAATACCTGGAGCGAGATCGCCTTCCCACAGATCTGACCCGTAACTCCGTCTAACGCTGTCATGTGCTTGTCTTTATGGTGATTTTCTAAGCTGTTTTCTTTTGTTGTTTTTTTTACCTGGAATGTATGCGGCGTTTAAGTCGTTAATGAACCGTGAAACTTCTAACGGTGTCGCCTGATGCGTGCGTTTAATGCCACACTGCGGAACATTCCCAACGAACAAGAACTCTTTGTGGGGTCAAGGTGGCGTCTTTTATTCCCTAACAACGGGACATGTGTAATTTATTTTGAAAACCACTTTAAACCAATTTACTCGTCAGAACTTTGCAGACGAGATGAGTTCAGTTTTGAAATCGCCCTGACCTTTTCCGATGATTGCGGGACATTTGACTTCGTCGCCATGGCAGCGGTCCAGCACTCATTTGTCCCAGTTTTGGAGGATAAGTCAGCCGGAGTCGTTTGCCATGTCAAATACCCCTTTTCTGGGAAATTTGAATTAAACCTTGAGTAGAAAAATACAGCAGATTGAAATCAGTTCTGAACGTCTGCCACACGATCATGTTACGAGGAGAAAAAAAAAAAAAAACGACTCGACGCGCCGCTGTTACTGCCCGTGTACGACGTGCTGTCAAACGAGACGCTACGTGACCTCCTCGGCTCTCAGACTCGGGTTTTCGTCAATTCAATATATTTTGGGACATCAGCTGGACATAAGGGGCATGTCAATCACAGAAAAGACGAAAGCAGTTTAAGTCAGGACATTTTAAAACTTTAAACATGGACCAAGTGTATCGATGCTAGCAGTTATACGCAGGGCCGGACCAGCTTTTAAGCAGAAAAGGGCAGCTGCGAGGGGCCCCAAAGCCACCAGAGGGGCCCCATTTGTATTGAAAATAATATAATATGTAAAATTATACTATAAAAAGCGCTGGGGTGTTTACTGCAGCATAAATATCCCTCTATAAAGATCGCATTTGGATTTTTTTTATATATAGTAGCAAAATATCTGCTGTGTACATTTGTTTTATTTGTTTGTTTTTTTGTTTACCCCCTGAGGTGCACTGAGGTACTTTTGAGTCGCTGTTTTACAAGTTACATTAAAACATTTCAGTGTTTTTAGTCACATAAATCGAAACACAACTGGACAAAGTGATGAGAGCAGAGTCAGAATGTTGTTAAATGTGAGTCGCCAACAGCTGAGCCCAGGTTCAATCACTGCCCAGGGGCCCACAGACTCATTCTGCTTCGGGGCCCCCTGGTCATAGGAGCAAACGTGGAGCCGTGTTCCATGTTTTTGTAATTCTGACTGCGAGTATCATAGCAACCAAAGAGCCAATCAGGAGAGAGGCCACACCACTGTTTTTGCAGGGACTGGGCGCTTAGCAACGCTGTCAATCAAATGTGTTGCTAACGCTAGCGAGGGTGACGTCAGGGAAAGAAGGCGCCTCATTGGTCAGTTATACGAATATTTAAAGACCAAAATAACGAGTCTGACAGCAGCAGTTACAGAGAGAGGACTTTGGTTTGAGTAAATTCAATATGTTTTGGGACATGGGCTAAACTATAGAGTAAACTGTAGCCAATAGACTCGCGCTAGCTAGCTCACTATTTGTCCAAGCTAATGCTAACTTTTATTGAAAGCATAAAATATAAAATAAACAACCTATTATATTTGTTTTTATATGTAGATTATCTCAGTTTGTGGTGTTATTTTTTTTAAATATTTGTTGGGCCTCAAAATTAGCATTAGCGTTAGCATTGAGACACAAACAGATGGAAATCAAAATAAATAATAAAAATAAATCAGATTGTTAAACAGAAATCATTTTATTTTGTTGTTTCGTAGCATCAGCACTCGCCCTCCGCAGCTTCAGACAGCAGCATGCCTCACACTAGCGCTTTGACTGCGTTATGCTAAACCGCGACTGTGACCGCTACGACTTTAATAGACAATAAACACAATAAACAATCTCCGTTAACAGCAGTATTTATGTTCTCCCTAATCGTCTTAACAGCCCGTAAAGTCTGACGTTCATTTATAGGAAACATGTTTGTCCTGTGGCGGCGGCGGCGAGCTCCATCCTTTTGTTTTGACTGTAGTAAAAGACTGAACGCCAAACACCAGGGGGCGCTGTGGCCTGGAACAACGCAAGGAATCACTTTTATAGTTAACAAAAGAGGGTCAAAGGTCATTATCACAAGTCCAACCCAGTCTGAGGAACAGAAATCCAAGGACGGTTTCACACTTTGGCTGCATTTGAAAGAAACTCACGTCACTTTTCATGCGCCCGACAAATGCGTTTCCATGGAGATCGGCCGTGAACGAAGCATCTGAGCAGACTGCGCGCACTTCTGTATCCCATCATGCACCACACGCCACTTCTTCTACGGGAGAAACAAGGTGTATTTTCTTAAAGTTGTGTAAAACTCGCTGCAACTGGGAAGAAATCACCTTAAACTTTATATTTGTCTGTTGATTTTCAAAGGGAAAGATTAATTCCTCACTTTGTTCAATCTAAACTGAAATAAACGGCTACGACGACGACGACACCTCGACTCTTCTATGAAATAATAACGAATTAAAAATGAAACTGTAATAATTTCGGAGTCCATTTTATACGTTTAGCTCATTAGTCAGCGGCCGTCACGGTTTCTAGGCGTCATGACTTAAGCGCAGAGTCGTTGAAGTACGCTCTAGGGCAGGGGCGTCAAACACATTTTCACAGATTTTTTTATTTGTTCTGAATTTATTACTTATTCAATTTACAAATATTGCATGTACATTTGCCTGGATGTAAATATGGCGGCGTAACTGCCTGTCTCCTGGTAAAATGACATTTTAAATCTATCAAACCTTTTAATTTACCCTGTCGGGGGCCGTATAAAATGATGTGGAGGGCCATATTTGGCTCGCGGGCCTTGAGTTTGACACATGTGCTCTATAGTGTAGGTCCGTCCCATTTCGTCACTGCCTTTGCGACTGACAGAGGCGACACAGAGTAGCGCCCTCGTCTGTTGGGTCCTTCAAATGGTACTTCAGTTGGTACTTTGAACGGTACTTCAATTGGTACTTTGAACGGTACTTCAATTGGTACTTTGAACGGTACTTCAATTGGTACTTTGAACGGTACTTCAATTGGTACTTTGAACGGTACTTCAATTGGTACTTTGAACGGTACTTGAGTTGGTACTTTGAACGGTACTTGAGTTGATACTTTGAACGGTACTTGACTTGGTACTTTGAACGGTACTTGAGTTGGTACTTTGAACGGTGCTTGACTTGGTACTTTGAACGGCGCTTGAGTTGGTACTTTGAACGGTACTTGACTTGGTACTTTGAACGGTACTTCAGCTGGTACTTTGAACGGTACTTCAAAGTACACAACCGTCGAATTGGGACACGGCCCAGGGTCCTGAGGTGGAGACTGCACAAGGCCAAACGGACGAGAAGGTCTTCGGTTGATGGTGCGATTCCAGCTCCCACAGATGAACGCTGCCATTGAACCCTTGGGCAAGACACTTAAACCACCTGACCTCCAGCGTCTGTGTGAACGGGCGAGCGTTTTTCGTTGATGTAAAATGCTTTGAGAGACTTGAAAATTGGAAAAGCGCTGCATAAAAACGTAATCAAGATGTGGGACGTTTGAGTACACGACGCAGAAAGCGAAAAGGTTGTGGGTTCAATTCTCTGCGTATTACAGTGGTCACTCTATGGGTTAGCTGTTAGCTGTTAGCTGTTAGCTCCACTCATCTAAATGGTATTTTTAGCTGAACAATAGTGAGACGCCCAAGACAATTAAACACTGTAACGAAATGATAAAGTCGTACGCTTGTTCTTTTGCGTTTTATTTGCTGCGTGACGTGTTTTCAGTTTTACCCTTAGCTCTGATTTTAAAAGTTTTGGGGAAAAGGCTGTGGAAGGAGAACAGGAGACTGCTATTTGGCAAAAAGTCGGTGTGTTGAAGTGATCTAATTGTTACCTGGCTTGTAACAGCGCGGAGCAAAGGGCCAAAACTACAAAAGTTATTATCTGACAAATCAAAATAAATGACAACACCGGCGTATTCTGCAAAACGGACTTTTCAGAGCGTTTAACCGTGTTCTCGTTTCTTCTCCTTGAGCGTCTGAAGTTACCAATCGATCCCCGTTTTCACCTCCACTGCGACGTCCGCGCTTCTTTCTTTAGTTTTATTTTCTTAACCGGTGATACTCGTAGGATTTGGCAGCGTCTCGTCGTCATTGTGTCGTCGTACAAATGAAAAAAAACAAACTCTACTCGCCGACATTTCCGTGGCTCTTTGTTTTGATGACGTTTACGCCGACGTCAACTCCCATTGGACGCAGACGTCAACATAAGTCGTTTTAGATGAACATTGCGATTTAAAAAGTCTGATTTATAACATAATGATCCAGGAATATCGTAGATTACAACTCTAGAGCGACACGAGGACAATAGATCTTGACGGAAAAACGATTCCTCGACCTCCACGCGCATAAATACGTTTGAATTATCACTACTTCCTGCATTTTCCAGGTTTTTTTTTCCCCAACTGTTCTTCCCAAACTCCCTCGTATTGAAATTTACCACAGATATTATCAAACCAAACTAAAAATAAAACCTCCGAAAACCTGCCGTGTGCACTTGAAGTCAGCAGACAGTCTGAACATCTGCACCACGTTAAGAGCTGAGTGTAAGTACGGTAGCTTTCACGTCTCTATTGGCAGTAACATGTTTTATTGTGTAATGTGTCCCAGGCCTACGCGCACACACACACACACACACACACACTCTAAGGCCTCCCGTGTCTGTAAAGTCCGTAGTACACAGTCTAAGTTCTTTGCAGCTCGCAGGTCTGGGCGCCGCAGGCTGTAGGACTTTCACTGAGCAGGGATCACGTCTAATGGAGCCCAGTGTCTGTTTGTGCGTCTGGAACCAATCGATGAAAAGCGAGAGTCGGGGACGTGTGAAGGAGATGTTCCTCTCCGTCCTGTCTCCGTCTCAAAGCTCTGGACCGAGATGTTCGAGGTTTAGTTCAAATGCGACAGGTTCTTTTTTGTATCCAGCAACACGACTGGTCAAACGTTTGGAAACGTCTTCTGTATTTCCGTGATGATTTGCTTTGTGGATTCTCACTGAAGACAGCAAAACTATGAATGACACAAAAATAAACTTAAAATAACTCCATTTTGTTCAGATTGCTTTAAAAAATAGACTTTACCCTTTGATTTGAACCATAGACTGTAAATATAAATGGACATCACGCTTTCTGCTCCATTGACTCTGGCTCCAATTCACTTTCTATTAAAAAACTGTGTCCTCTCTCTGTACCTGCTCAGACTCATTTTGGTCTTAATTGTTCGTATTAACCCTCTACATGATCCTGCAGTGCATTTTTTTTTAGTTATTTTGAGTTTATATGTTATTTTTTTGTGTTATTTAGATTTTTTTTATGTTAGATTTTTTTTGTTATTTTGAGTTTGTTTGTTTGGTTTTTTTTTGTTATTTTGAGGTTTGTTTGGTTTTTTGAATTTTTTAGTTATTTTGAGTTTTTTTGTTTGATTTTTTTGTTATTTTGAGTTTATTTTTTATTTTTTGTGTTATTTTAAGTTTTTTTTGTTTGATTGTTATTTTTAGGTTGTTGTTTTTTTTAGTTATTTTGATTTTTTTTTTTTTTTTTTGAATTTTTTTGTTATTTTGAGTTTTTTTTTTATTTGTTTATTTATTTATTTTTAAACTGTCCTCTCTCTGTCTCTGCTGCTTCAGACTCATTCTGGTCTTAAATGTTCGTATTAACCCTCTACATGATCCTGGGGTTTTTATTTCACTTTTGTGTCTGTAAATCAAGATATGAACATTAATAACAGACAAATCAGGTCCTTCTTTCCCCGACGTCGCTCCTGTTAGCGTTAGCAACAGGTTTGATTGACAGCGTTGCTAAGCGCCCGCTCCCTGTTAAACCAGTGGTGCGGGCAGGAAGGGGCGTTACCTTCTACAGCCTCGCTCTGGATTGGTTCTTTGGTTGCTATGATACTCTGCTCCAGCCTCGATGAGCTTCATTTGGAGCTGAAGCTGTGGTGACGTCAGACTCACTCAGTCACTTCTTTACAGAGTCGTTGCTTTGACGCTGGTTTGACCCTGACGTGGCGCAGCTGTGACGTGGAAACGGTTTCAGGAGACTTCATCAAGACGCTCGTTGGGGATTTGCAGCTGTCGACAAAGCAAAGGGCCGAGACTTTGAGGATTTGAATGTAAAATGTAAAAAAAAATATCTATATATAGTTGTTACACTTTTTTTTCTTTGCTGCATAGTTCCATACGTTTTACTTCATACATCTGGCGCCTTTTCTGTCTCTAATAGTGATGTGGGTCGACCCGAGTTAAAGCTGCACTCACTGGAGAATCATTTGTGTCGCTGTCTCTGTGTCTGGTCCCCGTGCTCAGAAACCCAAGTGTTTTTTTTTTTTTTCCTCTTCTCTTGCTGTTTTCATTTGGCGTCAGTTGCATAAGGACACGCCGGAGGGACTCATCACTTTGTCTCTCTGGCCTGGGAACGCTTTGGGGTCCCACTGGAGGAGCTGGAGGACGTGTCTGGGGTGGGGGAAGTCTGGGGGTCCCTGCTTAGACTGTTGACCCCAGATAAGCTGAAGAAAATGTCCTGAATGTTTCATCAGAGCTACAGAACATGCTTTAGATGAGCCACATTAAGCTAAAGCGAGGATTTCTCACCCCACGTCTCCTCGTTGAGTTATCTGATCGCCCTCTGCTGGTCACACTAGGGACTGGAACATATTTAAATCACTTTATAGCAGCACCGCGCTCGTCTGTGCTTCAGTGACATATGTACAAACGCCGCTGTTGATCGTGCTGCTCAGCAACGAATCGGCTTCAACACTTTTCCTGGGTTGGCTCTGGATCTCCTGTCGTGTGGTTGGCGCTTTGCTCCTCTACGCCGCCAATCCGCCGCTGGACCCAGTGCCGCCCGCAATAAAAACGCCGCACTCCTGCTCGATGAAATTCTACGACCGCTAGAAGACGCTAACGACCTCCCTTTTGTTTTCGATTGTAACTCCAATTCCTCGATTGACTTTCGTGATTTATTTTGTACCAGTTTGAACTCGTTAAGCCTCTTTTTGTTGTTTTATTTTAGCTTTGTGGTATAATTCAAATTTTTCGTCACTTTAATCGTTACGTTTACTTACTTTATAATTAAAAATCCGCTTATAATTTACTCTTTTACCATCTGGGGTGTTACTTCTTTTCGTCGCTAGAAATGGTTTGTAACAGTATATTTTGAAACGTTTAAAAAAGCCGAGTGCGTTCTCACCTTTTTCTATTTTTCTATTTCAGGTTGTTGTAAAAAAAAACATAAAATAACATGGCAGAAAGCTGAAAAATGTATTTATTTATTTATTTTACTTTTATTTTACCTTATTTACAATGTTGGCCTGGGCAAAAAAAACTCTACTTTGCAAACTAATCCGTCTTTAACTTGTTTCTGCGTCACTTTTTGGTTAATTCCTCACTTTCTGAACTCTCCTCAGCTGCTGCCCCGCTCTCACACTATCCCTCCTTGTTTATATCAGGACGGGGGGGCGGAGGAAGGGGGTAGGGGGGCAATTAAGTCCTGGGCCAAGCGGAGAAGTCCCCAAGAGACAACCAAGAGTGCAGCGGGCTCCTGAGTCCGATTTCAACCCCTCCTTCACCCACTTCACTCATTCACTCTCCCTTTTTTTTTCGCCCTTCAATGAACGATCGCAAAGTTTTGGACGTCCAGCGCGGAACCGACTCGGATGTTTATTTGGAAGTCCGATAAAGAATATATTCGTTTTCGCTTATTTGGCTGAAAATGGTCGAGTGAAGAAGAAATATGCGATTGCAGATACGACGCTTAAAAGCCCCGACGCAGGACATTACCTCACGTAGCGGCAGTACTTTTTGCACGTAAAAGTACTCTCACTATATCTTATTACTTAAACGTTAGCATTGTTACGCGCGTTTACTGTTCCCCGTGCGTGTACTTCGTCAAACGCGTTGGCTGCTTCGTCGTTTTTTTGTGCGATGTGGGGAGAGTCGGAGCATGTGTGGTCCCGGGGCCCCAGGGACAGATCCAGGATCGCAGACGCACGTGTGGAGGCGGCAGCAGGCGGCTCGGCTCGGCGCAGCAAAGCCGATAAACAGGCCTCCTCTGGCCACTGGGCACGCTCCGATTCTAAACAATGTAAGTACTTTGCACGAGGAGGAGGAGGAGGAGAAGAAGAAGAAGAAGTCCGAGAAGCCGTTTGGACATACTTTGGATTCTTTTGTTGGCTGGTTTCGATTTCGTTCACAAAAAAATGCATTTTGTGGACAGTTTTGTTTCTTGTAACCTGAGATTTTGGGTAAAAACGATCAGCGCTGAGCCAATGAAACTAAACACGACCAGTCAGAAGTTTGGACACTCCCGCTCATGTTTTACAACTTTACATTTAATTTAAACATGTCAACATCATTTGAGGGTTTCTTTGCTACATAATTCCACATATCGTACTTCTATATTTGACGTCTTCTGTGTTTAACGTTAATTTTGGATGATAGAGCGCAGATGAAAATAAGTCACACCGGCTAAATTTGAAAAGAAAATCAGTTTTGTACATATATAATTTGCTTATTTTCATTTCGTAACGTGAGATATTCACACAGAAAGACAGAACACAGAGGTTTTTTTGGAGGTTTAATTTAAGACACGTTTTTTTTTTCAAACTGCCTGAAAATCGGTATCAACACGGAACGAACACACCTGCATGTTTAGAAAATAAAACAGCACCGACACGAAACATCTGCTTTTATTTCCTCTCAAAGCTTTTGTCGTCTTTTTACATTGACCAAGTTCTTCCCATCACTCCATCGGTTCATTGATGTCAAACGTACGTGCAGTGGCTCTATTTCCTTCTTTGTTGGTCAAACTCACGTGCAGTGGCTCTGTTTCCTTCTTTGTTGGTCAAACTCACGTGCAGTGGCTCTATTTCCTTCTTTAATGGTCAAACTTACGTGCAGTGCCTCTATTTCCTTCTTTAATGGTCAAACGTACGTGCAGTGGCTCTATTTCCTTCTTTAATGGTCAAACTTACGTGCAGTGCCTCTATTTCCTTCTTTGTTGGTCAAACTTACGTGCAGTGGCTCTATTTCCTTCTTTAATGGTCAAACTTACGTGCAGTGAGTCTATTTCCTTCTTTAATGGTCAAACTTACGTGCTGTGACTCTATTTCCTTCTTTGACTCATTTCTTCGTGTGTTTTTCATGATGACGCTGTGTGTGATGCACAAAATGTCAGTTCAAAACCAAAACTCGTGTTTTCTTCAGCGCAGAATCTTTCCCCACGTCTGTCTCACTTTTGTGTTTAGAGAGCGCCCCCCGGTGGACGTTAGCCAGTAAAAGTCTATAAATTAGCCGCACTGTTGTATAAACCGCAGGATTCAAAGCGTGAGGAAAAAGTAGCGGCTTATGGTCCGAAATTTACAGTATATAAAATGTAGAAAGTCATAAAAATAAGTTAAAAAAATGGTTGCTAGTATTTTTACTTTACATAAGAAACTGAACGGTTTATTTGCGTAGTTTACTTTGTTATTCGACCTAATTCTACTAAAACAAACACATTTCGGTGACACCAACCCCCAAAGTGCATCGTGACCCCCATTTTTGTAAGAGAAAAACTTCACCAAACCAGTTTTATACATTAAATTTAAACATTTCAACATAATTCCAAAAGTTTATGTTGAAAAGCGAAAAGTATTGATCGTTTGGTGTGATATAAAAACCATGAAAGTGCTGCACACAGTTGTCTTATTGTTCATTTGCAACTTATTTTTTTACTTTTTTAATCTTAACCAATGATCTCTGTGCACAACGGCGCCCCCAACCTCACTGTCAGCGTCACTACTCCCTGTCCAGGTTTATCTCTATGACGTTTTGTCGAGTTACGCGAAAATTAATAAATATTTAAAGATCAGGTATTGCACAGGAAACTGCGGGTGGAAGTCATATCCATCCATCTTCCTCTTATCCGGGTCTGGGTCGCGGGGGCATCAGTCTAAACAGGGACTCCCAGACTTCCCTCACCCCAGACACGTCCTCCAGCTCCTCCCAGGCCAGACGTCACTGCCAACATGTCAAAAACTACACCAAAAAATAAGTTTAGCGTGTTCAGAAAGAGATATTTGTGTCTCACTGCTAACGCTAAAGCTAATTTTGAAGCATAATAATTATTAAAACAACACAAACGGAGGTATTCTACATATAAAACCTATTGGATAGTCTTTATTTTAATGATTTTGAACTTTAATAGGTTGTTTATTTTATGTTATGTTCCGATTTTAATAAAAGCAACAGTTAGCTTTGAGACGCAGTGAGCTAGCTAGCATATCGCTGTACACAGACACTATTCCACTTCTTTATTGTTCCCATTACATTCATTTATATTTTATTTTTGCCAAACAAATCTTCATAATGAGACTAAATGAAAGAAGAAAAGATTGTTTTGTTTTGTTCAGTATAAATTGGCAACTCCAGGACTGAAATGATCCAAATGAATCTAGAAATGAAGGTGTGTGGAGTTTAAAAACACAGTGGAGCACTTCCTGTATCACCACATGATGACATCACAAAGTGGAACAGTGTTTTCTCATCTTAAATCTGCAGGTTTGTGCGTTAAACATGTGAGAATGAAACAAAAAAACACAACTCCAGGTCTGTTTGTGACGAGGAAACGACATTTGAACAGATCAGAAAACATCGTCATATGGGCCTTTTAAAGCTTCAGTATGCAACTTTCTAGAGGACATACAAGCAGGTCAAGTATAAGTCAGGTTTGTGGAGATGCAGCCCTTCTCTGAGCATATTTGCGTGTTTTTTAGTTCAATAAAAACATGCAAAATGAAAAAAACAACTGTTATTTGGATAAAAAATTGCTTGCAGTGTCTTTACGTGTTTCCTGTTCGTATAATCCATGCTCCATTTTTCATCGCTGTGCCAATATTTTATAACTGAACTATAAAAAAAACAACTTCCTGTATCACCACATGATGACATCACAAGGTGGAACAGGGTGTTGTCAGTTTGAGAGAAGAACTCAGTCTAAATCTGCAGTTTGTTTGTTTGTTAAACGTGAGAATGAAACAAAAAAACACAACTCCAGCTCCGTTTGTGACGAGGAAACAACGTTAAAGCGTCAAAAAAATTGCGTAACACGGTCCACTTTAAATTGGTATTTTTGAAAAGTGCCTGTTTAAAAATAAAACTTATCATTTTTTTCGTACTTGTGGACGACGTGGAGGCCTCCCCCCGCCGCCGCCGCCGCCGCCGTGGACACAGTGAGTTATGTCGACTCCACGCTGACGACCTCCTCTGCAGAATGTGTTTCGGGTCAGCGTCGGGAGGAGGTGGGCGGGGCGTGAGGGGGGCCCCGGGGGAGGTGAGCCGCGTTGACAGACACAGGGACCCCCCAAAACCACACCCCCACCTCCTCCTCCTCTTCACCCATCTGCGAGGAAGACCAACAGCCCCCCAATGGGCCCTGAGCAGATAAAATACGCCCGGCCGCTCTCCTCCGGCAGGTGTGAGCGTCATCGGGGGTGGGCTGCCGGCGGGGGGGCTCAGAGGGGCGCACGACAGGGGGCACATTAGGAACATATCAGCAATTACTCTGACTGTTTATTTTTCTTCCTGGTCTAACACCTGGATACTGACTTACATCCATCCTCCCGGCGACTGAGAGAAGAGACGTTGAGCTGAGGTTGGATCGAGTAAACGCAGAAGAACTTTTACGTACGTACGCTAGCAAAACAGTAATATACGTTTTTATTGGAAATTCTAGCGTTGGGGTCGTCGAAATGATTTGACGGAAGGTGTTTTTGCCTTTGTTCGGTCTAAATAGTCAATTCCAGAGCTGATTTGATCCGAATGATTCTATAAATGAAGGTGTGTGGAGTTTAAAAACACAGCGGAGCACTTCCTGTATCACCACACGATGACATCACGAGGTGGAACAGAGAAGAACTCGGCATAAATCTGCAGTTTGTTTTGTTAAATATGTGTGAATGAAACAAAACAAAAAACACAACTCCAGATCTGTTTGTGACGAGGAAACATTTACGACAGATCAGAAAACAGCGTAACACGGGCCTTTTAAAGCTACAGTATGTAACTTTCTAGAGGACCACACACGCAGGTTGAGTACGAGTCAGGTTTGTGGAGATGTGACTCTTCTCTGAGCGTGTCTGCCTGTCTGCTCTAGTAAAACAGTAAAATACACGTTTATTGGAAATTCTAGCGCTGGAGTTATCGAAATGATTTGAGTGAAGGTGTTTGGAGCACTTCCTGTATTACCTCATGACATCACGAGGTGGAGCAGAGCGTTTCAGTGCTCTAACAGCTGATATTTGATCGAGTAAATGCAGCATGACTTTCACGCGATCTACAACATACGCTAGCAAAACAATAACTTACATTTTGTTGGAAATTTTAGCGCTGACATTAATTAACAGCTACGTTTGACTTTTGATGACACATGATGACATCACAAGGTGGAACAGACTGTTATTTAGCTATTATTTGATCGGGTAAACACAATATATCGTTGATGCTGTCTGTGGCATCATTTGATTAAAAGCTGCTGCCACACAAGCTAAAACAACACACAAAAAACATTTAATTTCACACAAAAATATCTGTTTTGTTGCAATTTCACAACCACATTTTTGTATAATCATTTATTTGGCCAATCAAACAACTTTAAGTCACGTTATAAAGAGGTTACTGCATAAAAAACAGACCTGGGGTTGTGTTTTCAAGCTCAAAAACGCTCCGTTCCACCCGGTGATGTCATGAAGTGGTAGTTTTCAAGTTAACAGCTACTTTTTTTTAGCTTTTTTTCAGTATAAATTGGCTGAAATTATGATCCAAATGATTCTAGAAATGAAGGTGTGTGGAGTTTAAAAACACAGTGGAGCACTTCCTGTATCACCACACGATGACATCACAAGGTGGAACAGAAAAACTCTTCCTAAATCTGCAGGTTTGTGTGTTAAATGTGTGAATGAAACAAAAAAACACAACTCCAGGTCTGTTTTTGACGAGGAAACGACATTAGAACAGATCAGAGAAAAGCATAACATGTCCACTTTAAACTGGTATTTTTAAAGGGCCAGTTTAAAAATAAAACTCATTATAAACTAGAGCAACTTCATCACTTATATTTGAGCAAAGCTTTAAGAAAAGTTCCAAATCGAGCAACGAAAACGCAGCAAAACAGTCTAAAAATGAGCTGAAGCGAACGCAAAAACACGTTAGCATACACGTTACATATTAGCACACACGTTAGCTTACACGTTTACCCATAGTAAGCTTCACTTCCTCGTTTCTGTTTGTGTTTTTAAGATGTTGTCGCTCCTCTAAACGCGCCGTACGACAACTTTTAGCTAAATAAACAAAAAACAGCGCTGTAAAAATGCGCCGTACGACAAGTTTAAGCTAAATAAACAAAAAACAAAACAAAACAACAGCGAATTCAGAGAGAACACGGACTTTAGTTTACGAAAACCGCTACTACTGCTAACGTTACTTCTACTTTATCATTTTTTACACTTCCTCAAACCCCAAACTCGTGCAACGCCGGTGATGCAAACGTGTCGGAGCGTTGACGTCCCTCGACCTGCGGCTCTACGTTAAACTTTAGTGCTGATCTCTGGGTCGGTAGCGAACCCCCGAGCCGCAAATCACCTCCTCGATGTAATGGAATTCACAGGGTCGTGGACGTGTTTACCTCTTTTTCCAGCCCCATTAGGCTCGGAGCGGCCGTATCGCGCTCGGCTCCAGGGGCCCGCTCCCTGCTCTGTTTAAACCATGATGTATGTGAGCGGGAGGGGGGCCCACATATCCAGACCGGCCCAGGCTGCAAATATGAGCCGTCCTGACAGTCGTTTATACGGGCTCCACTTTCTGCAGTAAATGTTATAGGTGCGGACGTCCCACGGATCAGACGCGTAAATGTTCTCCGCGGTGAGTCGTTGGGAGCGGATATATCGGAGCGTTTGTCCACCGGTCTGAAGGTTGGAAGTTCGAATCCCGCTTTTGCGTTGGCGTGACGGACAAATCCACTGACCCACAATTGATTTTTTTGCATGAAACTTTATCTGTGTATTGGAGTTTTCGTCCACCGATTCGAAAGTTGGCGGTTTGAATCCTGCTCTAGACGTAAAAATCATTGGCGTAACGGTCAAATCCACTGACCCACAGGTTGGCGGTGCGATTCCAGCTCCAACAAATGAATTGTCGTTGTGTCCTTGAGCAAAACACTTGATTTAGAGGTAATTTTATCAATAATATTGCACTAAATTATGACAAAAAAAGAGGAAATGGACACGGGATTAAAAGAGATCGAAGAATGAGCCCTCAGACGTCCCACGGATCTGACGCGTAAATGTTCTCCACGGTGAGTCGTTGGGAGCGGATATATCGGAGCATTTGTCCACCGGTCTGAAGGTTGGAAGTTCGAATCCCGCCCTTGCGTTGGCGTGACGGTCAAATCCACTGACCCACATTTGATTTTTTTGTATGAAACTTTATCTGTGTAAAGTAGAGACTTATATTTTGGAGTTTTTCGCCCACTGATCTGAAGGTTAACGGTTTGAATCATTGGCGTAGCAGTTGGCGGTGCAATTCCAGCTTCCACAAATGATTTCTGTTGTTGTGTCCTTGGGCAAAACACTTGATTTAGAGGTAATTTTATCAATAATATTATGACAAAAAAGAGGAAATGGACACGGGATTAAAAGAGATCGAAGAATGAGTCGTCGTGACAGTCGTTTTCTGCAGTAAATGTTATCCGTGCAGACGTCCCACGGATCAGACGCGTAAATGTTCTCCACAGTGAGAGCGTTTGTCCACTGGTCTGGAGGTTGGAAGTTTGAATCTTGCTCTTGCGTTGGCGTGACGGTCAAATCCACTGACCCACATTTGATTTTTTTGTATGAAACTTTTCTCTGTGTATTGGAGTTTTCATCCACCGATTCAAAAGTTGGCGGTTTGAATCATTGACGGTGCAATTCCAGCTCCCCTAAATCATTTCTGTCATCGTGTCCTTGGGCAAGACACTTAATTTAGACTTAATTTTATCGATAATATTGCACCAAATTATGACAAAAAAGAGGAAATGGGATTAAAAAAGATCGAAGAATGAGCCGTCATGACAGTCGTTTTCTGCAGTAAACGTTATCGGTGCAGACGTCCCACGGATCAGACGCGTAAATGTTCTCCACGGTGAGTCGTCGGGAGCGAGGCTGGAGCGAGTCTCGATGATCAGCTCAGAACAGAAGAGGATTCGATTTTTGCAAAGAAACATTGATACGAGAGACTTATGTACTGGAACGTTCAGTATATAGTCCACTGATCCGAAGGTTGTGGGTTCGAATCCCGCTCTAGACGTAAAAATCATCGGCGTAACGGTCAAATCCACTGACCCACAGGTTGGCGGTGCGATTCCAGCTCCAACAAATGAATCGTCGTTGTGTCCTTGGGCAAAAACACTTGACTTAGAGGTAATTTTATCGATAATACTTCACCAAATTATGACAAAAACATCGATATTTGTACATGTGTCTATCCCGGGACATCGCCGGGGGACTCTCAGACTTCCTTCACCCCAGACACCTCCTCCAGGTCGTCCCATGGCGTTTCGAGAGACAATCATCATAAGAGATAAAACCTTAACGTTACTGAGTCGCTCCAGTTAAACGTCTGGTCAACCTTTCTTAAAAAAAATCAAATAAAATAAAAAATCAAATCTGAAATTGTGTTTTTCCTCCGTCTCGTGTTCGTAAAGTCCTGCAGGTTTTAGTCAATCTCTTTCCCAAGGACTCAGTTTCGATACCGATTCCGATATTAAAGCTTTAACCCGATGTCGACCGATACCAGAGCAAGAACTAAGAATAACATTTTTATTTTATTTTTATTTATTCATTTATTTAAAACCAGGACAGTGCACAGATTTAGCTACGAGCTCCTTTCTCTCTGCAGCCCAGAACCTTAAGAACCTAAAGAACCGAACTGCCGCTAGCAACAATTAAGCTAAAATAAATCAAAATAAAATAAAACTAAGAGTCAAAACGTGTTCACAAGTAACAACAGAACGACTCCATGTACAACTCTAAGTTCAAAGCGTAAAGTCTGAGGCCGAGACGCAGCAGAACTGAGACGGGAAAGAGGTTTGACTTCACAAAAATTGAAAACGCTCCAAGAATGAACTAGTTTACTTGTGTGTTTTTCTGCTTGTGTTGTCTTTGAACACATTTGGACTGGTTTAGTTTGATTTTATTTTAGCTGAATCATTCTTAGGCTCTTTTTGTTTTGTTCCTGCAGAGGGACAGGAGCTCGTTGTAAATGTGGTGCATCTTTTGTCTTTGAGATGAATGTGTTCTGTTCTTCTTTAAATAACTAACTAAATACATAAATACATAAAATAATAAATAATAAAAAAGGTCATGAGCTCTGGAGGACGTGTCTGGGGTGAGGGAAGTCTGGGAGGATAAGAGGAAGAACATGGATGGATGGAAATAATGTAAATGTTGTTAGTTCCTGCTCTGGTTTTGATTGACATTTGGTTACAGATACAGTATCGGAATCGGTATCGAAACTGAGAAAGATGGATCGGTGCGTCCATGAAAAAGACTGAAAGTGTCTCTCATTGTTCCTCTGTATAAATAAAGAGAAAGAAAGAAACATTCTGAGACTTTCTGGGCCGACCTGTAAACAGTCTAACAACATCAGTTTAGGACATCAAATGAACTGATATTTGGAAGTCGATATCCGATTCCAGGATCAGATCGGTGCGTCCCAGATCCAGGCGCCTTTTCTCTTTCAGCTGGGAACGTTTGCATTTCGTTTTTCCACAGAAATGAGCGTGAATAATGTATAAACGTGAGAAAGTCGCTCGTAATCAGGCGAAACGTGCAGACTTTACGTATCAGTTTTCATATTGTCATTAAAACAGAGTTAACAGTGTTCAGCTCCTCGCAGAGTTCAAAGGTCACGCCGAGTCAAGAGAACGTTATTCACGGGGAAACGGAACGATTTACAAAATATTAAGTGCGGTGTGAAAATTCAAATAAAGCGTCTTTGTCCTGCGCCGTGTGAAACCAGGAAGTGCCACGCTACAATTTCCTGTTTGAATCCGGCAAAAAAAGAGAAGGATCAGGAATCAGCCGCGCCGTCCCAGGAGCTGCCGCGGCATCGGGTCGACCCCCCACCAGGGACCGCACAGGGGCCACGACCGCACAGGGGCCACGACCGCACAGGGGCCACAGCCTCACGGGGGCCGCAGCGAGTTAACCCCAGCCGTGACTACAGCGCTGAGTGATCTCTTACTCATCTAAGCTCCTTCTCCGTCATCGTGCAATAAAGTATGTCCCGTGACCTTTGACCTGCACAGTCACCCCCCCCCCCCCCCCCCTCTTTACTGTGCCCCCGTTTCCCACAAGTGAAGCAGAGACGAGGGAATGTGAGTTAAACTTTATATTCAAATGTTATGGAGCTAATAAAGTAAAAAGGTTTTGTTAAAAAAGTAAAAGTATAAAATAAAAAATTTACTTAAGTAAAAGTACAGATATCAGAGCTAAAAAATAAATACTCAAGTAAAAGTAAAAGTATAAAAAAATAAGTAAAAAATCTACTTAAGTAAAAGTATCAAAAAAAACTCAAGTAAAAGTAAAAGTATAAAAAAAATCTACTTAAGTAAAAGTACAGATATCAGAGCTAAAAAATTAATACTCAAGTAAAAGTAAAAGTATAAAAAATAAATAAAAAATCTACTTAAGTAAAAGTATCAAAAAAAAACTGAAGTAAAAGTAAAAGTAAAAAATAAATAAATAAAAAATCTTCTTAAGTAAAAGTACAGATATCAGAGCCAAAAAAGTACTCAAGTAAAAGTGTTACATTAAAAAAAAATCTATTTAAGTAAAAGTATAATATACCTGTTTAAAAATGTACTTAAAGAGTAAAAAGTAAAAGTATTTGATGTAGATTTTAAGTCTTTTTAAAGATTGTTGTGGTGATTTTGAGATTTGAGCTGAATTTTGTTCAACAGAAACAAATGAATCAGTCGTTTTATTTTTTTATTTTGTTTTTATTTGTGTTTTTGTTTGAACGTGTTAAAAATAAACAGGTCAAACTTTGATAAAAAGTACTTTTACTTTCCAGTCCTGTTCAGAATTGTAGTGGAGTAGAAAGTACAGATACTGCTCTCAAATGTACTCAAGTAAAAGTAAAAAGTACCCACAAATGAGCAAGTAAAGTAAATGTATATAAATGTATATAAAGTATAAAGTATATAAACTTATATATTGGAGCGTTTGTCCGCTGATCTGAAGGTTGTGGGTTCGAATCCCACTCTTGACGTAAAAATCATTGGCGTAACGATCAAATCCACTGACCCACAGGTTGACGGTGCGATTCCAACTCCCTTAAACGAATACTGCCGTTGTGTCCTTGGGCAAAACACTTGATTTGAAGGTGATTTTATTGATAATATTGCACCGGATTTGAACAAAACGATGAAATGGTGACATATGTGATCAGGCGGAGGGATTAAAACTGATCAAAGACGTATATTTGAGTGACTTTTTCTGTATTTAAAAAACATAAAAACAAACACAGATCGTGACTTTACATTTTATTCACTGTAAACTGCAAAAAGTGTCTAAAACGACTCAGTAGAAACAGGAGCGTCGGCCTCCGGGTCAAAACGACGGAACAGACCGACATTTTCCCAGAACAAACACAGGATTTTCATCACTGCTGGAAGAAGTACTCAATTCTGTTACTTAAGTCAAAGTATCACATGAAAAAATATGTAAAAATGTACTTAAAGAGTAAAAAGTAAGTGTTTCCTGCTGATTCTGAGGTTTTATAAAGATTCTGATGTGCTACATTTTATAGGACGATAAGTGTCACTTTTTTCACAGTTTGTCGTTGGTGCGACTTATACTCAGATGCGACGTATACGTGAAATTATTTAAATATATAGACTGAGATCCAGACTAAACTTGTTCCTTGTTTTTTCTGCTTTATTTATGTGATTAACTGTTAATATCTTACGTTAACAAACCAGACACGTGTTCAGTTCTGTCTGTGCTTCATGGAGCTGAATAAATATAAATGTGTTATGTTAGCGTTAGCATTAGCGTTAGCGTGATGTACTGATATTCAGCCTGTCGTCCACATTTTATTATTATTATTAGAACTTGACTTTAAAGATAAAATGTCTGTTCTTGGTCTTGGATTTTGTAAAATATATTTCCCCCAAAAATGTGACTTATATGTTTTTTTCTTCATTATTATGTATTTTTTTGCTGGTGCGACTTATACTCCAGAGCAACGTAAAGTCTGGAAAATACAGACATGTTAAAAATAAAATAAAAATAAATAAAATAATAAAGAAATAAATAAATAAATTAAAAAAATAATACATAAAATAAATAAATAAATGAAATAATAAATCAAATAAATAAATAAATAAAATAATAAATAAAATAAATAAATACTAATAAATAAATAAAATAATACATAAAATAAATAAATAAATGAAATAATAAATACAATAAATAAATACTAATAAATTAAATAAATAAATTAAATAAACCCTCAGCCTTTTCAGCAGGTCTTAGTCTGTCATAAAAAATACAGACACTGCTCTCAAATGTACTCAAGTAAAAGTACACACTGTGAAATGTACTTAAGTAAAGTACAAATACTTCAAATGTATACTTAAATACAGTACTTTACTTTTTGTTTACGTCTCATCTCTGATTTTCGTACTTGTGCAAAACTGTGACTGAACCCAACACGATCCAGAGTCTGAACTTTTAAAACAAAATCAGTCAAACCCAGAGCAGTGGGCGGAGACGGGGGGTAGGTGAAAACAGACATTTTCTGAGCACTAAACCTCAAACGCACGACACTGTTATGAGCTGATTAAACGCTCATAAAAGTCAATTTTACACAAAACATCCCCTTTAAGAGTGTAACCGGCCCAAACGAGTCCTACAGGCGCAGATCCCGACGGCCGATCCAGTGTTTGTGTGGAGCGTGTGTGCGGCAGGAAAGAGACACGGGGAGTCGGGAGCCCCCTCAGAGCCCCCCCGCTCCCGCACATCTGGCCTTTATATCAGCCCTTTAATTAATCCTGAGTGAAGGCCAGCGAGTGACAGGCCGACCGGGCAGGCTCCAGCCACAGACGGCCCACGATTTATAACACGAGCGCCCCGAGAAAAACTGATTTATTTGAGCTGAAGAGAAGAGGAGGCGGTGGACGCAGAGACGCACGTTTACTCTGTAGGAGGCAGAAGACGCGCAGGTGATGGGCGGGTTTAGGAAAGATGTGCAAATATATATATATATCCTATGCAAAGACTGTATAGATTAAAAAAGTGAATCTGCAACCTGCTCGCCGCCGCGTCACAAACAGGAAGTGATCATCAGCGGCGGGAGCTGCTGCTGTCGGACTCGTCATTTTGGTCTTAAATGTTTGTATTAAACCTCTACATGATCCTGGGGTTCATTTTTTTGAGTTATTTTGAGTTTTTTATTTATTTATTTTTTTTATTTTGAGTTTTTTTTGTTATTTCGAAGCTATTTTTATTTTTATTATTATTATTATTTGTTATTTTTAGCTTTATTTTCTTTATTTTTTGTTAGTTTGAGTTTATTTTTTGTTACTTTGAGGGATTTTTTTTGGTTTATTTTTTATTTTATTTTTTGTTATTTTGATTATTATTTTTTTATTTCTTTTTTTTGTTATTTTGAGTTTATTTTTATTTATCTCCTCTCTCTGTCTCTGCTGCTTCAGACTCATTCTGGTCTTAAATGTTCGTATTAACCCTCTACATGATCCTGGGGTTTTTATTTCACTATTGTGTCTGTAAATCAAGATCTGAACATTAATAACAGACAAATCAGCTAGCGTTGCTAAAATGCTAATGCTAATGCTAATTTATAATCTTGTTTTCTCCTCAAAAACAGACCTGGAGTTGTGTTTTGTTTCATTCTCACATGTTTAAGACACAAACCTGCAGATTTAGGCTGAGTTCTTCTCTCAAACTGAAAAAAACCCAAAACACTGTTCCACCTTGTGATGTCATCATGTGGTGATACAGGAAGTGCTCCACTGTGTTTTTAAACTCCACACACCTTCATTTATAGAATCATTTGGATCATTTCAGCCTCTGGAGTTGTCTCTTATCTCGACTGAACTAAAGGTAAAAGGAGCTGTTCACTTGAAAACTACCACTTCATGACATCACAAGGTGGAACAGAGCATTCTAATCAGCACTTTATTATTAGTCTGTCACATCTCCAAAGCTCAAAATGCTCTGTTCCACCTTGTGATGTCATCAAGTGGTAGTTTTCATGTTAACAGCTCCTTTTACCTTTAGTTTAGTCGAGATTGGTCAAAAAGAAGAAAAAAATGGCACCAAAAGCAAAAAAAATCCTAAAATTCTGACCTGTTCACGTCATTAAAAGACTGTATATTTTGTTGCTAAAAATGCCAATAAAAATACAAATAACTGCTAAAAGAGACTACTAAAATGCTAACCCCTCCAAATGATTCTAGAAATGAAGGTGTGTGGAGTTTAAAAACACAGTGGAGCACTTCCTGTATCACCACATGATGACATCACAAGGTGGAACAGAAAAACTCTTCCTAAATCTGCAGGTTTGTGTGTTAAACATGTGGGAAAGAAACAAAAAAACACAACTCCAGGTCTGTTTTTGAGGAGGAAACAGCGTTAGAACATGGATTAAGTCTTAAAGGTTCTATATTACACAAAATGGATTCTTCTGAGGTTTAAGTCGTGCTATAAAGTGTGAAAGAAACAAAACACAACTCAGGTCTGTTTTTGATGCAGCCACAACATGTTTGAGTCACACTTTATTATTAGTCTGTTACATCTCCAAAGCTCAAAATGCAACGTTCCACCTTGTGATGTCATCAAGTGGTCGTTTTCAAGTTTGTTTTTTTACCTTTAGTTCAGTAGAAATCTGCAATTCCAGGAGCTGAAATGATCTAAATGATTCTATAAATGAAGGTGTGTGGAGTTTAAAAACACACAAAAGCACTTCCTGTATCACCACATGATGACATCACGAGGTGGAACAGAGCGTTTTTGATTTGAGAGATTTGAGAACTGAGCGTAAATCTGCAGGTTTTTGTGTTAAACGTGTGAGAATCAAACAAAAAAACACAACTCCAGGTCTGTTTTTGACGAGGAAACATGAAAACAGATCAGTGTAACAGAAATTTGTGCTGTGATTATAAAAGTCTCTGTTCCTGTGAGTCAGCGGTGGACCCAGATAGACGTGATGTATGTGGAGGCGTTGTGTGTGTGCGGGGGGGGTGTATGTGCGTAGGGGGCGCCGCGGGTCCCTCCCAGGCATGTGCTGTCCGTCAGAGTCAGCGCACTCCCCTTATCTCTGCTCGTACGGCGTTATAAATCCTCCCCTGGCTCATTTTGCTTCAACATGACACAGGTTTGAACTGAAAGTACAGCTGACTCCGCCCACTCGCTCTGAGAGAGGTCAAGTGGCACAAAGATACGGGGAGTGGGCGTAAATCATCAGCTTTGACGCTAAAGTCCATGTTTCGGTATTGTTTTGTTGGGTTTTTTTTGTTATTAAGCACTTTTTAAATAAAGTTTTTTGGTTTATAACAGAACCAGAGGCTAAAAACGTAGCACATTCACAAACAGACTGTGTATGTAAATATCTAACCTGCTCGCCACAGCGTTACAAATAGGAAGTAGGCAGGAAGTGGCATTATCTGCAACAGCCTCACTCCTGATTGGCTCTTTGGTTGCTATGACACTCGTGATCAGAATTCCAAGTACAGTTTAGTTCATATTTCACTGTTTCACTGCTTTTTTAGTGCAATTTTACATGTTTTTTTTCCAGTGTATGACTGTGTTCTGCGTCCTGATTAGCTGTTGGACTGTAGACCATTGTGTCGTGCGTCCTGATTGGCTGTTGGACTGTAGACCATTGTGTCGTGCGTCCTGATTGGCTGTTGGACTGTAGACCATTGTCCATCAGTCTCCTCCGTGTCGTGTCTCCTGTCCAGTACAGAATGTGTTCAGACAAATTTACATAAACGTTGGATCTCAGTGTGACTCTGAAGTGCTGTACGTTTGCGATTTGTTTTCTCCCCGACAAAACCCACAATGTCGATGAAACGTTCTGCACCGACAAAGACGCCTACGAAGGTTTGAACTTTGAGAGAGTTTAAACGAGAGAGAAACGTGAGAAAATGTTAACACCTGTGTGAGAAAAGTGTATAAAGTGTGTGGTGAGGGGTTTTACAGACAAAAACAGAGAGAATAATGTAAAAAATAAAGATGATACGTTGCGGATTTCGTCTATTGCGGGTTATTTTTAGAACGTGACACCCGCGAAACTCTGGGTGAGCTTCATTTGACTGGACCCGAACGCTCTGGGTGACGTCACACTCACTTGATCCATAATAAAAGACAAATTCAAATCTGTAACTGGACAAACGTTTTAGAATTTGTCGTGTAAGACGCACCGAAACGTTCACATTGTTCTCAACGTGACACAAAACGTAGCCAACGATCGTCTCTTTTCTGCTATTTTTTCTACAAACTTTAAACCGTTGGAAACATTTCACATTAGATCTTTAGCGTCACGACTGTTCCAGAGCGAGAAACCTGCTGATTCAAACATCGTGCGTGAGTTTAACCGTCAGAATCTGCAGCACGCTTCCTCTGATACGACGTCACGAGCCGCCGCCACCGCCGCACGCCACAATCTGAATTTATAAAACCATTCAGCCTTTATATCATGTATTTTTACTGTCAATCCCTTCTGTAGCGCCCTCTATCTGTGACCTTGTGCGTCGCGTTACTGTGATTAATGCCTCTGTTTAATCCTATCGTCTGGACTTCAGTTCCCAGAATTCCTTTGGGGGAAAGACACAGCGTCGGTGACAGAGCGGCCACTCTCTCCATATAAGGCCTATTTTCTTTTCCCTCGGTTTTTTATGTGTTATCTTAACTGTGGGTGGCTCTAGGACGATCGTGTAAAAACCACAAAAGGTTTAATTTCGAACACGGGCTGTAAATGTGTCTAAATACAGTCGCTAGAATAATAACGCGCCGTTGTAAGTTGAGGAGCTAACGTTAAATAGTAAAAACGTCATCATTATAACTATTATCTGTCGACCTTGAGGGATACACAGTGAAGAGCGACAGTTTTAAGACTTAAGAAGGAAAAATAACATAGAAAGGAGGAAAAAAAAGGAAAAAAAAATCAACTGGGCTTCACCGATCGCATCTTTTAATCAATTTTTATATGTGTTTGTTTATTTTTCCCCTGTTAATATTATGTACATCGTCTTTTCTCACTTATGAATTACTAGTACGAGCATTTTCCTCTGCTGTTTTCACCTCACACAAATAAACCGTCACTTATCGTACTTTTTAGACTATACGTCGCTCTGGACTATAAGTCGCATTTTTGGGGGAAATTTATTTTACTAAATCCAAGACCAAGAACAGACATTTTATCTTTAAAGTCAAGTTCTAATAATAATAATAATAAAGTGTGGAACAACAGGCTGAATATCAGTACATCACGCTAACGCTAATGCTAACGCTAATGCTAATGCTAACGTAACACATTTATATTTATTCAGCTCCATGAAGCACAGACAGAACTGAACACGTGTCTGGTTTGTTAACGTAAGATATTAACAGTTAATCAGATAAATAAAGCAGAAAAAACAATAAATCCACTGAATTCTTCGTCCTCGGTGTCATTTCTGAACAAATTCACCAACTCCAGAGGAAAATGAAGTGACAATTACTAAGATGTGATGTTATAAATTTGAATAATTTCACATAGAAGTCGCTCCCTGAACAAACTATGAAGAAAGTGACACTTATAGTCCAGAAAATATGGTACAATCGTAAATAGTTATTACATCTACAAACTATGGTCTGTCTTGGTCTGTGTTGTTTTATCTTGTTTTTTTTTCTTGGTTTTGTCTTGTTTTGTCTTGTTTTTGTCTTGTTTTATCTTGTTTTTTTCTTGTTTTTGTCTTGTTTTTTGTCTTGTTTTGTCTTGTTTTTGTCTTGTTTTTGTCTTGTTTTTTCTTGTTTTTGTCTTGTTTTGTCTTGTTTTTTTCTTGGTCTGTCTTGTTTTGTTTTTTTGTTCTGTCTTGTTTTTGTCTTGTTTTGTCTTGTTTTTGTCTTGTTTTGTCTTGTTTTTGTCTTGTTTTTGTCTTGTTTTGTCTTGTTTTTGTCTTGCTCTGTTTTGGTCTTATCACCACTTGTCACTTCTGTATGTGACTGGTCACTATGTTTGTCTGTTTTGCTTTAAAAGACAAACAAACAAAAAACAAACGTACTAAACTTACTAAAGAATGTGAGAGTGTGGGGCAGATGAACTTGTGGAATTCCGATTTGTTTAGCATCATCTTGAAACACCCCCAAGACATTCCTAAAAATTCCCCAAAATGCTGATTTCGAAAGATTTTAAGATGTTTTGGCGAGTCATTCTCTCTCTCTGCAGAAAACATCGACAAAACGCAGTGGAATTTTGTTTTTGTTTTTTTTTTATCTTGAAAAATGTCTGGTCTTATCTTGAAATGACTCTTCTATGGAACTTAATAAAATAATTTGTTCTAATTCCAAAGTCCAGTGAGGCTCAGGTTCATCTGGGCTTTCGTAGATTTTTTCCAGACCAATGTTTAGTTTGTTTGGAGCTCACTAGCGCCTCACAGTGGTCACGTGATGTCACTGTGACGTGTCCGATCAGCTGGTTTAAACACGTTTTGGCGCCGTCTTCCTTCCGATGGAGGCAGGACGCGGGGACGGAGCAAACGTCACTGGGACGGAAGACGACGAACACTTTAAACCGGGACGAGGGGCCTTTTTACTCTCACACACCTGCGATACTGTCCTGCAGATGGCGTGGCGCTGTCGTCCTGCCTCCACCGCTAGAAACGCAGCGCCAAAACGTGTGTAAATCAGCTGACCGGACACGTCGCCGCAACATCATGTGACCACTAGCGCTAATGCTAACAACACACTTAATCGTAAAGCTATTAAAGTATTAAAGTATTACAGAATATTCAAAATAAGTAAAAAGTACAGTGTATATAACATTGCTTTACCTGGGTTATTCCACAGTATGGCAAAAAAAAATGACCTATCTCCATGGAAACAAGCGTGTGACTCAACGCGCTAAGCTACAAGTCAGATCTGTGGAGCTTGATTTGAGAAATTAAATCATGTTTATGCACTCGAAAAACACAAGATGGATCCATTTCTGCGCAAAACTGTGGAACATTCGAGGCAAACCTAAGTGGGGCCGACCCGCCACTCGAAAAGTTACACAGTGGACCTTTCGGCGGCCATATTTGTTTTGATACAGACAGTGTGCGTTCCTGATGAGCTAATCCACCTCTTCTGAACTCATGTCTTAAGTGTCCCATTCATGTTTCTCTTAGACTTTAAAAAGAATAAAGAATTTTAATCGTTCAAAAACTCGATCAGGAAAAATGAGCGACATGAAAACTATTGATCACAAGATAAAAACATTTAAAATCTGTTTGTGGAACTGATAAAACCCAACGTTATTAAAACATTTGGCAGAATCTTGAGCTTTAAATTTGCTTTTTGGACTTAGAACAACCACATTATGGATTTAAGTTAGCATGTAGCCAGTTAGCATGTAGCCAGTTAGCACGTAGCCAGTTAGCACGTAGCCAGTTAGCACGTAGCTGGTTAGCCTCCACGTTGCCTTTGTACTCTAATATTTTTAGTCTATGGGGAAAATGAGTGGAAAATGCACTTCCGGACACTGAGCAGCTGAAGAAGAGTGAGCTCTGGATCACAGTAAATAAGAGAAATAATCGTTATTCATCAAGATTAAAAATAAAAAACTGATACTGAGCAAACTGGAACATCACTGGTGCCACTAACGCCATTTAATAATAATAATAATAATCTACAAACACATTTTTTCTTGTCACAAACTTTTCTACTTTTCCAATAATCTCGAAATAAACCTTTCTACTCACACCTGCTCCTGTTTCAATGTTTTAAATGAACTTAACGACATTTTTGTTGTATTTTTTTTTACAGACAAACTTTTCTACTTTTCTAATAATCTAGGAACAACCTTTTCCACTCACACCTGCTCCTGTTTTTACATTTTAAATCAACTTATGGAGCTTTTTTGTTGTATTTTTTCTGTATTTACGCAGCGAGCCCATTAAAAAAACGCCAGTCTAAACGCTCTCATTGGTCCTCCCAGCGTAAACACACGTAAACAAACACATTAATTCAATATCAACTGCTCAAAAAGTGTTCCCGCTAGCCCTCGATGCCACCTGTCGAACGCGCTAGCTCCTACATCTACGAGCAAAAACCTGGTGTTTGTGGGTGAACTGAGGATTCATGGGAAACAGGAAACACCCTCGACGCCCAGGCCAGACGTATTACCGGCAACATTTTTCATTTACAGCAACTGCCCTACAATAAAAACCATTATGTCTGACCGCTTTAGCTTATATATATTCTTGAGGGTCCAATTCTGCCGAGGTCGCGTACGCTAGCGAGAAACTCCAGTCACAGTGGCCGCGTTCGCCGTGTTATAAATCCAGTCTGGGGGCTCGTGTTATCGTACGTCCTTCTTGCCAGAGGAGTCATTCTGTGTGTTTGTGCGGTCGGTTTGGACGTAGCCGCTCTCACTGCACCCGCGGGAGAACAGGAATGCAGCCGGCCACCCCCAAAGAGAACGTATTTCTGAGCGAGACTTACTTTTCTTAGACGACGCGGTATTGGCTAATATTGCGAGGAACGGGCAAGGTTTTAAAAATAGAAAAATGAGGGAGTTTAGGAGGTTTGTTTGGATAGCACGGGCAGGAACTCGGCTAGAAAATGAGACGTAGGGGAGTGGAATGAATCATTAGGATTTTTAAATTTTGGACGCTTTGGTTTAGAAGGAAAGGTTAAGCAATAACGGGGTCGATGCGTCACGTCGAAACTGATAATTGTGTCGGGTTATTAAAGGTTAGACGTGAAAACAAAGACACGGGAAACTCGACGGACGCAGATAGAACATGCAAATGGCAATAATGTTAATGTTGTAATGTTGGGGGAAGGAAAACGTTCTCATAACTTTATGCTGGAATGTGGAACGCATTTGAATAAATCTCCATCTCAAAAACGTCGCTAGTGAGACTTTTCCTTTGCAAAAGTGTGGAGATTTTTTTTGCAATTTTTTGTTGTATTACGATAAGATTTGAGCTGTAGAGAGTGGAATAAATAAATAAATGCTATGACTGATTATTTATTTATTTATTTATTTATTTATTTATTTATTTATTTATTTATTTATTTAGACAATGCACGTTAATAAACACCAGTAAAAAATACACGTGTAAATGCGACGAAGTAGTTTTCATTCTCAGTCCCTCAACATCTAAAACGAGACAAGAGACAAGACAAAACAATCAAACAACTCCACACATCACAAATAAATCACACTCCATTCGGTCTAAAGTGTCTGTTTATAAAGTTCGTATGTGGCTAAAGTGCGTCCAGTCATTTTAAAGTTCTGTATAATAATAAATAAGTTAATTTAGTTTCAGATGTGTGAGTCGTCTCAAGACACAGAGTTTACAGACGTCCTCAGGTCCTAAAACATTCATACATATACACAGATTTACTTGTACCAGAGGCGTTGGACTGGGGGGGTAAAAGGGGCTCTTTACCCGGGGCCCACTGCAGGGAGGGGGCCCTTTACAAAAGTCTGTAATGTGCATTTTCCCCAGATTATCGTTTATCGTGTTCCTCTGTAGCAACATATCATGATTAAAAATGTGTTATTGTGACAGGCCTAGCATGTAGACAGTTAGCATTGTTAGCATGTACACAGTTAGCATTGTTAGCATGGACACTGCTCATATTCGCTCAGACAAACTTATTGTGTGATGCGTCGCACGGTGTGAAGTGAGATCAACAGTGAGTACATTTTCCACACATTTTTCCCATGGACTGTTCAAATAATGTAAATATCACGAGTTCAAATGGGACGTAGATGGAAATGTGGATAAGTGTGAGTGAAAGAGCGGACAAATTTTACCTGTTCGTACTAATAAAGTCTTAAACCTTGAACTTCGATTGTGGTGGCTAACCAGCTACATGCTAACCAGCTACATGCTAACCAGCTACGTGCTAACCAGCTACGTGCTAACCAGCTACACACTAATTAATATCCATAACGCGGCTGTTTTAAATCCAAAAGGCCTGTTTAAAATGTAAGATTGAACGAACAAAGTTTATTTTGGTTGTTCACATTTTTGGAAAAAAAAACAAACAAACACATTTTCTGTTTGTATTGATTCTCCATCCATCCATGTTCTTCCTCTTATCCGGGGCCGGGTCGTGGGGGCATCAGTCTAAGCGGGGACTCCCAGACTTCCCTCACCCCAGACATTTCCTCCATCTCCTCCAGTGGGACCCCAGACCAGACGAGAGACATGGTCCCTCTGGTGTGTCCTGAGTCTTCCCTTGGGCCTCCTCCTGGTGGAACATGCCTGGAACACCTCTCCATCGAGCCGTCCAGGAAGCAAACGGGACAGACGCCTCCTGGACGCTCCTCTCCACGTGGAGGAGCAGCGACTCTACTCCAAGTTCCTCACCCTGTGTCTAAGGGAGCGCCCAGCCACTCTGAGTTTTTGGCTGTGTTTGTGGATTCTGTCAAATATTTTAATAACTTGGCGGTTTGTAACGTTTCAGGAACATTTGAAATAAAACGATAGGTCTTGAGTCAAATTTTGGAACTTTTAAGTCTTTCAGAAAAATGAATGTAAATATGGTTCCAGAGGCGTGGGGTGATCATCGTTGACCTCCACATGTGCCGTGTTTTAATTTGAATTCCCTGCACCCAGACAAAAAAAAGAGTGTATCCCAAACAAGATTTCTGCTTAGACAGGTAGAAATGAACAATAAAACAAACATAATGCTGAAAAAAACCCAATTCTAACAGCGTGAGACCTGAATCGAGTCCATTAATCACCGTCGTCGTTGGCTCGGCCTCGTCGCCGTTCGGGGCCTGGTGTGCGTTTCTTTAACTGGCTGCACACATCGCCTCTGTGTTTCCTCCAAATGGCTGCGATCACGTTTCTGTTTAGCTCATTTTTACATGCTCCAGCGATCGTGTAAATCACATTTAAAAGGCGTATACAGCTCATTACGGCCCGGCAGCTCCCCCTCGGCTCCTTCTGCGTGGAGAATATTCTGCACTCATCTGTGGTGTAAACATGACTTTACTTAGCCAGATTAACTCAGAGGGTCGGGTTACTCTGTTCTACCTCCACTGCAGCACATCCAGCCTCAGAACCAACGAGAGAGAGAGAGAGAAGGAGAGAGAGGGAGAGAGAGAGAGAGAGAGAGAGAGACAGGGCCAACCACATTGTTTTCAACCGTGATTTGAGAAAAAAAGAAGTTTATTACTGCCAGAAAGAAATTTTACCAGAAAGTCTCCCTGTGTTTTGGCATGTTTGGGCTTTTAATATATAAAAATGGACATAGCTAACCTGCTAGCTGCTACGTGCTAAACAGGAAGTGATCATGTGCGTACTTCCTGCTCCATCGACTCTGGCTCCAATTCACTTTCTATTGAAAAACTGTCTCCTCTCTCTGTCTCTGCTGCTTCAGACTCATTTTGGTCTTAAATGTTCATATTAACCCTCTACATGATCCTGGGGTTCTTTTTTTTAATTATTATTATTTTGAGTTTAAAAAAAAAAAATATTTTGATTTATTTTGATTTAATTTATTTTTTTTATATATTTTGAGTTGTTTTTTTATTATTCTTATATATATATATATATATATATATATATATATATATATATATATATATATATATATATATTTAGATTTTTTAATATATATTTTGATTTTTTTTGTTATTTTTATTATATTTTTTTTGTAGTTATTTTGATTTTTTTTCTATTTAATTTTTAATTTTTTTTATTTTAGTTTTTTGAAAAACTGTGTCCTCTCTCTGTACCTGCTGCTGTCAGACTCATTTTGGTCTTAAATGTTCATACAGCGTGGCCCAAAAGTCACTGACACTTTTAAATCTTCAGTCGCTCCTTTAATTCTTAAGTTAAACTCACCAAATTTTTGCAGGAGATAAACTGAACCTTCTGAGATTTTTGGCGATATATACAGTTATAATTGTTCACTTACACTTGAACTTATCACGACTTAAACTCGGGGAAAAATAATGTTTTTTAAGTGTCCACCATTTTGTGTTTGTCCCTGAACAGTCTGATCCAACTTTTCCGTCACATTTAAATCATTTCCAGGTTGTTTATCGTCTGAGGTTTATTCACAAACACCTTTTCTTTAAGATCAACCCACAGGAAGAAATCAGGACTAGTCAGGTCTGTGGAGATACTGCCCTCTGTCTTTGAAAAACACTTATTATTCCTTTAATGGCGTTTACTCTCGGGGCGTCTCTGGTATTGGGTCAAATTTGACCCATGTGACTCAAAGTTCCACTGCACACTGAGGGCTCGTTCCTCGGGGCTGGATTTGCTCAGATTAATGTGGGAAGAGTCGATCTAAACGCTCTGGAAAAGTAAAAGAAAAATATTTAGAAACAAAAGAGTTATGATTTTATTTCAACTGTCAGTGACTTTTGGGCCTCCCTGTATTAACCCGCTCTACACGATCGCTCTAAACCTGCTTTTCTCTTTTTCTTGTCTTCTTTGCTCATCTGTTTCTGTCTCATTGTTGATTTTCTAACTTTCTGTTGGTGAATCTGGAACGGTTTCCCTTAAAAAAGCTTTTTCCAAAAGGCCGGACATTCAGAGAAACAGTGATTGAGCAACGCATTTGAACCGAATCATTCAAATCAAAACTTTAAAACTTAAATCCAGATGAGAGAAAAGCACAAACATTTTTCCCACCCACAAACACAGAAAGCGCTTTCCTGTGCACAAAACCTCTTTAGCTTCCTCCAAAACCACATTACTCCATGACTGGATCGATGTTTTAAACCAAACACAAACGCAGACGCAGAATTTGTATGAATTTGATATGATAATATGAGTCATACACATTTTTCTTGGCCCTCGTGGTTCCAGGTGAATCGGCCATTTTAAATTAAACTGAACTTTTTACTGTACATTTCTGAAAATCGACTTTAACAAGAACTTATCAAATATTTAACGTGTCCCATTGAGGATGTGAGTGTGAATAAAGGTCTAGTGGTTCAGTCTAATTTGTAATAAACACACAGATATGAAGTATTCTCTGTACTGGCGATGAGTCTATGGCCCTCAATCGGCCCTCAATCGGCCCTCAATCGGCCCTCAATCGGCCCTCAATCGGCCCTCAATCGGCCCTCAATCGGCCCTCAATCGGCCCTCAATCGGCCCTCAATCGGCCCTCAATCGGCCCTCAATCGGCCCTCAATCGGCCCTCAATCGGCCCTCAATCGGCCCTCAGTTTTGTCTCTGTTTTTATACGTGGCCCTTAATGAGAAAAGTTTGGATATTTTTGCTAATATAATAATTTTTTTCTATGTATTTTGTCCACAAGTTCATTTCCTCAAAGTACGACTAGGATCCTCACGAGACTGTTTATATAAATGCACATAGCTAACCTGCTAGCCACCGCGTTCCAAACAGGAAGTGGTCATGGACGCACTTCCGGGTCCATCTTTAGTCCTTACAAACATATGAAGTTATTTAAATCACAGTGCAGGTTCTTTGGATCGTGTGAATCTTGTATCTTTAAAAAAAATTAATAAATAAAATTGTGGGGATCGTAAACTGTAAATATAAGTGGACTAACCTGGCTCCAATTCACTTTCTATTGAAAAGCCGTGTCCCCGAAGTGAGTCCCATTGGCCACGTTTGGGGCTTCATCTGATTTGACGTAGCTCTGAGCTTTGGAGTAAGTATCAATTTTGACTCAGTTTTGCCCTGAAAAAACTGTTGGGACGTGAAAAAGAGCTCAGTGTCTCGCTAAAAAGAACGACACCTGAAGACACTTTACGCATAAATATGTTCGTAGACAAACTTTTTACATGGAAAACGTGAAAGGTTTGACCATAGACCATTGACCATGTTTATATAAATGGACGTAGCTAACCTGCTAGCTGCCACGTTCCAAACAGGAAGTGATCATCGACTCTGGCTCCAATTCACTTTCTATTGAAAATCTGCTGTTGTCACACTCATTTTGGTCTTAAATGTTCATATTAACCTGATCTACATGTTCATTTTTTTTTTTTTTTTTTGGTTTTTTTTTTTTTTTTTTTTTTTTTGAGGGGCTTTTGTTTGTTATCTTTATTTATTTAGGTTTTTTAATTTTTTTAATTTTGAGGTTTTTTTTTGTTTTTTTTGTTTATTTTTTTATTTTTTGTGAGGTTTTTTTTTTGTTCTTTTGAGTTGTTTGTTTTTTTATGTATTTTGAGGATTTTATTGGTTTATTTTCTTTATTTTTTAGTTATTTTGAGGGTTTTTGTTTGTTTTTTAATTATTTAGAGTTGTTTTTTGTTTTTATTTAGGTTTTTTTTTTGTTATTTTGAGTTTTTTTTGTTTATTTTCTTTATTTTTTTAGTTATTTTGAAGGTTTTTGTTTGTTTTTTAATTATTTAGAGTTGTTTTTTGTTTTTATTTAGGTTTTTTTTTTGTTATTTTGAGTTTTTTTTGTTTATTTTCTTTATTTTTTTAGTTATTTTGAAGGTTTTTGTTTGTTTTTTAATTATTTAGAGTTGTTTTTTGTTTTTGTTTTTATTTAGAGTTTTTTTTTTTTTTTTTAGTAAATTTTTTGTTTCTTTGATAAACTGTCTCCTCTCTCTGTCTCTGCTTCTTCAGACTCATTCTGGTCTTAAATGTTCGTATTAACCCTCTACATGATCCTGGGGTTTTTATTTCACTATTGTGTCTGTAAATCAAGATCTGAACATTAATAACAGACAAATCAGGTCCTTCTTTCCCCGAGGTCGCTCCCGGTGGAGTTAGCAACAGATTTGATTGACACCTTCAGCAACTTTGCTCCGGATTGGCTCTTACGTTGCTACGAAACTCGTGACCGTAATTCTTAATCCGCAATTTCGCTCCAAATTCGCCGCTATACCTGCTCTAGCCTCGATTAGCTTCATTTGACTGGACGCTGTGGGTGACGTCGCACTCACATGACAGATTAAACTACGACGGAACTTTTTTCTGAAGGTTTGCGCTGTAGAAGTTTGAACAAATAACATCTATGTCTCGTTACGCGTTTAATTTTTCCATTGCGCTTCAGTTCGGTAACAAAACTTCACATTTAGAAGAGTTTTTTTGGGGGGGAAATCCTGCTTCGGTGGCGTAAATTAGCTTGAATATTACCGTTAATCGTCTGTATTTTCCTCACCAAGTTGTAAGCGCACAAAGAGTGAAGCGTTAAGCATTTCAGCGTGTACGTTGGAGCCGCGTGGACGTGTTAATGGAGCCAAGGCCGGCAGCAGCGGGACACGTCGATCAGGAGCCGCTATTAGGGGGGGGACCACCAGTGTGCGCGGGGCTAATACGAGCGAGAGCAGTGGAGCCGGGGCAGGAAGCTCCAGCAGACAGGCCAATGCTGAGGGAAGCACTTTCTCCACTCTACTGTAGGTCTCCTTGGAAAAAAACAATGACAAGGCTTATTGCCGTTTGGAAAAAGTCCCGTAGCTTACTTCCAGATGACAGACGGCAAAAAGAAAAGGAGAGAACGGAATTCGACGAGGCCCTGGCCCTGTAGCGCGCCGTAAAGTTAGAGCGAAGAATTTGAGGGTCACGTCCTTCGAAGTTCCCGAGTAAATGCTTATTCCATCAACGCTTGGAAGTTCACGTCTCAAAGTATCTCAAGCGGGAGGTCAATCCGTTTCTTAGCCGACCCCTAAAGGTTAAAGTTCACGCTATCAGTCCCGTTCTTAGACTTGTGAGCGTGACGTCGCCACAGCGTTCGGCTCCAGTCAAATGGAGCTAATCGAGGCTAGCGGTTATAGCGGCGAATTTGGAGCAGAGTTACGTATTTGGAATTCCAGCTCTGAGTATTGTAGTAACCGAAGAGCCAATCCGGAGCGAGATTGTTGAAGGTAACGCCCCTTCTCACCAGTCAATCAAACCTTTTTTTTTTATTTCAAGCGCATGTATCGGGTTCGCTTAAAGCACATTTCACAAATTAATCCTTATATAAGCTCGAAAAAGGTAAAAATGTATTAAATCCCGCCTCCATCTTCATTTAAGACATACATTTATTGCTTTGTTTACGCTTCCTTGTTGCTAACACTAGATGGAGCGAACTCAGACAAAAAAAAATAAAAAAAATCTGCAAATAAAAACCCTTCCCCCCTAAAAATCATTGTTGTTATGTGCTTCTGTATTAAAGCAGCACTGCGTAACATTTCTGCATGCATTTTTAAAGTATGTTTTCAGCACTTGAACTCCTGGACTTGAATAGATTGAATTCCAGTCAAGAGTATCACTGCAACCAAAGAGTCAATCCGGAGTGAGGCTGTTGTTGTGATAAATTAATTAAAATAAATAATAAATAATAATAAAAAAAATAAAAAATACAAATAATAAATAAATAAATATTCTAAACTGAACATGTTCTTGTTGCTGTAAAAATCTGCACTGTGGCCTAAACAACCCAAAATGTGTTGTCCACAGATGAGGACACCGGGTCTCAGGAGGGTAAAGCTGGACACTGCCTTATATCTGTGTGAAGGGCAGACCTTTAATGGCCCTCCTATTGTTCTTTTTTGTTTCTTTTTGTTTGCTTTGGGTCTGAGGATGGATCAAACTGGTCCTAACTGACTAATCTCTCCCACAGAAGTCAATATAAAATGACATATATATTAAAAAAAACCTTCCCGTACGAGCGTCTCCGTTGCCGTCGTATCTGATCCGGCGAAAGTGGCGCGGTGACAGTGAGGCGAGCGGACCCCACGTGCGTTAACTGGCCTCCACATGGGAGTCCCACTTTACAACCAGGGTTTATGACTTCACTGTTTAAAGTGGGTTTAGGTTTCAGCGGAGAGTCCTGCGCCGCTCTACCTCTGACCCGACTCGGAATCATGACGACATGACGCTGGGACGGAGCGGAAACAACGCACGACATGAGCTCTGTGTGAATATGAGAAAAGACGTACGGTGGAACTTTTCTGGTGTTTTTTTTTCTGCCGACTGTATTTGTTATAACTTTGCCTCGAATGTTCCACAGTATTTTACATTTGTTGAAGTGTTTTGTTGCTAAAAACACCTTAGCTGGTTCGCTGCTCCACAGATCTGACCTGGAACTTGGCCTCACGCTTTGCCAGAAAAGTTACACAGTGAATCTTTTCGTCTGTGCATGATTCTGTTTATTTAATACGTTTTTTTTTTTCAAATAGAATCCAAGATATTTATGCAGTTTTTGCCCCAATTTGCTTTGAAAACTTTTAGAGCGACAGTTGGTTTGAGGTGATCTGAAGGTTGGTGGTTGGTGGTTCGATTCCACTGCACACAGATAAACGTTGTTGTGTCCTTGGGCAAGACACTTAACCCACGTCGCCCCCAGTGTCTGTGTGCACTGGTGTGTGAATGTGTGTGTGAATGGGGGAGCGGTTTCTTAATATAAAGTCTTTTCAGTGACTTAAAAGTGGAAAATGTGACCATTATTTTTTACCATAATTACATTTTAAACATATTTATGAAAACACAGTACGGACAGACACAAGCAGAACTGTGAAAAAGTATTTGTCCTGTTTTAAACTGTTTCAGATCATCAAACAAATCTAAATATTAAACAAAGATAATGCAAATAAACAATAAAATGCAGCTTTTCTGTGATTTTATTTGTTAAGAGAAAAACACTATCCAAACTTACACCAGCAAGTCAACTACTGAATGGCTTAAAAAATAAATAAATACATAATTATTAATAAATAAAAATAAAAATGTATAAATAAAAAATAAAATAAATTAAAATAAATAAATACAATAAAAATAATAAATAAAAAATAATAATAAAATAAATACAAAAAAATTAAAAAAATAAATAAATAATAATAATAAAATAAATAAAAATAATAAATACAATAAAAATAATAATAAATAATAAATACAAAAATAAATAAATACAATAAAAATAATAAATAATAAATAATAAAAAATAATAATAAAATAAATACAAAAAATAAAAAATAAAAATAAATAAATAATAATAATAAAATAAATAAAAATAAATAAATACAATAAAAATAATAATAAATAATAAATACAAAAATAAATAAATACAAAAAAATAATAAAATAAAATCAATCAATCAATAAATAAATAATGAGGGTTTTTGGAGCAGACTCGTCAAAGTCCAGACCAGAACCCAACAGAGACGCTGTGGCACGAACTTCAAAAGACGGTTCACGCTCAGAAATCCTCAAATGTGGCAGATTTAAAACAATTCTGCCAAAAAGACTGGGCCAAAATCCCTCCACAGCGATGAGAAAGACTCATTTCCAGTTATCGCAAACGCTCGACTGCAGTTCTTCCTGTTGACGGCGGTTCAACCAGTTATTAGGTTTAGGAGAGATTACTTTTTCACATGGACCATGGAGGTTCAACCGGTCGATCGTGATGAAGAGTCACACTCCTCTCCTTCAGTGGATCCAACGACTGATCCAATGAAATGTAGTTCACCTGAGTCTGTAAAACCTTCAGTGGTGAAGTTATAAAACTCACAAATGTGCAGACGATGTTCAGTCAAAGATGAGCTGTTAGACTGTTGTTCTAAATGTTTACACTTTAGTCTATGGTGTTTATTCAGTTTATTCATTTATCTTGCTCTTGTAGTTTTATCCAAGTCTTGTTCCTGACTCTACAAAACACCACAGACTCAGACGACTTTTCCCCTTAATGAATAAAATCTGCACTTAACTCTGCATTTTGTGTTTACTTTTGAGTTATCGCTGTCTAATATTTAAGTTTGCTTGATCTGAAATGTTTAAGAGCGACAAAAGTGCAGAAAAAGTAAGAAATTGTAGGGGGCAAATACTTTTTCACAGCTCTATATAAGTAACATACGACTGGAGGAAAAATACAAAAACACAATATTTTTTTTTTACTTATTTCTATTTATTTTATTTTTTTTACTTATTTCTATTTATTTTATTTTTTTTTACTTATTTCTATTTATTTTTTTTACTTTTATGTATTTATTTATTTATTTACATTTATTTATTTATTTATTTATTTACTTTTATTTATTTATTTATTTACTTTTATTTATTTATTTACTTTTACTTTATTTATTTACTTTTACTTTATTTATTTATTTACATGTATTTATTTATTTACATGTATTTATTTATTTACATGTATTTATTTACATGTATTTATTTACATGTATTTATTTACATGTATTTATTTACATGTATTTATTTACATGTATTTATTTATTTATTTATTTATTTATTTATTTATTTATTTATTTATTGCTCAGGCCATTTAATTTTGTTGGCATCAATTTAAAGAGTCAAAACCAAAATAATCAGACAGTTAATAAGGAACAGGAAGAAGATACTGTCCCATTGTAGATTCTCACTGAAGGAATCCAAACTATGAATGACACATATGGAAGGTAAACAAAAAATAAACCCCAAAGAAGTCCAAACTGGTTTTAGATTACATAAAAAATACATTTAAAAAACTTAACCCTTTGCTTTGAACCACGATTTACACTTTGGGCCTGTTTTGACCCCAACAAGAACGACTTTTATGATGATTATTGATGTTTTGACTTGTTGTATTGTGATTTTAACGTCCTTCTTATTCTGTAAAACACTTTAAATGACTTTGAGGACCAATTGTGCTGTACAGATAATATTATAAGATATTCAGCTCCATTGACAAAGCAAAGGGCAGAGACTTTAAGGATTTGAATATAAAATATAAATATAAATACTTTTTTTCCCTTTACTGCATAATTCCACATATGTCGCGGTAAATCTGACGTCTTCTGTGTGCATAGATTTGCTCACATTTTAATATAACACGTTCCATCTTACGTCGAGAGCAGCATTTGACCCGCAAACCTTTGGATCAGTGGACAAACGCTCTACAAAATGAGCCACTGTGACCCAAAGTAGCAAATATAAAGAAAAATGAAATGAATCAGAGGCTGCGTCCAAACTTTTGACTGGCAGAGTGTAAAAGTTTATCGTTATGGTCACTTAATATCAGATTATGTGTGTCGGACTGTTGACCCAAGTCCAGTACAGTCGTCCATCGTTTACGTTCTAAAAATAACCCATAGTAGGCGAAATCCGCTTTATTTTTTACATTATTCTCTATGTTTTTGTCTGTAAAACCCCTCACCACACACTTTATACACTTTTCTCACACAGGCGTTAACATTTTCTCACATTTCTCTCGTTTAAACACAAAGTTCAAACCTTTGTAGGCGCCTTTTTGAACGTTTCATCGACGTTGTGGGTTTTGTCGGGGAGAAAACAAATTGCAAACGTACAGCACTTCAGAGTCACACTGAGATCAGAGGGAGATCGGTCTACAGTCCAACAGCCAATCACAACGCACGTTCATATGCTGCAAAAAATCCGTGAAACAGCGAGACCACGAAAGTTGAACCACGATACGGCGAAGGGACGACTGTAACAGAAAACACCCGCTCCAGAGAAAACCCAGTCTATAAACATTAACACCATTTAAGGCCTATTTAGCAGCTGATTCTCTGTCATGTGTCTGTAAAAGCACAGAAACCGCCCGTCTAGTCATTTTGGCACTGACTTTGGCCCTGTCTAAATCCTGGAATAAGCCCTTATCTGTGAATAAGACCAATAGTACGGCAGATTTACAGCTTAGCATTAAATAAGAAAGGCTACACCAGCTATTTTCTGAAGGCCTCAACCTACGTAACCGCACCAAAGGAACCCAAAGCAAAACGATACTCTGAAGTTTAGTCACAGTGGGAGAACGGCTGAGCTGCTGCCTCCAACAATGCTGCCTTCAGTGACCCTGGAACGGAGAAAATAGAGAAAATAGAGAAAATAGAGAAAATAGAGAAAATAGTACCATCTGCGTTGTCAATAATGTTTTTGGGGTTTGGGATGGCGGTGCTGTTTTGGTAGTTGTTTACGTCGAGGGAATAAGACGATAGATCCAAGTGTGCTCCAAGAAGACATGGAAAGTTGAGAATGGAAATGGAGCTTGGTAAATGCTGAGCATGACGACTATCTGCCATAAAAGCAGACGTTTTATTTAGCGTGAAGCAAAAGGGGCGGAGCCAGAGGACGCTGGAGTAATGACAGATCTCATCGTTTGTCTTTGTCTGAACAAGTTGGAACAACAGAAAGTGGACTTTTATATCACAACACAACATTTACTTGAGTAATAGGTTTGTGAAGTTGTTATTCTGTCAAATAGTATTATTTTTAAGAAATAATCATTCAGAATCAATTTTATTCATTATTTTTTCTATGATGTGACTGTATATTATCAGCAAGAGTAGTTTAAAAAGTGTTTTCTATCTTTTTAGACCATGTCTTTGTGGTTTATCCAATTACATCATTTAAAATAATAAAGTCATTTGTGTAAATATATTGTTATAATAAATCTCACCTCATGGCTCCATTGGCAAACAGCTAATGTGCATCTTCACAAAGAAAATGTATTTAAACTAAACCTCAAGCAGATAATCCTCACAGTGAAATATTTAAATGTGCAGATTTCCAGTCTCATCTCCACCATATTTTTCCAAGATGGCCGCCATCTAAAGCTCCATCCACCAAGTTCTATAAATCATCCAGGGGGAAGCATGTGGTCCATGGTCCCAGCAGATGGCAGGTTAAAAATATATTTGAACATGATTTTTACAAAAGTGTAAATTTGTATTTTGTTTTTCACTCACTTTGGTCAGATTTGCACTAATTATATTATTTGGTAAGATTTCAACATAGTAAAAGAGTCACTAAATTCTTATAAGAGAGTGACGACAACTTCCTGTGTCGTTTAATGTGGAAATGGTGGGTGTATTTTGGCCCTGGTGAATTCTGGGAAAGCCATGGCCGCCTTGTTGTTCAGAACTCTCCCCTGGTGCAGCTTCAGAAGAGAACACACGTCGACAAACGCTTCAGAAGAGCCACAAAAGCCCCTGTGGGTGTGTGTGTGAGGGCGTGCACGTGAGAGAGTGCACATGAGAGTGTGCATGTGAGTGTGTGCATGTGAGTGTACATGTGAGAGCGTGCATGTGAGGGTGTGCATGTGAGAGTGTGCATGTGAGTGTGCATGTGAGGGTGTGCATGTGAGTGTGCATGTGAGAGCGTGCATGTGAAGGTGTGCATGTGAGTGTGCATGTGAGAGCGTGCATGTGAGGGTGTGCATGTGAGTGTGCATGTGAGGGTGTGCATGTGAGTGTGCATATGAGTGTGCATGTGAGAGCGTGCATGTGAGGGTGTGCATGTGAGTGTGCATGTGAGTGTGCATGTGAGGGTGTGCATGTGAGTGTGCATATGAGAGCGTGCATGTGAGTGTGTGCATGTGAGTGTGCATAGGGGTGTGCATGTGAGGATGTGCACGTGAGACCGTACACGTGAGAGTGTACATGTGAGAGCGTGCACGTTCAGTCTTTAAAGTCTTTATCTGTGACATTTTCTGGACACTTCTCGCTCTGAGACTTTCGGCTCCGTCAGAATCGAGTCCAGAGGATTTTCTCGTTTTCTTTCTCTGAACAAAACACGGCTGAGAATTAAAGACCCGGCTGAAGATTGTGGGAGATCAAAGCTCTGGTGAAGGGTCAGGGTTCGCTGCCGTTTGGCTCGTCTGATCTGATGGAGTCAAATCAAACAGGAGAAGAGAGTTTTAATATTGGCATTAAAGTAAACAGAGACCAGCAGGACTCAGAGCGAGACGCCGAGGACGAGACAGACGGGACCAACTCCACCAAAAGATACGGAAAGTTAAATATAAACAGATCAAATATGAGTCCAATTATTATCGGTGAGTTTTCACATCTTTGTCCCGATTCATTACATTGTTGTTTTTTTAAGTTAATTCTCAAATGTTGAACCTGATCATTTCTGTTGGTGACTGGACCAAAGAACTCACTGCACTACAAGAAAATCAGCAAAACCTTAGCTGTATTTGGTCTGTATTAAATAATGATCGACCTTTAGAATCTGAAACCCAGAGGTGTGCAGAAGAACTTTGTCTTCACCATCGTCATTTTTGGAATTTTGTTTTAAATCAAATTATATGAACGTAAGATTAAACGTCTTGATAAAATATGGACTTCCTTGAAAATGAAAATGAGTTTATAATGTGATGTGATCGAGGTAAAAGTTTGACAAAGTTCATTACAAACAAGGGAAAAAAAAGGCTGGGGCAGAGGCTGAGGTGCAGGGCGGGGATCTGGGGAAAAACCAGAAAAAACAGCTGAGAACTTTGAACATAATCACGAAAACTAGACTGAGCCGAGCGGAACTGAGCCACGGAGGAAACACTGGAGCTGCAGGTGTGTAGTGGGCGGGGCCAGAGTCTCCGCCCAGCTCCAGGTACAGACACAGAACAGAGGAGGAAAAACAGCACAGAAATGCACAAAAAACACAAATCCTGACAGCTCTTTTCAGACAGTTGAAAGGTCACGCTTATATATAGCATTTTTGTTTGTTTTTGTTTTATTTTGTTTTGTTTTTTTACATCCGAGGCTCTTAAAGATATTTAAGAAGGAAACAGGAAACAAACATAAGAGTTCAATGCTGTTTATTACCGTTTTTATACTTAAGGTTGGGGGAAAAACTCTTAAAAAAACAACTCTGTGCCCAAAAAACGACAACGTAACAAAGGAAACTGAGCACTGTGAGGCGGTCAGCGTAAAATAAGGACAGTGCGCTGGGCGGGTCGACGCTACGCACGGCCGTATGAGCTGCTGCCGCTACGCTAACGGAAAAAACACAACATAAACCCACTGTACACAAAATAAAGAACGAAAACAGGACGTCCAGACTCACCAGGCCAAAGAAAAAGAAAAAAAAGCTAAGCTAATCCACGCTAAGGAGGAACGGCGTGGGGAGGCCAACAGGGGGCAGTGGCGAGCAGAAAGAGCGAGCACGCCGGGGATTTAAAGGCTCCTGAGCGCGAAAACAAAAACGACCAAACAATTCTCCATTAATGACAAACTTAGAATAATAAAAATATACAGGAAAAAGTAGGAGTAACTTTCATTAATTAAAACTGGAAAAAACACGACAAAAATGTAAGCGATTAAAAACACACGGGGGGGGGAGTGTTTGAACCGAACAACGAAAGACACAACGGCTGGAGCTGGAATCGCACTGACCTTTGACCTTTGTATCAGACGACCAACTGTGATGTTCTAAAGTCGTTTCCTCGTCACAAACAGACCTGGAGTTGTGTTTTTTTTTTGTTTTTTTTGTTTGATTCTCACACGTTTAACACACAAACTCTGCAGATTTAGGCTCAGTTCTCAAATCTCTCAAATCAAAAACACTCTGTTCCACCTCGTGATGTCATCATGTGGTGATACAGGAAGTGCTCCGCTGTGTTTTTAAACTCCACACACCTTCATTTATAGAATCATTTGGATCATTTCAGCGTCTGGAGTTTCCACTTTTCTCGACTGAACTAAAGGTAAAACGTAGCTGTTCACTTGAAATCTACCACTTGATGACATCACAAGTTGGAACAGAGCATTTTAAGCTTTGTAGATGTTACAGACGAATAAAAAAAGTGTGTAAATGAAAACAAAAAAACACAACTCCACATGTGTTTTTGACGCGGTAACAGCCTTTATAACGCGACTTTACGCTCAGGAGACAACGTTTTACCTTTACGCGTCTCTCGCCCAACGACACACCGGCGCTGCTACCCGCTTAACCGACCGACACGCAACCGTTTCCGACTGTAACGCGCTCGCTCTGCTCCCCGTCGCTATGGTTACCAGGCGTTTAGAACACAAATACAGGTGTGTGTGGAGCGGCGATCGAAAACACGCCGGCGTCTCTTTCTCTCTCTCTCTCTCTCTCTCTGCCCCAGCGGTAAACAGCGCCGGGGGCCTGAAGTCATTTCCTCCCCCAGGGGCCCGTAAAGCGTGGCGTGTGTGGCACCGCCGCCGCCGCTGCTGATGTCATGGGCCCCGGCACTGAAGGCGAAGTGTTGTAAAGAGGCCACAGACAGGTGAGTCCCCAGCTGGACCGCTACACTCTCCAGCTTTATATGATCCCCCCAGACTTATATTTCTCAATTATGTGGCTGCAGGACTCTCTAAATCTTCACCCACTGACACGTCGGCTCTTTAAGCGACGATTCGGCGTTTAAAAAGCAGAATATGCATGCGCCCGGCTAATTAGCGTTATAAATGAATGCCAGTTACCCCCGTGACTTTTACTGCGTCGTGTGAGGGTGATTGGGATCATGAGTCACCGGGTTTTGGAGGGTTTTCTGTAAATGGAGTAGTCAAAAGAGCATTGTGAGTACGAGACAGGTCTATGTAGAGGCCGCAGGTGGGCGAGGGAATCTGTGAGGAAATACTGGGATGTTTCAGCAAAGTGATGGGATTTTACTTGGTTTGAATGTGACGATAGACTCATCATAGACTGTGTATGTAAATGGGCGTAGCTAACCTGCTAGCGTCGCGTTACAAACAGGAAGTGAGCATGTCGCACTTTTTTTAGTTATTTTGACTTTTTTTTGGGGGGGTTGTATTTTTTTGTAATATATATATATATATATATATATATATATATATATATATATATATATATATATATATATATATATATATATATATATATATATATATATATTCCAAGGCTCTTTTTAATTTTTATTTATTTATTTATTATTATTTTTAGGTTTATTTTCTTCATTTTTTTGTTATTTTGAGTTTGTTTTTTTTTTTTTTTTTAACTTTTTTTTGTTATTTTGAGTTTTTTTTGTTTTTTGATAATCTGTCTCCTCTCTCTGTCTCTGCTGCTTCAGACTCATTCTGGTCTTAAATGTTCGTATTAACCCTCTACATGATCCTGGGGTTTTTATTTCACTGTCTGTAAATCAAGATCTGAACAATAAAAACAGACAAATCAGGTCCTTCTTTCCCCGAGGTCGCTCCTGTTAGCGTTAGCAACAGGTTTGATTGACAGCGTTGCTAAGCGGTGTGAGCGGGTGAGTGAGATCTTTGTGTTTGTGGAGCATGAGGAGGAACTGTGTCGCTCCAAAGAGGAGAACCAGAGGAACCAGGGACGAACTCCAGACTCCATGGGTTAAAGAGGAGCCAGAGGAGCCAGAGGAGCCAGAGGAGCCAGAGGAGCCAGAGGAGCCAGAGGAGCCAGAGGAGCCAGAGGAGCAGAGCATCAGGTTAACAGGAAAAGACGAAATTAAAGTCGCTCACTGGATAAATGGTTGTAGGAGTGAAGACGTTCATCTGCTCGTCCAAACACTTCTTCAGTTCTGTTCACTGTGAAGAGACGATTGTTCCAAAAAGTTTGAAAGTGTAAAAATTGATTTGTGCAGAGGGAAATAATTTTCTTTTTTTTTTTTTTTTACTCTTACCAATATCATTTTACACTTACAACTTTGTAATTTTACACGTACAAATCTGAAAATTACACTCTCACGAGTTTTGAGACGTTTGTTGCGCCGAGTTTGTCTCAAAAAGATTCATGAGCAGCAGGGGGCGGGGCAGGGGGCGGGGCAGGGGGCGGGGCAGGGGGCGGGGTTACTGTGGCCATGGCTAAACTGCTTTATAAATGTGATATTATGATGTGCATTATTCACCTTTTAATAAGTTTCATACCAAGGTAACGCAGTGGAGCACTTCCTGTATCACCACACGATGACATCACAAGGTGGAACAGAGTGTTTTTTTTTCTGTTTGAGACAAGAACTCAGCCTAAATCTGCAGGTTTGTGCGTTAAACATGTGAGAATGAAACAAAACACAAGTCCAGGTCTGTTTGTGACGAGGAAACGACATAAAAACACGGCGTAAACATCACATGACCTTTATCTTTAAGTTCAATCGGCCTAAGACGAACAGCTCGATCCAGAAAAGGGACATTTTTTTAAATCCAGCTTACACCTCGGAGCATTCGTCTCTGTAATTACCGCTGGAAATGAGACTCGCGCTCTTAAATTTCTATAATAACTTTTCCATGGAGCGCATTCACTTCATACCACAGACGTCGGCGAGTCCCTTCACTCCGACCCGCTCGATTTCGGGGGCTCGGAGAACGGAATCTTTGCCGTTGTAGAGCGGGCGTAACTCCAGTGCAAATCCTCATTATTTACTATGGCCCAGAGTAAAGTGCAAAGTGCTTCCAATAAAACGTTTAGGGTTTCGTCCTCTGGAACAAAACGCTATCAGACTCCTGGCAGCGAAAGTGGGAGCCGGACTCGCGTCTCGGGGAGTGCGGGGTTATTGTCCCGAGTGCGAGACAGACGGAGTGTAAATAACGGGGGGCGGTGGCATCGGGGGAAACTAAAGACGTGCCGGAGACGAGGCGGGCGGACGTGTTTGGAGGAGAGCGTGCAGATAGTGAGACAAATGTGCGTGATGGATGAACGACGGGAAATGAGTCGCGGCGCTCCTCGTTACGACTCAGATTATGACTCAAAGTTGTGTTTTCGACAGGTTCACGCGCGTCTGAGCAGGACTGATGTAGTTTATTTGTTTATTTATTCATCGGATTCAGGTTAAATGCAACAAAACCGACGCGATTCTGACAGCGATCCACACAATAATATCGTTTATCGTGAGAAAAGGGATCGATGTTTTATCTGATCGTGTAAAAATCCTCATTAAATCAACAGAATCTGCAGAACAAACCTGTTTCTCCCTGATGTTTTCCTCTGGATCTCTCAAAGTTTAAATATCAAAATTATAATGATTCATATCCAGAACATTTTTAAACTGTCCTCAGCTTTAATAATTATCGTGATGTAATCGTTAATTGTGATTTCTTTGGCCTTGATAATCGTGACACCAAATTTCACAATCGTCCCAGGCCCAGTCCAAACCAAACAGACTGGACATTTAAAAGGCTCTGGAACTGGAAGAATTGAGTCTATATAATATTTGTTCTTAAAAAAAAAAAATAAAAATAAAAAAAAAAAAAAAAATAATAATAATAATAATAATAATAATAATAATAAAAAAGAAAAAATTAAATTAAATTAAAAAAATTAAATTAAATTAAATTAAAAAAAATTAAATTAAATTAAATTAAAAAAATTAAATTAAATTAAATTTAAAAAAATAAATTACATTAAATTTAATTAAATTACATTACATTTAAAAAAAAAAAAAATAAAAAATAAAATAATCTAAAATAAAATAAAACAAAATAAAAATCAAGTCAAAATTAAAAATAAAAAAATAATAATAAAGAAAAGAAAAGAAAAGAGTCCGTTTTCACCTACCCTCAAGTCCCACTCTTGTCCCACTGGTAGTTCTTTAAAAAAAATAAATACTCCAGGTAACAAAAAAAATAAATAAAAAATAAATAAATAACATTTGCGTTCCTATTAAACACTCATTTGCATACAAGTGAACAACAGTTTTGTCAGTTATATCCTGCAGCTCTGAACAGGAAGTCAATGTTTTTTTTATTTCATTTGTTCAGATCAACATCGTTTATTTTACACTGAACAAAATGTAAAACACTGATACAAGTTTGTGACCGTCTAAAAACCGAAAAAGTCATAAACAGGCCTGAAAAAAACAACAACTTTCCCATCGTAGTGTGGAAGAAGTGCGCAATTTTGTTACTTGAGTACTTTTTATGAGTAAAAGTACAGAAACTGGAGCAAAAAATACAAAAAAAAGGGGGAAAAAAATAAATAAATACAGTTTAAAAATGTACTTAATGAGGAAAAAGTACAAGTATTTCCAGATCTAATAAAGCTTCAAATGTGGTGATTTTGGTAAAGATTTGAGCTGAATTTTCCTCATCTAAACATGGACAAAATGGGTGAAGTGTCTTGCCCGAGGACACAACAACAACAGCCCTACATTATTCTGCAATTCTGACGTCATTTAAACACAACAAACAACCACAAACCGCCGCTAATGTGTCCCAACGCCATTAACCACCTCCCCCAGCGCTTCCTTTTACTCATAACGAAAACTATGCCCGGCATGTTCCCTCCGTCCCGCTCTCTATTTGTCCAATCCGGAGTAAAAAAAACAAAAAAAAAAAACGAGCAAAATAAATCCACGCTCTATCAACTTCTGGATCCCCCGCCTCCGTCTCAGCTGGCGTCTGCCTTTGTACACGCGGGCTTCAAAGTCGGCCATGACACCCATCACCCGCGTTACAACATCTCCGAGCGTCGGGGCACCTCGGACGGGAGGAACGGTCCACTTTGATCTCCGCGGCGGACGACCGGGGAGGCATCGCTCGCTCCTCGCTCCCTCCGGTGCGAGACTCCAAAACAGTAGACTGCAGGGGTTAAAGAATAATATCTGGGCCCATCAAACCGGGAACAAATGTGCGTACAGAGCCATAAAGAACAGAGCGAGAGGGAGTGTGCGTTATTACAAAACGGCATCTGAAGGTCTGAGCTGGTCAGGTCTTTATCAGAGCGATCTACACATTCCTCAGGATGGAGTATTATCAGGATTTAGTAGCTACGAGGTGCTAATAAACAATATGCACCGTTTAAATCCATAAAACATGATACACCGACTGCAGCGAGGTTCAGTTTGAGAGTTGAACTGATAATGTTTCACGTGGAAAGGACAAAAACTGTAAAGAAGTGACTGAGTGAGTGCGACGTCCCCACAGCTTCAGCTCCAAATGAAGCTAATCGAGGCTAACAGTTATAGCGGCTAATCTGGAGCAAAGTTTGGAATTTTTGACCTCAAGTATCATAGCAACTAAAGAGCCAATCAGGAGCGAGGCTGTTGAAGGTAACGCCTCTTTCTGCAGGTTTAACAGGGAGCAGGCGCTTAGCGACGCTGTCAATCAAATCTGTTGCTAACGCTAACAGGAGCGACCTCGGGGAAAGAAGGACCTGATTTGTCTGTTATTAATGTTCATATCTTGATTTACAGACACAATAGTGAAATAAAAACCCCAGGATCATGTAGAGGGTTAATACGAACATTTAAGACCAAAATGAGTCTGAAGCAGCAGAGACAGAGAGAGGACAGTTTAAAAATAAATAAATAAAGTCAAAATAACAAAACAAAAAAAATTAAAAATAAACAAACAAGAAAAAAAAACACCTCAAAAACCTCAAAGTAACAAAAAATAAACTCAAAATAACAAAAAATAAAGAAAATAAACCTAAAAATAACAGAAATTAAATAAATACATAAATAAAATAAAATAAAAAATTAAAAGCCTTGGAATAACAAAAAAAAAAAAAAAAACCCAAAAAAAACAACCTAAAACTCAAAATAACTAAAAAAAAAAAAAAAAGAACCCCAGGATCATGTAGAGGGTTAATACGAACATTTAAGACCAGAATGAGTCTGAAGGACAGAGACAGAGAGAAGACACAGTTTTTTAATGTAAAGTCAAGCCTTGGGGTATAAACACGGTGCATGTCGCAAGTTTAACCTTTAGTGGCTCAGTACGTCCAGTCACATCCATGGACCATGTGCAGTTAAGCTCCTCCCCCATGAGACTTTGTGCGGCAAGAGCGAAGTGGAGTGACCGCGAAGGACGTATGAGAATAATAAATAAATTACAAAATGATAAATGCTAATGTTTGTGCTTCCAGGAGCTTTTCAACCATTTTCCAAATTTGACTCGTCGCTCACATGTTCATTCATGTTGTACCATGTGACCGCTCTAACCAATCAGAGCTTGAGCTTAACTAGAGTGGACATCAAGTGAAGAAGAAGCTAACAAAGTGTTAAGACAACAGACGGATTTTGAGCTTTAAAAAAAGTTTATGATCTGAAAATAGGTAAAAATCGCCACAAAAGTCGACCTTTGTGAAAGTTTTAGGTGCCCTGTCGCCCTCTGTCGCCCTCTGTCGCCCTCTGTCGGCCCCCGTCGGCCCCTGTTGGTCTCTGTCGGCCCCTGTCGCCCTCTGTCGGCCCCTGTCGGGCTCCGTGAGCCCCTGTCAGTCGAACATGAGCAGTTTGTGATCACATTTCGCTCTATGACAAAAATCCTTTCTGGCAGGAGGGATTTTTTTGGTTGCAGTACCAATGAGTGGCCACTAGTCCAACTCGAGACGCTCCAGTTATTTGAACAGATCCATGTGTAAAGTGAAGTGGTCGATGTCGAGTCGATGGAGCTAAAAATGCGTCCATGCTAACGTAGCGGCTAGCAGGTTAGCTGTGTCCATTTATATAAACAGTCACAGGCCCAGTGAACACAGATATTCACCATTAACCTTGAAACTGACAAAGAAAACCCTGCACAGTCCTGGATGTATTTTACAAAGTTTTGCATAATACAGGACATTTTAAAGAATAATTTTACCGCAGTGACATTAACCTGCACCGTCCATACACCACCCGTTTGTGTACATTTACGCTCCGTTCTGAAAATGTTTGGTTGCCAGGAAGCGAAAACACAGCGTTTTAGTGCCTCGCCGGGTTTAGTGCGTTCTCCCCGTCGACTCGGCGCAGTACAGCGTGAGCCCAGCCTCTGCCTGTCTGCTGACCTTGTCCAGAGACTTGTCCAAACTCCACAAATTCCCAGGTTGTGACTAAAGGAACATGTGTTTTTAGCCACCGCTCACTCGAAGCCTTATATAGCAAGAACAACACCGGCTGCTACTCGCTATATTACACGTCTAAATCAAGTCTGTAGATTTGATAGCACTCGGAAAATACGGTTTAAGAGTCGAGTTTCATTCAGTTTCAGTGCATTATTTACTTTACGTACTTTTACTTTTGTTTGAGTAATAATATTTGAAGTAAAACAAAAATTAAACTACATTAAAGGGTCTGTATTCCACCGTTTTCTCCTCTGCGTTATAATTTGAGTTGTGTTTTGTTTCATTCTCACACGTTTAACACAAAAACTCTGCAGATTTAGGCTGAAAATGTGCTGTTCCACCTCGTGATGTCATCATGTGGTGATACAGGAATTGCTCCGCTGTGATTTATAGAATCATTTGGATCATTTCAGCTTCTGGAGTTGCCAATTTATACTGAACAAAAGGTAAAATCAACTTGAAAACTACCACTTCATGACATCACAAGGTGGAACAGAGCGTTTTGAGCTTGGAAACACAACTCCAGGTCTGTTTTTGATTTGGAAACAGCATTAGAACATGACTTAACGCTCACAAGAGTCTATTTTGTGTAAGACTTTTAAAACTATAACACGGGTTTTCTAAAGTGAATGAGACTTTTATTGACGAAACCTGTGTGTGGTTAAACTCGACCGTCACATGTGATTTACTCTTTAGTTTTTACGATAAATTGGACAGTTGGGGCTTTTTTTTTTTTCTTCATATTTTCCCTGTAAACATCAACTGTTGAAAAGCAGTTACAGAGCAGAGAGGACAAAAAAAATAAATAAACTAAAAAAAAAAAACAAACCAACAACTAAAAAACAACAAAAAAACAACAACTCAAAATAACAAAAAATAACAACCGCAAAATAAAAAAATATAGTAAAAAAACAAACAAAAAAACTCAAAATACCTAAAAAAAAAATAACAACCTCAAAATAAAAATATAATTAAATAAATAAATAAATAAATTTAAAAAACCTCAAAATACCTAAAAAAATAACAACCTCAAAATAAAAAATATAATAAAAATAACAAAAAAACCTAAAATACTAAACTAAACAAAAAAACTACTCAAAATACCTACAAAAAACAACAACCTTAAAATAAAAAATATAATAAAAATAACAAAAAAAAATAACAAAAAAAACTAAAATACTAAACAAAAAAAAAACCAACTCAAAATACCTAAAAAAAACAACAACCTCAAAATAAATATATAATAAAAATAACAAAAAAAACAAAAAAAAACCCTAAAATACTAAAAACAAAACCAACTCAAAATACCTAAAAAAAAATAACAACCTCAAAATAAAAAATATAATAAAAATAACTAAAAACAAACAAAAAAAAAACTAAAGAAAAACTCAAAAGAACTAAAACTAAAAAAAAAAAAAAAAAAACTCCCCCAGGATCATGTAGAGGGTTAATACAAACATTTAATTCAAAATGACGAGTCTGACAGCAGCAGTTAGAGAAACGCGCACATGATCACTTCCCATTTGAAACGCGGCGGCTAGCGCGTTAGCTAAGTCCATTTACACACACAGTCTATGTTGGGGACACGTGGAGCCACCTCCAAAGTGAGAACCATCTGAAAACACTTAAACACTTGTTGCGTTTTAGCCTGTCACTACTGTTCTACGTAAACCACGCCTACAGTTAGTGACGGCGCCTCTCCACATGGCACAAAAACCCCCGCGCCCTCACTCACGCTAATCCAACTGCACTTGAGATGCCCGGGCAAGAAATTACAGCCATTTTTGTTGCATTCCAAACAATTACGTCGCTATGGCGGTGGCGGTGAAAATGATGCGTGTGGACGGAGGGTCTGGAGAGGTCACTTATAAATGCGTGTGTGTTCCCCATTTAAGTCCACGAGGAGAGAACGCCGCCTCAGTGTTCATGCGCTCTGACACTAAAACTCCTGGGAAAAGTTACAGATGTCAAACAAACAGTAGGGAATTACAGATAAAAGAAAACGGAAAATAAGAGCGCGGTTTTGTTTTTAGGTCTAGAGTCTTAAAGGGTTAAGTTAAAGGAGATGTATGTAACATTTTGGCTTTGAATTATCTGTGATCCTCTGAGGTAAATATGTTCAAACTCACGGAGCCCAGTATAGGACATTTGTAAAATATAAAATAAATGCATGGCCACGAGATAATGTCACTTAATTATCACGAGAGAATGAGATATTTTTATTTTTTAAGTTAAATATCTTGTGCTCTTGTGAAAATATATGTATAGAAATTATGTTCCCTCAAGGTAATTATCTCGTTCCCTCAAGGTAATTATCTCGTTCCCTCAAGATAATTATCTCGTTCCCTCAAAATAATTATCTCGTTCCCTCAAAATAATTATCTCATTCCCTCAAGATAATTATCTCGTTCTCTCAAAATAATTATCTCGTTCCCTCAAGATAATTATTTCATTCCATCAACATAATATCTCGTTCTTTCAAGATAATGTTTTTCATTTTGTAAATATTTTTCTCCTTTCTGTCCTCTGTGGGGCTCCGTACTTACTCCCGATTTATTCTTAATTACAAAAAACATTGGACACGACGGCCCATTTATTATGTTATAATTTGGTGTTTTTGTTCTCAAGACGATTATCCAATCAGAAAGAAGAACAAGTGTCACATGACCCTCTCTCTCATTTGTGTTGCCAGTTTCAAAGCTGGAATCCAGTGAGTTTTGACTTTAAATTTCAGGAGCGTGACCGATCTGAGGTAAATCAAACATCGCTCTTACTGATAACAATTGTAATGTTGTTATTCTTAATTATAAAAAAATATTGGACACGACGGCCCATTTATTATGTTTTAATTTAGTGTTTTGGTTCTCAAGATGGTTATCCAATCAGAAAGAAGAACAAGTGTCACATGACCCTCTCTCATTTTGTTTGCCAGTTTCAAAGCTGGAATCCTGTGAGTCTGAACCTAAAAGTGTCTCTCTCGTCTGAATCGTCATCGTCTAAACCCCAGAAGCTGCAGATTCATCTCTGCTGAATCATCTGAGAAAAAAGTTCAGTCGTTCCTCGTTTATGTGGAGGTGATGTTCTAAAAATAACACACGACAGGCACAATCTGCAACGTATCAGCTGTTTGTCCCTCACTGTCCTGGGTCATGAAGGTAGAAGAAGCTCCTCCCCCACGGCCCGAGGAGGAGGAGCGTTCTCTTAAGAAGCTCCTCCTCCACGGCCCGAGGAGGAGGAGCGTTCTCTGAAGAAGCTCCTCCTCCACGGCCCGAGGAGGAGGAGCGTTCTCTGAAGAAGCTCCTCCCCCACGGCCCGAGGAGGAGGAGCATTCTCTTAAGAAGCTCCTCCCCCACGGCCCGAGGAGGAGGAGCGTTCTCTGAAGAAGGAGCTGAGAAAAGGACCAGAGGAGAAAAAGACAGAAAAAGAGCTTGAAAAGATGGTGGAGAAGAACCAGTGTTTGGAGACGAGGAGGAGCAGGTGGAGGAGCAGGTGAAGGAGCAGGTGGATGAACAGGTGGAGGAGCAGGTGGAGGAGCGGGTGGATGAACAGGTGGTACAGGAGTCTGCCCAGGTGCTTCATCCACCTCTGCTCCACCCACTGACTGCGTTTAAGAAATAAAACAAAAACATAGAATTGTGATTTTTCCGATGTTTTGGCTCAGATCACAAACGCATCATGTGACACCGATATTTAAACATCGATATTTAAACATCGATATTTAAACATTTAAACTTTGTGTTTTTACTTTGGGACAGGTGTTTCCAAAAGATTTTAGTGAACGAAAGAACAAAAGTGAGAACAGATACTCACTGTAGCTCTTGGTATTAGATGGGTGGATATTTTACTTTTTGGTTTTTTAGTTGTTTTTTAATTTAAATGGCCAATGTTACGTTATTTTTTGATCTGTTATGCAAAATACACTATTAATGTGGCCACGAGATAATATCACGTCCCCACACGATATTATCTTGAGGGGACGAGATTTTATTTTTATTTTTTAAGTTAAATATCTTGCCCTTGTGAAAATAAACATATAGAAATTAATAATTATAGAGTGGATTATTTGAGTTTTTATGTAAATGGACCATATTACACTATTTTCTGAGCTGTTATGATGTCGTTTTCCTCGTCACAAGTTCTTCTCTCAAACAGAAAACACTCTGTTCCACCTTGTGATGTCATCGTGTGGCGATACAGGAAGTGCTCCACTGTGTTTTTAAACTCCACACTTTCATTTATAGAATCATTTGGATCATTCCAGTCCTGGAGTTGCTTCTTATCTCGACTGAACTAAAGGTAAAAGGAGCCGTTCACGTGAAAACTCCCACTTGATGACATCACAAGGTGGAACATCGCGTTTTGAGCTTTGGAGACGTGACAGACTAATAATAAAGTGACTCAAACATGTGAATGAAACAAAACACAACTCCAGGTCTGTTTTTTGATTTTATATCCACGTCCTAACTACTTTCTCAGTCTTTTCTCACGTTTCTTTAAAAATTCCAAGTATTTTTACCGTTTCCCGTCGCTCCTGACGCGGCGCCGCACAGACAGAAGATTATCCAGCCCATTGACTTTTCTCATCGCTGTGGTTTGACCCGAAAGCCAAATAAAGAACGAACGTCACAGTATGAAGAGCAAAGAAACACTCAAACGACCCGTATGACAGTGAAGGTGCGGCGGCGCTTTTCCCCCGCGGCACATGAAGGCCTCACGAGACACTATCGCTCGTTCCATCGCTCCCAGCTGGAGACGGGGCTGGTGGCGGGGCTGGTGGCGGCCTCTTACTCCTGCTCTGATCCGGATGTTGTGGAATTTGTGAGAAGTTTGTGATGGAGGGAGGAGGGTCTAAAAGGAGAAAATGCACGACAAGCGACGAAAACGTGAAGCGAAACGGTGCAAAATGTCTAAAAAGCATCTCTAAAAAAACGAAAACTGGACTTAAACAGAAGCTAAACCAAACGCACTTCATGTTTCTTATTCGGATGCAGTGGTCCCTCGTTTATCGCAGGGTTTACGTTCGAAAAATAACCCGCAATATGTTATTTTTTTACATTATTCTCTCTGTTTTTGTCTGTAAAACCCCTCACCACACACTTTATACACTTTTCTCACACAGGCGTTAACATTTTCTCACATTTCTCTCTCGTTTAAACTCTCTCAAAGTTCAAACCTTTGTCGGCGTCTTTGTCGGTGCAGAACGTTTCATCGACGGTGTGGGTTTTGTCGGGCACGTTCATACAAAAAAAAAAAAAAAAAAAAAAAGTGATACCGCAAAAGGTGAAGCGCGATACAGTGAGGGACTGTGATGCCAAAAACACAAACTAGGGTTAAAAACATAGACTGTTTATTTAAATGGACATAGCTAACCTGCTAGCCGCCGCGTTCCAAACAGGAAGGGATCATGTGCGCACTTCCTGCTCCATCGACTCTGGCTCCAATTCACTTTCTATTGTAAAACTGTGTCCTCTCTCTGTACCTGCTGCTGTCAGACTCTTAAATGTTTTTTGTTTTTTTTTACCCGCTCTACATGATCCTGGCGTTCATTTTTTTGAGTTATTTTGAGTTTTGAGTTTTTTGTTTTTTGTTATTTTGAGTTTTTGTTGTTGTTTTTTTTTTTGTTATTCCAAGGCTTTTTAAAATTTTTATTTATTTATTTATTTGTTATTTTTAGGTTTATTTTCTTTATTTTTTGTTATTTTGAGTTTGATTTTTTGTGTTATTTTGATTTTTTTGATTTTTTTTTGTTACTTTGAGGGGTTTTTTTGGTATTTTTACTTTTTTTTGTTATTTTTACTTTTATTTATTTATGTATTTATTTAATTTCTGTTATTTTTAGGTTTATTTTCTTTATTTTTTGTTACTTTGAGGTTTTTGAGGTGTTTTTTAATTGTTTAATTTTAAATTTTTAAGTTATTTTGACTTTATTTATTTATTTATTTTAAACTCTCCTCTCTCTGTCTCTGCTGCTTCAGACTCATTTTGGTCTTAAATGTTCGTATTAACCCTCTACATGATCCTGGGGTTTTTTATTTCACTATTGTGTCTGTAAATGAGGTCGCTCCTGTTAGCGTTAGCCACATGTGACGTCGCACTCACTTAATCCACTTCTTTACAAAGTCTATGGTTAAAACACAAATAAATCTAAAGCGCACATCCTTAAAACTGAATCGTTGCAGCTGATGTCATCAACATTCTGTGGAAGTGTGATGCTAACCGGAGGCACTGGTCTGTCTGAAGCTCTGTTCTTGAATTAAACTAGAATCCGAGCTTTTTGTTTTTTTTACACAATCTGACCATAAATAACTGACTGAGGTGAGATTATTTGTGCCGTTAAACAAGTTTCTCTCAAATAACGGCGAGCACAGTCCTGCTGAGAAAAAGATAAAAACATAAATTGTAAAATTAAAGGACAGAATTGTTCCTTTTAAATTGTTCGAAAAGGCTTGAAACGCATTCCTAACATCATAATTATTCACCTTAATGAGTTTATAAGCTCTTTTTTTTACAACTTTCAGAGGCTAGTGTGGTGTTTTGGTGTCACAATAATATAACTAGCATGCTAACAGCGCACTAGCATTACTTCCTGATTCATGGACTATAAAAACACTTTATAATTTGATGCACACAGCAGGCTCATTTTGTCCTTAAGAGCTCAAGGTCTCAAACTCAAACTATCTGGGGGTATTTCCAGTTATTCCACAAAAAAACAATGTTAAAATCTTCTCAAACATCGTCACAGTTTTCAACACACATCAAGAAATACGACAATTCTTGTAGATTTTATGGATATACGTCGTCATTTGTTGAATCTTTTGAGACAAGAGTACAACCGTGTGAGCGACCGATTTGGCGGAACGTTCTACACTCGCAACTTTACTGTGGAGCAGCGTGAGAAGATTTCATGTGAGCAGCGTGATTCAGCCCGGGACACCTGAGGCTGAAATTTTTCTAAGTCCAGCAAGTGACCCTGGTACTACAGATGGGATGGCACTCCTTCATATTGTCCCGTGGGCCACAAAATGTCATCTCACGGGCCGCAATTGGTCTCCGGGCCGGCAGTTTGACACCCCTGATTTACAATATATTTGTACCGGAGCAAAACTCGTCCTCTCATCTGAAGGTTTGCAGTTCGAGTCCCACCTTCAGCATCAACAGAGCAGTCCACAGGTTGGCAGATGAATCCGGTCGTTGTGTCGTTGGGCAAGACCCTCCTCACCCCTAGAGTCTGTGTGAATGAGGGAGCGTTTTTTTTTTTAAATGTAAACCTCAAAAGACATAAACGTTTTAAAAGAAATGAAAGAAATTTAAAATACAAATGACTCTTGAAGGAGCAAAGCGTAAAATCTGTAAACATTTTTGGATTTAACTTCATTGAAAAGCTGCCACCTGTGATTGTAAAACGACTGGAGCAGAAAAAGCGTCCGAGCCCAGAGATGGCGGTCGCTTTTACACATGTGCTCGCCAAATGTGGATGTTATGATGATCTGGTTGATATGACGATGTGTAAGACCTGGAGGAGGAAGCGCGCGACCAACAAAGTCCCTCTTCAAGCACCTGACACGTTTCATTTAGTCTAAAAATATTGTAAATATTTATCCGTGAAATAAACAGGGTTAAAATAAGGTTTGAACGCGCCTTTTATGACCCAGAATAGTGCGCTGGCTCTTCCGTGTGTGGCTTTCATGTTCGAGGAAGTGCCGAACAATCATATTGTTGCATTGTTACATTTCCTGTGGGCTCAGAAGGTTCACATTGATGTTTTTAGGGTCACAGACAGTGCTCAGACTCCCCCCGGGTTCACAATCAAACATCATAAATAAACATTACACTCTGTACAATGAGGCGCTAAGTGCTGGGCTGACCGCATGAGGAATGACCACATTTATTCACTTTTATTATGAATGTACAGGTCGTTTTTTATCCTACAATCATAACTATACTAAATAAACATACCCACACTTACTAAATATATGTATTTTTTATATATTTATTATTTGTATGTGATTGTGAAATAGGTGTGATGTATGTGTGTATGATGTGTGTGTGTATGATGTGTGTGTGATGTGTGTGTGTGATGTGTGTGTGATGTGTGTATGATGTGTGTATGATGTATGTGTGTGTGATGTCTGTGTGTGTGATGTGTGTGTGTGTGATGTGTGTATGATGTGTGTGTGATGTGTGTATGATGTGTGTGTGATGTGTGTGTGATGTGTGTGTGTGTGATGTGTGTGTGTATGATGTGTGTGTGATGTGTGTGTGTGATGTGTGTGTGTGATGTGTGTGTGATGTGTGTGTGATGTGTGTGTGTGATGTGTGTGTGATGTGTGTGTGATGTGTGTGTGTGATGTGTGTGTGATGTGTGTGTGATGTGTGTGTGTATGATGTGTGTGATGTGTGTGATGTGTGTGTGATGTGTGTGTGTGATGTGTGTGTGATGTGTGATGTGTGTGTGATGTGTGTGTGATGTGTGTGTGTGATGTGTGTGTGATGTGTGTGTGTGATGTGTGTGTGATGTGTGTGTGATGTATGTGTGTGATGTGTGTGTGATGTGTGTGTGATGTATGTGTGTGATGTGTGTGTGATGTGTGTGTGATGTATGTGTGTGTGATGTGTGTGTGATGTGTGTGTGATGTATGTGTGTATGATGTGTGTATGATGTATGTGTGTGTGATGTGTGTGTGTATGATGTGTGTATGATGTGTGTGTGTGTGATGTATGTGTGTGTGATGTATGTGTGTGTGATGTGTGTGTGTATGATGTGTGTGTGATGTGTGTGTGATGTGTGTGTGTATGATGTGTGTGTGATGTGTGTGTGATGTGTGTGTGTATGATGTGTGTGTGATGTGTGTGTGATGTGTGTGTGATGTGTGTGTGAGGGGGGTTTGTTTTTCTTAGCACCTTAAACTGCTCGACACTTTTTAAATCTCGTTGTACTTGTGGCGTGTTTCAATGACAATAAAGATCTATTCCATTCTAGTCCTACCCGACCGAATATGGAGTAAAACGATCTCTACGACGACAGAGAAAGGTGCACAGTGTGACTTTTCTGGTGGACCATCAGCCACTCGCTTGTCTCCATGGAGATGTTATTCCTTGGCCTGGAATTTGCCACCGTTTAGTATTTCACTCCATTTTTTTATACAGCGCTTTTCTACCTTCGAGGCGTATTACACCAAGGAATCACTCACACGTTCACACACCAGAGTACACACACACACACACACTGAGGGCGAGGGGGGTTCAGTGTCTTGCCCAAGGACACAACAACTCGCTGTTTCTTGGATTTATTGTGCAATTTTTCATGCTTTTTTTACAGAGTATGAACGTGCATTGTGTCGTGCGTCCTGATTGGCTGTTGGACTGTAGACCATTGTGTCGTGCGTCCTGATTGGCTGTTGGACTGTAGACCATTGTGTCGTGCGTCCTGATTGGCTGTTGGACTGTAGACCATTGTCCATCAGTCTCCTCCGTGCCGTGTCTCCTGTCCAGTACAGAATGTGTTCAGACAAATTTACATAAACGTTGGATCTCAGTGTGACTCTGAAGTGCTGTACGTTTGCGATTTGTTTTCTCCCCGACAAAACCCACAATGTCGATGAAACGTTCTGCACCGACAAAGACGCCTACGAAGGTTTGAACTTTGAGAGAGTTTAAACGAGAGAGAAATGTGAGAAAATGTTAACGCCTGTGTGAGAAAAGTGTATAAAGTGTGTGGTGAGGGGTTTTACAGACAAAAACAGAGAGAATAACTGTAAAAAATAAAGCTGATACGTTGCGGATTTCGACTATTGCGGGTTATTTTTAGAACGTGACCCCCGCGATAAACCAGGGACCAGAGTATAGCGTCGCCATCTTGGATCCGTCTTTTTTCCATCAGTATTTGTTAAAAAAAGTGACTCCGGAAACTAATTTCTGCTCCACACGAAAAGTTGTGGATCCACTAAACTGGCTCAAGTCCTAACTAGAAAACAGGGAGTACTTAGTTGAAACTGGAAAATGTGTCTCAGATCAAATGTCCCTGACCTGTGGGGTTCCCCAGGGGTCAATCCTGGGACCCCTGTTGTTCAACCTCTACACGCTGCTGTTAGACCAGTTCTTCTCGCTAGCGTTAGCAACGGGTTTGATTGACGGCGTTGCCCACTCCCTGCTAAACCAGCGGCGTGATTTGAGCTTCTTAACTTCACATATTTAAAAAAAAAAAGGTAAAATTATTGTCAAAAACACTCGCGATGGGACTTTTGGCTCTTTTTTTTTGGCACGAATCAGAATCAGACTTTTATTACCATTGTCAGTGAACTTTTCTCTGTGACGAAGGAATAATAATAATATAAAAAAAAGTAGAAATATAGCTATTATAACAAAAAATATAAACAACAAGCTCTCACTCGTGTCGCCTCGTCTGATTCTTGTGTTCGTTCAGCAACAATAAGAATAAAAATAAGTAAAAACGAGAAAGAAAACGAAGATTCTGCTCTGTTCATAGATGAGATCCGGTTTCATTTATTCTAAAAGAGCCGACTTCCTCCTGAACGTCACTAAAAACACATTTGATGTCGCCGTGTCCCGATAAAACAGTCACCGATGCTTCCGTTCCCGTATCACCCGCATTGTTTGAGCCCCGTTCCTACATTCCAGTCCTCCTCGCCGCGATGATGACACAACCCGCTTCCTCGCACCTAAATAATCATCGTCCGCGGGGGTCCCTTTCCCTCCGAACCCTGGCTGTGAAGTTTACAACCCTCTCCATCCTCTGCGGCTCTTTTATTTATCTCTTATTCTGTTGTAGATACATAACATTCTGGAGCACGCTTCCCTCCGGCGACATGCCCCGAGTTCTTTTGTAGCGCGGCACCCTACGGACGCCGTCACCCCGAGGTCCTCTTTGAAGTGTCTCCTGCTTTATTAACCCGTGAGCCCGACCTGACAACACGGAGGAATCAAAGAGAGGGACGGGTTGGTTCTGGTTCCATGGGGCAGATAAAAATGAAGGAGCATTTGTCTAATCCCTTTGGTGGTGTTTGATTACAAGAGGATCTGCCGCGGCCGGGGTGGGACGGGGGCTGTGGGACGGGTGGTGGGACGGGTGGTGGGACGGGGTCTGTGGGACGGGGGCTGTGGGGGGACGTGAGAAGGAAGCCGCCCAGTGAATGTGCAGCTGATTGGCACATGCATCTGTTTTTTTCATCGGGGAATTGAGGAAGAACAGATCTGAGGACTTTAATGGGATTGTTGGCGCGTTTTAGCCGAGTTTTTAGGGACATCTCCAGCTCTCAGGACGACGATTATCGGGAGATTTTGCGGAGGTTAACGAAAACTCCGAACTTTTAAAATAGACACTATAAAGAAGTCGACTAAGTGAGTTTGGCGTTCGGCTCTAGTCAAATGAAGCTCAGCGAGGCTAGAGCAGTTTATAGCGGCGAATATGGAGCCGGGTTACATGTTTGGAATTCTGACTGCGAGTATCATAGCAACCAAAGAGCCAATCAGGAGCGAGGATGTTCAGTGCCACGCCTTTTCCCACCAGCGCTTTAGCAACGTTGTCAGTCAGGGTGTGTTTCTGAGAAGGTAACGGCGTTATAACGTGGATTAAATCTCACAAAAGTTCATTTTATGTGCCAGACGTACGAGCCCTCACTTTAAATCCTCCGGCGCGACCTCCCCCCGTCCCGCCAACGCCGACCCGGAGAGCGGCGCTAAAGTCACGACGGGATAACCGCATCTGGGACGGGTTCTGCGAGGAGGGACCGGGTGTCGGAGCTGGAGAGCTGTTGGAATGGAATTTTAAACATGGCGTCTAAAGATTCCTGTCTTTCTTAATCCAGGATTCCGATTTGAGCCTGGGATGAAACGGGAAACTTCACTTTGGCAGCAACTTGGCATTAGTCAGATTTAATTAAACTTTATCAAAATACATCATCATTTTTATTCATTTTAAACTGTCTGTAGTTGTATAGTTGTAGTATGCAGTAGTTTTTAGTATAAATTCATGTATTTGATGTACCACAGTTTTCCATAAAACTGCTGCCTTTATTTTGAAAAGTTTATTTAAAGTGATTTTACTTCCTGTACGTCTTTGATCCTATTTTTTCACATGTGCAAATCTGAAAACCCACTGATCCATTATCATTAAAATTATCTGACTTTTTGGCATTTATAAAGTTAATATTATGATAAAGTACAAGAAACTTTAAATATTTTTCACTCAGAATTTGATAAATAATGAACACTTTTGAATACGTTTGGTCCAGTGCATTACTCAGATAAACTGGTGGAATGTAATGAAGTAAAAGTAGTAAAGTACTGTACTTAAGTAAAGTGTAAATACCTAAAATGCATACTTAAGTACATTTTAAACTGGGTACTTTTTACTTTTACTTCACTACATTTGAGAGCAGTATCTGTACCTTTTACTACATTTTTGAACAGAACTGAAAAAGTAGTAAAGTAGAAGTAAAAGTATTTGTATCGTTTGATCTGCTGAAAAGTTTGAGGTTTTATTTTTAACATGTTCAGAATCTGAGCAAAACAAAAACATAACAATAAATAAACAAAAACAGAATAAAACGATGAAAAAATCACCACATTTGAAGCTTTAAAAGACTCAAAATCTGTGCAAAAAAAAAAAAAAAAAAGTACTTGAATACTTTTACTTTAGTAGATTTCTTCATGTGATACTTTTAGTATTTTTTGCTCCGGTATCTGTGTTTTTTACTTAAGTAACAAAACTGGGACTAAACCGGGACTAAACCAGGACTAAACCAGGACTAAACCAGGACTAAACCAAGACTAAACCAGGACTAAACCAGGACTAAAACCAAGACTAAACCAGGACTAAACCAGGACTGAACCAGGACTAAACCAGGACTAAACCAGGTCTAAACCAAGACTAAACCAGGACTAAACCAGGCCTAAACCAAGACTAAACCAGGACTAAACCAGGACTAAACCAGGACTAAACCAAGACTAAACCAGGACTAAACCAGGACTAAAACCAAGACTAAACCAGGACTAAACCAGGACTGAACCAGGACTAAACCAGGACTAAACCAGGTCTAAACCAAGACTAAACCAGGACTAAACCAGGCCTAAACCAAGACTAAACCAGGACTAAACCAGGACTAAACCAGGACTGAACCAGGACTAAACCAGGACTAAACCAGGACTAAACCAGGACTAAACCAGGACTAAACCAGGTCTAAACCAGGACTAAACCAGGACTAAAACCAAGACTAAACCAGGACTAAACCAGGACTAAACCAAGACTGAACCAGGACTAAACCAGGACTAAACCAGGACTAAACCAGGACTGAAGCAGGACTAAACCAGGACTAAACCGAGACTAAACCGAGACTAAACCGAGACTAAACCGGGACTAAACCGGGACTAAACCGGGACTAAACCGGGACTAAACCGGGACTAAACCGGGACTGAACCAGGACTAAACCGAGACTAAACCGGGACTAAACCAGGACTAAACCGGGACTAAACCAGAAACATCGATGTCAATCTGACGTCACAAATCGATTAAAATTGTGTGAATTAACAATTTAAACCCAAATCCATGTCTCTATATTTTCTGAATGGGGAAAATCTCCTCACGAATCCACTGTTTTTATTTTTCACGATGATAATTCCTGCAGCGCGCGATTATAATCTCAAAAATTCGATTATGCGAGCAGTTACCTCACGGCCCGACTCACAACCAAGCGAGAAACAAGGGCCCCTTCTGTGAGCGTCGGTCTGATTTTTCGTGTGGCGTTTCCTCTGGATTTCCTCCCCGAAGACCCTCGTCTGCAGAATGTGCCGACTGCGCTTTCCATGGACCCGGGGCTGCGCGACCTGCCAACACAAAAAAACAAAAAAAAAACTGTTCCTCTTGTGCTGCAATATACAACCATGAAGTTATTACCCCGAAACCTCACCACGGGTTTTTTTTTTATCCCATTCCCGGAACACGGAGCTACTATTACGACCCAAAGCCGCTCTGACAATCCAACAGGAAAAAAGTACAGGCAAAGTGCATCAGGTTGTATTCTGTCCAACATCAGGCCTAATTGGCGTTCATGTGAGCCGGGTACGGAGACGGGCGGAGGCTGCGCACCAAAATTATTACAAGAGCGAGCTTGAGTTCCCAGTCTGGCCTCGCTTAACTCCTGGCGCTTTAATAACGGCGTGTTATTGGATAAGCTGTGTGTGTTTCACTGAGAAAATAGCCAGAAGAGCTGAAGTACAGACTGTTACACGGCGCAGAGCATGGAGCGGCCACTAGGGGCGCTGTCACAGTGTTTAAAACCACTCCATTTTTACGTTAAAGTGTAAAAGTCGACGGGTGAATCATGAAGAGAACAAAAGGCACAAAGGCTCAGGTGAACAAAAAAAAACTATTTTTAGCAAGACTGGGTCATATTTAGTATTTACAAGTACAATACATTTACTACTACTGCTACTACTACTACTACTGCTGCTGCTGCCAATACTACTGCCACTATTTACTACTACCACTACTACTACTACTGCTACTACTACTGCTACTACTACTGCTACTACTATTAGTACTGCTACTACTACAACTACTACTACTGCTACTACAACTACTACAACTTCTCCTGCAACTCTTACAACTCCTACTACTACCGCTACTACTATTAGTACCGCTACTACTACAACTACAGCTACTGCTACTACTACTACAACTACAACAACTCCTCCTGCAACTGTTACAACTCCTACTTCTACTACTACTACTGCTACTACTACTACACAGTAAATTTTAAAGTGTTAAATTGACACTTTCCTCTATTTCCTCGTGTATATGGCTCTTATCTGTACAAAGTAAGATTTACACTCGCTTCAGAGTAAAAATATTCAGAGTCATTTTTACACTTTTAGAGTAAACGGACGACACTGAGCCGTGTTTTCAGAATTTTACTCTGGCAGATTATTTACTCCAGAGTCAATTGGACTAAACAGTGTTCAGTGTTTACTCTCCTGCAGTGCTAATAATCACAGTCAAATTTAATCTAAATTTAATACTGCTGCTGCTAGTACTACTACTACTACTACTACTACCACTACTACAGTTGTGTATGTAGTTATTACTTATTATTTAAAACTATTGAAAATTGGAGATGCAAAAATACAGTTTTTTCACGGCTCTAAACACAAACATTCATACACCAGAGCACACAGACACAGGGGCGGGGTTAAGTGTCTTGCCCAAGGACACAACAGCGTTTATCTGTGGAAGCTGGAATCACACCCACAACCTGTGTCAGTGGATCTGACCACAGTGATGTGTACGTCAAGAGTGGGATTCGAACTGCCAACCTTCAGATCAGTGGAGAATACACGAAGGTTTGACCAAAAAAGAAGGAAATAGAGCCACTGCACATAAGTTTGACCAACAAAGAAGGAAATAGAGCCACTGCACGTAAGTTTGACCGTTAAAGAAGGAAATAGAGCCACTGCACGTACGTTTGGCATCAATGAACCGATGGTGTGACGTTGGAGGCAGCAGCGGGAAGAACTTAGTGTAAAAAGACGACAAAAACTTGAGAGGAATTGTCCGAAATAGTCGGAAATTTACAGTAATATGTTTTTGTCAAATCGCTTTTATCTTTAGGGCAGATTTACTACTTTGGCCTTGACTTTGCTGCAGGAGGTAAAATAATATTATCGTTTGCGCGTCTCTACACCCCTGACTCTTCATCCACTCTGGTGTAAACAGCTCATGAAGGACAGGCCACGGTCGCTCCGCTGGGACAGGTGGGCAGGGACGGCTCTTAGCACCATTTGTCTGTCCCACATTAAAGCGGCGGTCGTAGGTCGTAGGTCGTCGTCGAGGTGACACGAGGAGGAGACACGCAGCACGGAGGGTGTCGGAGAAGAGGAAACTACCAGCAAAGAAGGAAGGAACTAAAACCAGAATTAAAACCAGGAAATGAGGCGGCAGGAAGACAACTGTTCTCCTGTAAGGGTCAAATATGAAGTACTACTACTACTACTACTACTACTACTACTACAACTACCACTACGTTTCTACAACAATATTAATTCAGCCTAAGAAATAAAGTGTTGAAAACAATTTAAGATCTTGTGGTTTTAACATAGTCAGTTTATATAAATGGACATAGCTAACCTGCTAGCCGCCACGTTCTGAACAGGAAGTGATCACGGTCGCACTTCCTGCTCCATCGACTCGTCATTTTGGTCTTAAATGTTCGTATTAACATGATCCTGGGGTTTTTATTTCACTTTTGTGTCTGTAAATCAAGATATGAACATTAATAACAGATGAATCGCTCCCGTTAGCGTTAGCAACAGGTTTGATTGACAGTTGCTATGCCTCCACTCTACTACACTTTTCTGGAGTATTAACCGCTAACACGTAGCATAATTAGCTCACCATGTTACTGTTTATTGTTTTGAAAATGCTACTTTCCGTTTCGTTTTTGACGCACTGATTCCTCCCCGTCCGTTTGCTCTCGGTACTAAGTCGCTCCCACTTCAGAGCGCTATCACATTACAATCACTGCGCATGTGGCTAATGAAACGACTAACTTTTTGTATATTTATGGAAAATCACCGCGCGGAGGCATGAGTGATGTCAACTTGTGGGCGGAGCCTCGGACAGAATCTCTAAGGAGCTAAACTTAAGGAGGATTTGGGGAGAGAACGCTAGATTATTCAAACATGCACTTGACATAATTTATATGTTTGTGTTTTCTGGACTCCAAGTGTCACTTTTTTCATACTTGGGCCGTTTCTTTTTGATGAGGGAAAGTCGATTGATTAAAAAAGTTGATTTTGCCGAGAAAATCCTGTAAAATCTGCATAATACGCCCGGTGTAAGTTTGAAAAACACACAAACGGGGACTGACGTTCACTTTATTTAACTTTAACCTTATACTCTTTGTCTTAAATATCTTTTTACATTCTGTTCCAGGACAAACTTGCCTTGAAGAGTTAATTAAGTTGAACGTAATATACGGTAATCACACGGTTAACGAAGAAAATAATATACACATGTTTGAAACGGCGAAGGAAGAAGTAAAACTGACGTGATCCGACCGCCGTCCTCATACAACTACAGACTTTCACGATTATTCAAACAGGCACATAGGCAAAATATATGTTTTTTTCTTCATTATTATGTATTTTTTGGCTGGTGCAACTTATACTCAGGAGCGACTTATACTCCAGAAAATACGGTAAACTTTTCAAACTTGTTTTTGATGACGGAAGCTCCAAAAAGTCGATTTTCCAGACAAAAAATCCTGCAAATGGGCTTATGTGAAATATGTTTTTTACTTAATTATTATGCGGTTTTTGGACAGGCGACTTATACTCAGGAGCGACATATACTCCAGAAAATACGGTAACATTTTTAGGCTTGTTTTTGATCAGTGACGCCTCAAAAAGTTGATTTTTGCAGAGAAAATCCTGCAAAATCCTCACTTAAAGTTTAAAGAACACACAAACGGGGACTGACGCTCACTTTATTTAACTTTAACCTTATACTCTTCGTCTTAAATATCTTTTTACTTTCTGTTCCAGGACAAACTTACCTTTAAGAGTTAATTAAGTTGAATGTAATATATTGTAATCACACGGTTAAAGAAGAAAATAATAAAACTGACGTGATCCGACCGCCGTCATGATTATTCAAACGGGCACATAGGCCAAATATATGCTTTTTTTCTTCATTATTATGTATTTTTTGGCTGGTGTAACTTATACTCCAGTGTGACTTATGCTCCGGAAAATACGGTAAACTTTTCAAACTTGTTTTTGATGAGTGATGCTCCAAAAAGTCGATTTTTTTGCAGAGAAAATCCTGCAAAATCCTCTCTTAAAGTTTGAAGAACACACAAACGGGGACTGACGCTTACGTGTTTTTAATTCGACCTTATACTCTCCGTCTTAAATATCTTTTTACATTCTGTTCCAGGACAAACTTACCTTGAAGAGTCAATTAAGTTGAACGTAACGGTTAAAGAAGAACGCGGGAGTCGTATTGTTTATCTTACATAATCGGAATGCATCTTTACTTAAACAAAGCGGACAGGAAACGCCCCGGTGTCTTACAAACGTGAAAAACAAAACGCCCTCTTCCTATAGCGCGTGTGATCGTACCTTAAAGCCAGAACATACCTCCGCACAGGTACAACAAGAGGCGTGTCAGTTCTGCACAGCACCTTATCGCACAACTATCATTACTTTACTACTACAGGTGTGTTTGTTTCTCCGACAACACAACACAACACAACCCCCCTCGCCTACTGTCCAAAAACTCCACCTCCCTGTAAAAATAATGAAGCGCGTACTCCCAGGCGGTTTATCAGACCCTCCCGCGGGCCGAATATTAACCCGGGAAGACGAGGAGGAGGAGGAGGACGACGAGGAGGAGGAGGCGAGGGAGCGAGGGAGCGAGGGAGCGAGGCCAAGAGCTTGTGTGGGAGAGGAAGAGAGGAGAGATTGGAGATAGACACACACAGTCATTAAGATAACGCCAGTGTCGATGCAATTCATCAACACAGATAAGAGTCTGGAGCAGAGCCAGGGAGCGACCGGGGAGCGACCGGGGAGCGACCGGGGAGAGACCGGGGAGCAGAGCCAGGGAGCGACCGGGGAGTGACCGGGGAGCAGAGCCAGGGAGAGACCGGGGAGCGACCGGGGAGCAGAGCCAGGGAGAGACCGGGGAGCGACCGGGGAGCAGAGCCAGGGAGAGACCGGGGAGCGACCGGGGAGCGACCGGGGAGCGACCGGGGAGCAGAGCCAGGGAGAGACCGGGGAGTGACCGGGGAGCAGAGCCGGGGAGCAGAGCCAGGGAGCGACCGGGGAGAGACCGGGGAGCAGAGCCAGGGAGCGACCGGGGAGCAGAGCCAGGGAGCGACCGGGGAGCGACCGGGGAGCAGAGCCAGGGAGAGACCGGGGAGCGACCGGGGAGCGACCGGGGAGCAGAGCCAGGGAGCGACCGGGGAGCGACCGGGGAGCAGAGCCAGGGAGCAGAGCCAGGGAGCGACTGGGGAGCGACCGGGGAGAGACCGGGGAGCAGAGCCAGGGAGCGACCGGGGAGCGACCGGGGAGCAGAGCCAGGGAGAGACCGGGGAGAGACCGGGGAGCGACCGGGGAGAGACCAGGGAGAGACCAGGGCCACTCCAGCCGTCACTGTCAAACGGAGACAGCTGCTACCTCTATATCTGCAGCTGTGACAGAGAAGTATGCTAATATTTAACAGATCAACAAGACAGCACGCGTCGAGCTAGCATGTCGAGCTAGCGTGTCATTACTCAGCGTAAACGCAGAGACGCTCACGGGACAGGGCTGGTGTTCACACGAGGACACGCAGAGAGAGACTTAAGTCCTGTGAGTCAGAGACGGGCGGCAACGTCTGAGTAAAAGTACACACGAGTACACACGAGTACACACAAGTACACACAAGTACACGAAGAGGGTAAAGTTCAAAGGAAATTACACTGGGTTTTATCTTTTATTTATTCGAAAAGAAAAGAAAAGAAAAGAAGAAATATCTGGAAATGTGTGGTGTTTTTATAATGTGAGTTTTATAAGCAGTGCAGTGTTGATATAGAAGTAGTAGTATAAGTAGTTATGGTGTTAGTAGCAGTATAAGTAAGGGTAGTAGTAGTAGTAGCAGTAGAACTAGTGGTAGTAGTAGAAGAAGTAGTGGTAGCATAAGTAGTGGTAGTTGCAGTATAAGTAGTAGTCGTAGAAGTAGTGGTGGTAGCTTTAGTAGTAGTAGTGGTAGTAGCAGTATAAGTAGAAGTAGTAGCAGCAGCAGTAGAAGTAGTGGTAGTAGAAGTAGTAGAAGTAGTTATGGTGTTAGTAGCAGTATAAGTAAGGGTAGTAGTAGTAGCAGTATAACTAGTGGTAGTAGTAGAAGAAGTAGTGGTAGTAGCTTTAGTAGTAGTAGTGGTAGTAGCAGTATAAGTAGTGGTAGTAAAAGTAGTGGTAGTAGTAGAAGTAGGTAGCAGTAGCAGTATAAGAAGTAGTAGTAGTAGTAGTAGTAGTAGTAGTAGTAGTAGTAGTAGTTTTAGTATTTTACAGCATTAGACTTTTTTTTTTTTTACCATTTCTAAAAACTGCACCTCCAAATAAATCAGGTCACAGCAGGTATTTTATTCATTATTATTATAAAACAAATTATTTTCCAAACCCAAAGTACACAAATATAAAGTGCAGTATCAGAGTTTATGAACTTCAGCCTGTGCAGACAAAAACAAGAAATACTGTAAAAAAAACCCACATCTGACACTACGTTTGTGTCTGAACAGGATTAAATAAATACCAGTTTGTTACCGTGTGTTTTTTGTTGTCTTTTTGTTGTTTTTTCCTCACGTTTCTGCTCTCGCTGAAGCTCCTGAAGCCGTTTCCGTTTCTCTTTGCCGCATTAACAGACTAAGTGCTGCGTCTTTAGCGTCTGCAGCAGAACGAGGGGAGTGCGCTCTGTGTTTTTCTCGTTAAATTACCCAGAAAACGATGTGATCCGTCGCAGGGCTGACGGTCGCTCGGTGATGGATGGCTCTATCGGAGTCTCCATTAACCGTCTGGATCTGCCAGGGATTTGAATATAACGAGGAAACCGCACGACGTCAGACCGCACACTGCTACAAAACACAAAACGCACACAATGTAGAGTTTACCAGTTCAATGTACAACTATTTCACTTCATAATGTCGTTTTGGGGGATGAATTTTCTCCAGAAATAAAAAAACGTTCAAACTAATCAACAAAAGCAGCAATGAAAAACTTTTGTCAAACTCTTGGCCATGAAAACACAAATATAAACGTCTTAAAATGACAAAATTGTGTGTTTTTCCCAATCTCCATCTATGAGAAAAAATACAGCACATAATGGGCGACAGTGGCTCAGTTGGTAGAGTGTGATCTGAAGGTTAGTGGTTCAAATCTCGCTCTCGACGTAAATAAACATCACTGGTTGCGCCGTTGTGTCTAGGGCAAGTAGTAGAAGTAGTAAAAGTAGTAGAAATGGTAGTAGTAGTAGTATTTTACAGCTATTTACCTTGTTTTTTACCATTTCTATAAACTGAAGCTCCAAAAAAATTAGGTAAAAGTTGGTATTTATTGTATTTTCTGGACGATAAGTGTCACTTTTTTCATAGTTTGTCTACTCAGATGAAACTTTTATGTGAAATTATTCAATAGATCAAATGTCTGTTCTTGGTCTCAGATTTTGTACAGTAAATTTCCCCAAAAATGCGACTTATCCTCCTGAGACCTGGTGTCCTCATCTGTGGACTACACATTTTGGGTTTTTTAGGCCACAGTGCAAATTTTTATGTTCAATTTGGAATATTTCTAAGAGAATATTTATTTTTAATTTTTATTTATTTGTATTTGTATTTTAATTTTATTTTTAATTTTTTTTTTTTAATTATTTTTAATTAAATTTTTATTGTATTTTAATGTATTTTGTATTTTTAATTTATTTAATTTTTATTGTATTTTAATGTATTTTTATTTTTTTATTTAATTTTAATTTATTTGTATTTTATTTTTTAATTTTATTTTTTAATTTTACTTTTTAATTTTTTAATTTTATTATTATTATTATTATTTTTAATATTATTATTATTATTTTATCTTTTATTGTATTTTAATGTATTTTTTTTTTTATTTAATTTGTATTTTTATTTAAAGGCACATGTCTTCCTGTTCCTGTCAGCAGCACAAATGAGACACATTGATCCTAGAGGCACAATTGTTTCTCATTTTGTTTTTTTACACAAAATGTCTGTGTTCAAGCTCTTAATAATTTTTGCAAATAAAGTCCTGCAAGAGCTCGAGTCTCAGGAGGTTATATATGTTTTTTAATTCATTATTCTGCATTTTTTCGGTGCGACTTATACTCCAGAGCGACGTAAAGTCTGGAAAATACAGTGACTTAAAATCTGTCAACTGGGCAGTTTTATTACAATATTCAATCCCAAAAGCAAAATTTCTCATGTCAAAACAAAAAATTCTGTTCAAAATGCTGCAAAAATCTGTGAATCATCAGCATTGTATTTTTTTTTCTTCATTATTCTGCATTTTTTTGCTGGTGCGACTTATACTCCAGAGCGACGTAAAGTCCGGAAAATACAGTAAATATATATATATATACAGTTTGATGTAAAGCTTTGAGCGCCTCGAATGTGGAAAAGTGACCATTTTACCCTAAGAGAATTTTGTTGTGAACATGATTCTCTACAAAACGAGGCTAAAACGCGAGTAAAACCAGTAACATGGTCGAGAAATTCCACCAAAACGTTGTATATTTTGTGCATTTTTACGTAAATAATCCGCCATTTCCACGTATTTCTTGTCATTCGCAGAGTCCTTCACGGCTGAACGCGCAACCACTTTTAAGCCGCGCTCCCGACTCCTGCTTAGCGTTAGCATAGCCGCACAAACGCGCCTCACAGCCGTCACTTCGCGCCGCCGCTGTCGCCACGGTAACGACCTTCCGTGAAGTACACAGTAGATTCAAACACTCTCTTTTTTTTTTTTTCGGAGCTGTTGTGAAATCAATAGCGGCCTGTGTGACAACTTCAAGGTTCAGTTTCAGGACTTTTTTTTTTCTTCTTTGGAATGTTTTCGTATTTCAACACCTTCTTGATCAAGTCGGAGGCGCATTCGGCGGAGTTTGATGCCCGGCTGAATGAGCGCTTTATGCGGTTGTTCGGGCTGTGGTAGGGGCAGAGGGCCCTTGGTGATTTTAAGGTGTTAAAGCAAAGAAACAGGTCCCACTCTTCTGCATCTGTCGTTCACAAAGATGCAGTGTGTTCAACTTAAAGCGCCGAATTACGCTCGATGTTCGAAAGTCGTTACCTCATCAGAAACGCACTGGAGTTGTGTTTTGTTTCACTCACACATGTTTGAGTCGCACTTTATTATTAGTCTGTGACATCTCCAAAGCTCAGAAATGCTCCGTTCCACCTCGTGATGTCATCAAGTGGGAGTTTTCAAGTGAACAGGGTTGAAAAGTTTTTAGACGCGTCGTTACGTCCAGATTCATTTTATTATTTAACATCTGGACACGGCGAAAGGTGAAGTTTAAATCTGTCAACCGGACGTTTAAACTTGGTCTTTTCCGTGGATCAGACCTGGACCTGGAGGAATCGCACAGACTTTATATCTGGACACACGTCTTCATTTGATTTTTCCAAACATAAAAGATCCATAGTCCCGGGAATGTCATAATAATAAAAAGTGAAGTTTTAGACGTAAATGTGTTAATTCACTTCCCTGTTTCCCCAACAGTCAAAACTTAGTCCTGGTTCAGTCCTGGTTTAATTTATGTTTAGTCCTGGTTTAGTCCTGGTTTAGTCCTGGTTTAGTCCCGGTTTAGTTCAGGTTTAGTCCTGGTTTAGTCCTGGTTTAGTCCTGGTTTAGTCCTGGTTTAGTCCTGGTTTAGCCCCGGTTTAGTCCTGGTTTAGTCCTGGTCCAGTCCTGGTCCATGTACTTGTACACAGATGTAGTAGAAAGTAGAAGTACAAATACCTTAAACGTGTCTTTTGTCTTTTTCCCAGTCGACATTTTTAAACTTCATCTTTTGCCATTTTTTATTATTTTCCTCCTTTATGTTTCACTTCTGCTGTAAAACAATGAAATTTAAATCAATTATAATCAAAATTATAAATAAAATTATAATCAAATCCTTTACAGATCAAATCTAAACTGAGATAAAACGAGCGGGAGCCATTTTTATTCCACAACGACAGAGAGAAATGACTGAGACGATTCTGTATTTACTGAAACAATAGAACAAAGATCATAAACTGCAGTTTCGTGGATTGATAGAAAAGCCCACCCAGCGACTTTAAACGAACGAGCGAAAACAACGCCCAACGCCCAACGCCGCCGCAATCAAAGGCGAAACTCAGATTAACGATAATTTCATGAGTAATTTCATCATCTGGGAGGTTCATCTGCCGCCGACGCTTTTCTCCACATATTTCACACTTTCATCTTTCAAGTAATTTACAAAAACACAACTACCGTTCCCCTCGCTCGGCGCCGCGGACATATTTTAACATGAAAGTGAAGAAGACGAGCGCGAAAACAGCCCGACGAGGATGAAGCTGATCTGATCTGGAGACGGGACGCCGCCTGGGAGGTCTGCTGTCGACGCCGCCCCGGAGAGAGAGGTGTGAGGTGGGATCAGGTCGACCCCCGCCGCCGCCGCCACTGCCGCCGCCGCCGCTCCCCCCGTGTGTTCATCATCATCATCATCATCATCGTCGAGCGCCTCCTCCTCCAACAACACGCTCCATCCATCACTCCTTAGATTTCACTCGAAGGTGGTCCCGTCCCGCTCGGCCTTGTGGGAGCGTTTGACTTAAGCGGAGCAGCGGAGGTCAAAGGTCGTGTTTTGCTTGTCTAAAGATGGAGCGAACGGCGAATGTAACGTGTGCGAGCGTCATTTAATATCTGTGCCGTTTTGTGCGTCAGAGTAAAAAGAAAACATGTTTAAAATGAGAGTTTGTGCGTACGACCCACAACAAGTCAGGTAAACAGAGAACATGCTAATGCTAATGCTAATGCTAATGCTAATGCTAATGTACACTTCCAGGTAAATGTTTTTAAGTATTTCATGTTTAAATCCTCAAATTAGCCATGATTTTCTTTGTTATGCTACTACTACAACTACTACAACTACTACAAATACTACTACTACTACTACTACTACAGATACACATACCAGAGTATACAGACACTGGGGGGTGAAGTGTCTTGCTCAAGGACACAACGACAGCATTCATCTGTGGGAGCTGGAATCGCACCGTCAGATCAGAGATGAAATGTTCTTCTCCACCTCTTCTCTTCCCTCTCTCTCCTCCTCTTTTTTTCTCTCTCTCCTCCTCCCTCACTTTTCTCCCTCCCTCTCCTCTTTCTCTCTCCTTCTCACTCTCCCTCTCCTTTCCTCCTCTCTTCTCCCTCTCTCCTTCCCTCCTCTCTTCTCCCTCTCTCCTTTCCTCCTCTCTTCTCCCTCTCCTCCTCTCTTCTCCCTCTCCTCCTCTCTTCTCCCTCTCCTCCTCTCTTCTCCCTCTCCTCCTCTCTTCTCCCTCTCCTCCTCTCTTCTCCCTCTCTTCTCGTCTCTGTTCAGTTTTTAGCCATAGACAATCATGAGATTTTGTATTAAAAAGTTCTTCACCTCTTCTCCTCCCCCTCTCTCCTCTCCCTCACTCCTCCTTATCTCTTTCTTTCTTCTCTTCTCCTCCCTCCGATTCCCTTTTTCCTTTCTCTCTTCTTTTCCCTCCCTCTTCTATTACTCTCTTACTGTCTATTACACTCTTTTTAGTTTAGTTCATTTTGTATTAAACCTTCTTCTCCACCTCTTCTCTTCCCTCTCTCCTCTTCTCTTCCCTCTCTCCTCTTCTCTTCCCTCGCTCCTCTTCTCTGTTGCTCAGTTTTTAGCCATAGACCATCATGAATCTAATCACATTTAATAAACACATTTACACAGTGTTGTTCTTCTGACAGTGATGGATTAAACATTAAAGCTCATATTTTAAGTAGTTAGCATTAGCTTAGCGTTAGCTTAGCATTAGCTTAGCATTAGCTTAGCATTAGCCTCAGTGTTGGATAAAGTCAAAAAACAAATGGAGACATGACCCTGTGTTTTGATGCCGTATTCATAGTAGCTGTAGCAGTAGTAATAATAGTAGTTGTAGTAGCAGCAGTTGCAGTTGCAGCAGTAGTAGTAGTAGTAGTAGTAGTAGTACTTTTAGCAGCAGGAAACGGCCCATAATCTGCTGTTTGGCGGCTGCACATTCCTGTAAAGTGACACAAGTCGCGCTGAGATTAGGGTCTTGGTAATTAGCTCATTAGTCGACATAAACACATGACCGACGCCCCCTGACCCCGCCCCCTCCTCACACAGACCCCCCCTGACCCCGCCCCCTCCTCACACAGACCCCCCCTGACCCCGCCCCCTCCTCACACAGACCCCCCCTGACCCCGCCCCCTCCTCACACAGACCCCCCCTGACCCCGCCCCCTCCTCACACAGACCCCCCCTGACCCCGCCCCCTCCTCACACAGACCCCCCCTGACCCCGCCCCCTCCTCACACCCTGACCCCGCCCCCTCCTCACACAGAGCCCCCCTGACCCCGCCCCCTCCTCACACAGAGCCCCCCTGACCCCGCCCCCTCCTCACACCCTGACCCCGCCCCCTCCTCACACAGACCCCAGACCTGCACTTAAGAGACCACAGCTCTACAAACACACAACACACTGTCAGACTGAAGAGTGTGTGTGTGTGGGGGGGGGGGGTGTGCGTGTCTGTGGGGGTGTGTGTGCGTGTGTGCGTCAGTGGGACAAAGTTAAAGCTGCGATACACAACTTTTTAATGAGTAAATTTTGTGTTTTCCTCCAAAGATTAAATCACAAATGCAGCAGTGAAATGTAACACAACAGAAGTGGAAAAGTACTGTACTTAAGTATGTATTATAAGGGACGGAGTGTGTACTTTTTTACTTTTATTTCACTACATTTGAGAGCAGTATCTGTACTTTCTACTGCACTACGCACATAAAAAGTATTTTCATTATCGTTAGAGAGCAGCTGGAAAAGGCATTCAAACTAAAATATATGAATAAAAACAGGTCAAATTCAGCTCAAATCTTTATCAAAATCACCACATTTGAAGGCTTGATTTTACATTTTTTACAGGTACTTTAATACTTTTACTCAAGTAGATATTTCCATGTGATACTTTTACTTAAGTAACAAAACTGAGTACTTCTTCCCTCGCTGTGTAAACGTCATGAGACCAATAAACACTGTCTGGAGATAAAAAATAATAATACATAATAACATGTTTAACACAGAAACCTGCAGATTTAGGCTGAGCTCTTCTCTCAGACTGAAAACGCTCTGTTCCACCTTGTGATGTCATCATGTGGTGATACAGGAAGTGCTCCACTGTGTTTTTAAACTCCACACACCTTCATTTATAGAATCATTTGGATCATTTCAGCGAATCTGGAATTGCCGATTTATTCTGAACAAAAGGTAAAAAAAAAAAAAAAAAAAAAAAGGAGCTGTTCACTTGAAAACTACCACTTTATGACATCACAAGGTGGAACAGAGCGTTTTGAGCTTTGGAGAGATGAAACAAAACACAAGTCCAGGTTTGTTTTTGATGCGTAAACAACATTACAGCTCGACTTAAAGCTACAAGAGTCGATTTTGTGTCATGTAGGAGCTTTAAAATAAGAGTTTAGGAGACGATAAGTCAAATATTGTCCCTGAAATCCATGAAAACTGAACATACGTGTGCGTCAGTGCGTGTTAGCGTGTGCGTGTTTGCGTGTGCGTGAGAGAGGGGCGGGTACAGGAACCTCGGCTTCTTATCAGAGCACTTTATCAGCCCGAGGGAGCGAGATGTGGGTGAAAAAAACGACGCTTTGGTGCTTCGCTCATGAGCAAAACACAAACCTGAGGCTCAAGGAGTCGATAAAAAAAAATCCCTGGAGAACTTCCTAGAATTCATGTTTCGTGCTCAAAATAATCCCATGTACATTTACGCCGCACGTCGCTGGTTAAACGAGTCTGAGCTCCGATGGAAAAGCAGTTTTTTTGTTTGTTTTGTGGGTTTCTATACGGCAGAATGTAAACACTAATATTGAGACGCCGTTATGAGCCGTTTGGGCCGACGTGTTTACACAATCCAGAAGAACATAACACACAAACAATACGACACCAAACAATGGGCATTTTAACACAGTTGGGATGTTTTTCTCTATTTGCCGGAATAACCGCGGGGATCCGGAGCAGAAACATGGAAAAGTGCGTCACTTTAACATTATTTGACCTTTTCAGTGTTTGGAGCTTCGTTAGATCAGAAAACCTGCGAGAAATATCCTCCTCTCTTCTCCCTCTCTCCTTTCCTCCTCTCTTCTCCCTCTCTCCTTTCCTCCTCTCTTCTCCCTCTCTCCTTTCCTCCTCTCTTCTCCCTCTCTCCTTTCCTCCTCTTCTCTCCCTCTCCTTTCCTCTTCTCCCTCTCTCCTTTCCTCCTCTCTTCTCCCTCTCTCTCCTTTCCTCCTCTCTTCTCCCTCTCCCCTTTCCTCCTCTCTTCTCCCTCTCTTCTCCCTCCTCTCTTCTCCCTCTCTCCTTCGCTCCTCTCTTCTCCCTCCTCTCTTCTCCCTCTCTCCTTCCCTCCTCTCTTCTCCCTCTCTCCTTCCCTCCTCTCTTCTCCCTCCTCTCTTCTCCCTCTCTCCTTTCCTCCTCTCTTCTCCCTCTCTCCTTTCCTCCTCTCTTCTCCCTCTCTCCTTTCCTCCTCTCTCCTTCCCTCCTCTCTTCTCCCTCTCTCCTTTCCTCCTCTCTTCTTCCTCTTCTTTAAATCATAAAACTTGTGTGAAATTCTTTTTTTTATTGGACATTTTTCATCTTTAATAACATAAACGTAGAAAAACGAGGCACAGACATAATCCTGAGAGTAAAGGTGTAAAAAAAGTCGTATTAATAATTAAAATAATGATAAAAGTTGTAAAATATTAATAAAAGACAATGAAGAGTGGGCAAGACCGAAAAATAATTAAATATAAATAAATACTAAATAATTAAACCGTTTCATTTACTCAGCTGTCAACTCATTAAAAATATTGTAGATTTTTTTTTTTTTTTTGTAGAATAGTTTATCTTTTCGTACGACGGAGTGTAAAGGTCAGTTAAATAAAATAAAATATCCGGGCACTGTAAGAATAAACTTGTAGCATTTTGACATTAAAGACGTAATTTTACCAGAATAAAGTCATTTTTTTTCAAACATTAGAAGCAAAACAAGTAAAATGTGATTTCCACAGAGTCGCTGGTGCAACGTTTGACTTCCAGAAAACAAATATTCAGTGAAGATGTGATATTTTCAGACAAATCTACTGGATGAATATTCCACGGACACATTTTAGGATTAAGATTAAGATTAACAGAGACATTTTTATCCACAGTTTTACTAACAATGTTCAAAACTCTACACCAAAATCGGTTTAGTTTAACGGGTTTTATGTTTCATCTATTTATCCATTTATTCTGCGACAGTTTTGAGTTTGTTTTTCCGTTTCTAATCCGTTCTATCGTCTCGTAAATCTGCAAAAAAACGGAGCACGATTCTTTAGATTTACTCACAAAAAGAGTGTAGAGTAGACAAAACCCACAATGTCGATGAAACGTTCAAAAAGGCGAAGGTTTGAACTTTGAGAGAGTTTAAACGAGAGAGAAATGTGAGAAAATGTGAACGTCTGTGTGAGAAAAGTGTATAAAGTGTGTGGTGAGGAAAAAGAAAGAAAGAAAGAGAAGAAAGAAAGAAAGAAAGAAAGAAAGAGAAAAAGAAAGAAAAAAGAAAGACAGGAAAAGAAAGAAAATGAAAGAGAAAAAGGAAAGAAAAAGAGAAAAAGAAAAAAGAATGACAGAAAAAGAAAGAAAATGAAAGAGAGAAAGAAAGAAAAAAGAATAAGAAAGAAAGAAAAAAAGAAAGAAAGAAAAAGAAAGATAGAAAATGAAAAAAGAAAGAGAGAGAGAAAAAGGAAGAAGGAGGAAGAGTGTGTTTAAAAGTGTATAAAGTGTGTGGTGAGGGGCTTTACAGACAAAAAAACAGAGAATAATGTAAAAAATAAAGCTGATACTTCACAGATTTCACTTATTGTGAGTTATTTTTAGAACGTGACCCTGAGATAAACGAGGGACCAGTGTGTAGCAATGAAATCTGTGCGAGAAATACTTTGTTTTTACTCTTTAAATACATTTTTACACTTAAATACTTTTATATAAGTCGATTCTTTTGAGTATTTTTTGCTCCAGTATCTGTACTTTTACTTAAACAAAATTGAGAAGTTTTACTGCTGCGTCCAGGCCGTGTTTACACCTCCATGTGTCTAAAACTGATATAGAAATGAGTTTAATTAAATTTTATCTTTTTAAAAACTATATTAACACATTTGTTCCTTAATCCTTCATTATTTTCGATCTTCCTTTATGGTAGAAAAAGCCTCTGGACAATGTTTTTTGGACGTAAAGGTCCCAGACTCCACATTTATCCTGCCGTCATGAACCCCTGCTGGACAAATGAGGAACTGCACCACATCATTTTGGATTATGTCTGTAGAAACGTGCGCTTTTACTGTGAAATCTCATATTTTAGGACTTAAAATAAAGCTCGTATATAAAAGCAGACATTATTCCACAGGGGGGCGCTCTCCGGAAGAAACTACACGAGGTTTTTCTACCTGTGACGCAACAATCCTGGGAAAATTCTGTGTTTTGTTGCAGCTCAGGGGGAATAAACTCACTGCACAAGATTAATCAGAGAAGCAAAATACATCTCCAGGTTTGTTTTTGATGAGTTAATGTTAAATAAGGTTAAAAGCTAAAAAAAAACAAAAAAACAATAATAATAAAAAATAATAATAATAATAATAATAAATAAATAAAAAAAATAAATAAAAAAAATAAAAATTAAAAAAATAAATAAATAAATAAATTTAAAAAATCGTAATATGGGACTTTTAAATAAATATTGATCTCGAAAAGTGTTGTTTATTGTTCCAGCTTCATATTTATTGATAGATTGGTCCTTTCAGTGATTATCGTGACTATAATATAAGCTATAATCCCGTTTTACACAGTGTTTTATGTTTAAACGTGTGAATCTCTCATGCCGGAGCGTCCGTTCAAACCGTTCCGTGTGGGGGGATGTCGGATTGTTTGTTATTCCTTTGGCTCTGACCCCTGAGGGCCGCTCTCGTTTGAAGGGACAGAACAGGGAAAGTCAGAGGAAGGAAGCTCCACAACACTATTTTATATATCAATGGAAGCACTTCCCTCGAATCAAGACACGTTCCATCGGCCGAACTCGGAACAAGCCGTCCGTTTCCTGTCTCGGAATCCCAGTTTGAGTCGGGACAATGCTGAGAGCCGGGGGGAGATGTTCCACGTTATTGTTCGGACGCAGGTTCACTCGATATGAATGTTTATAGTATTAATGACATTCGAATCGATAAACACGATTGTCTCATTCAGATTCGGAGAAATGTCGGGACAATGGACGGGAGTGTTATACGTCTGTCAGACCAAACTCCGGGATCAAAGTCCGACCGGAATATTTACACTGTGGAAGCGACCGGTGTAAAGCAGCTGTGTTTAATGAGACACGTCCAGAGAGAAAAGTGGAAAGGTCAGAAAACCAAAGCCACACGCAGCTTTTTCATCCTTTTTCATCCGTACACCGCAGCTCCGAGTCGCTTGGGAAAATTTATTAAAAGTACCGTATTTTCCAGACTTTACGTCGCTCTGGAGTATAAGTCGCACCAGCCAAAAAATGCAGAATAATGAAGAAAAAAAACATTTGGTTTGTTTTTATCATAGTTCATGGTGGAGAAAAGCTGCTCACAGATGAACGTGGATCTGAACAAACGACTCCACGTGAGGATTTACTCGTGTTTGTGTCGGGGAAAGTCTCGATAAATGAAGCGATAAATTGACGAGCACCGGCTTCTGCGAGTGCGACGCTGATTTCGCGCGACGACATTTTTTTTTCATATATTTGAAGATCACAGTAATCATCCAATTTAAAAAAAAAAGAACTAACACAAATAGAATAAAATACACTTGAATGAAACACGATGAATGACTCAATCATTCGTATCCAGAACATTTTTAAACTTTCAGAATCTTTTGTAATTATGGTGATGTTCCTTATTTTCTGGACTATAAGTGTCACTTTTGTCGTAGTTTGTCTGGAAGTGCGACTTATTTTATTGACTTTGAAGATAAAAAGTCTGTTCTTGGTCTCGGATTTTGTAAAATAAAAATAAATTTCCCCCGTCCAGTGCGACTTATATGTTTTTTTCTTCATTATTCTGCATTTTTTGGCTGGTGCGACTTATACTCCAGAGCGACGTATAGTCTGATAAGTCGCACTGGACGGGGGAAATTTATTTTTATTTTACAAAATCCGAGACCAAGAACAGACATTTTATCTTTAAAGGCAATAAAATAAGTCGCAGCTTCGGACAAACTACGACAAAAGTGACACTTATAGTCCAGAAAATATGGAACATCACCATAATTACAAAAGATTCTGAAAGTTTAAAAATGTTCTGGATACAAAAGATTGAGTCATTCATCGTGTTTCATTCAAGTGTATTTTATTCTATTTGTGTTAGTTCTTTTTTTTAAATTGGATGATTACTGTGATCTTGAAATATATGAAAAAAAAAATGTCGTCGCGCGAAATCAGCGTCGCACTCACAGAAGCCGGTGCTCGTCAATTTATCTCTGCATTCATCAAGACTTTCCCCGACACAAACACGAGTAAATCCTCACGTGGAGTCGTTTGTTTCCACGTTCGTCTGTGAGCAGCTTTTCTCCACCATGAACTGTGTGAAAAACAAAGCTCAGGCCTCACAGACACAGCTTCAGTCCTGAAACATGAAACTTCAGACGCCGCAGAGGGTCAGACGAACATTAACCAGAGAAAAGAAACATTTATGAAGATATTTGCCAAATAATATAATTTAAACAAAGTGTAAAGGTAAAAAACCAACAATATTTACAGCGTTATCTTCATTTTAGATGTTAAAAAGTGTTTGTTTTCTTTTCCATGGAAACCAGGTCCAAATGGCTCTCTGGGGGGTAAAGGTCGCGACCCCCGGGTACAGTGTTTGTCCTCTGACCTGAAGGTTGGCGGTTAAAATCCTGCTCTCCACATAAACATTGGTTGAGCGGTCACAAATAAATACTGTTGTTGCGTCCTTGGGCAAGAGTTTTTAAATACATTATATACATTTGTTTGTTCGTTTACTGCCCTCTACTGGTTGAATTGATTTTTACACAGCGCTGTTAAGTGTCTTGCCCAAGGACACGACGACACTATTCGTCTGTGAGAGCTGGAATCGCACCTCCAACCTGTGGGTCAGTGGATCTGTCGTTCAACCAACTGTGTTTTTTATGCTGAGAGCAGATTTCAAACTTGTTCAAAATGTACATAGCCCCTCCCACACCGCAGTCTCTCTCTTCCTCCGTTCTCCCTCCCTTTCTCTCTCTCTCCGTCTTCTCATCAGCTGCACAGCTGCTCCCTCTCTCTCTCCCTCCCTCCTCCTCCTCTGTCTTCTGTACTCCTGCTCTCTCTTTCCCTCCCCTCTGTCTTTATCCGTCTTCTCCTCCCTCTCTCTTCTCCTCCCTCCTTCTCTGTCTTCTGCAGGCCCGCTCTCTCTCCCACTCTTTCCCTCCTTCTCTCTCTCCTTCTGTTCCCTCTCTCCTTCTCTCTCCATCTTCTTTTCCCTCTTGTCATCTCTCCTTCTCTCTTCATCTCCTTTTCCTCCTGTCATTTCTCCTCTCTCTCCTTCTGCTCCCTCTCCTTCCCTCTCTCATCATCTCTCCCTCTCTCCTTCTCTTTGTTTTCTACTTCCTCTCATCATCTCTCCTTCTCTCTCCATCTTCTTTTCCCTCCTGTCATCTCCTTCTCTCTCTTCTTCTGTTCCCTCTCTCCTTCCCTCTCTCATCATCTCCCTCTCTCTCCTTCTCTCTCTTCGTTTTCTACTCCCTCTCTTCATCCCTCCTTCTCTCTCTCTCCTTTTCCTCCTGTCATTTCTCCAAACAAACTTAAAGTGTAAAAGTCTCTAATCCCAGACATAAACTTTTCTTTCATCTTGAGTAAAAAGAACGATCTGTCGTCTTCCTGTTTCGCTCAGAGAACACGCCGCTGTGTCGTGGCGTTATGGCGTCGTGGCGTTATGGCGTGGGTTTTTATAATAACGAGGAGGACGGTCGACCACACGTGGGGACAGTTTAAACAAACCCTCCGGACATTTTAATATTCGTCTGTTTATTAAATTCTAATTTAATTCTGATTCATTCACGTTTTGTCTGGGAAAAGTTCAATCATCACGAAACAAACGAAGTACAGCCCAGGACTGTCTGAACACTGAGTGTGTGTATATATGTATATGTATATTTATGTGTATATGTGTGTATATTTATGTGTATATTTATATGTATATTTATATGTATATGTGTGTATATTTATATGTATATTTATATGTATATGTGTGTATATTTATATGTATATTTATATGTATATGTGTGTATATTTATATGTATATTTATATGTATATGTGTGTATATTTATGTGTATATTTATATGTATATTTATATGTATATGTGTGTATATTTATATGTATATTTATGTGTGTATATTTATATTTACCACGGCTTGTTTGAGTCTCAGAGTTTACCAAGATCCTACCGTAAAGGTTTGGTTTGGTTTTGGTTTTTATGGATTTAAAAGTCTGAATAAATGACCACAGTGACGCCACCGCACGGATCTGCACCAAATGTCCCGCTCAGTTTTCTCAGAGGTGGTAACTAACGACGACAGGACTATAACTTTATTTAAAATCTATTTCTGAAACTTTATAAACCGCCAACTTATTAAAACATCCTGGACTTAAAACAACTGTGTTATTGGGTATTAGCATGTAGATGGTTAGCACGTAGATGGTTAGCATGTAGATGGTTAGCATGTAGATGGTTAGCATGTAGATGGTTAGCGCGTAGATAGTTAGCATGTAGATGGTTAGCGCGTAGATGGTTAGCATGTAGATGGTTAGCATGTAGATGGTTAGCATGTAGATGGTTAGCGCGTAGATAGTTAGCATGTAGATGGTTAGCGCGTAGATGGTTAGCATGTAGATGGTTAGCACGTAGATGGTTAGCGTGCAAATGGTTAGCGCGTAGATGGTTAGCGCGTAGATGGTTAGCGCGTAGATGGTTAGCATGTAGATGGTTAGCACGTAGATGGTTAGCGTGCAAATGGTTAGCGCGTAGATGGTTAGCGCGTAGATGGTTAGCGCGTCGATGGTTAGCGCGTCGATGGTTAGCATGTAGATGGTTAGCGCGTCGATGGTTAGCGCGTCGATGGTTAGCGCGTCGATGGTTAGCGCGTAGATGGTTAGCGCGTCGATGGTTAGCGCGTCGATGGTTAGCGCGTAGATGGTTAGCATGTAGACGTTAGCGCGTAGATGGTTAGCGCGTAGATGGTTAGCATGTAGACGGTTAGCCGCTGTGACGCCTTTAAACTTTAAACTAATATTTGCATTTTTCGAAAAGTCCACGTGAAAAATGAACAGAATCTTCACTTTTCCTTCCGTTTGGCTCCGCCTCTCTGGCGTCGGCACAAACACGTCCTTAAAACAACGAGACAAAAACCACGAGGTGAGGAGTGACTTAATAATTTTGAAGACTATGATATCGTCGACGGGGAAAGGACATGACAGAACTGTGCAGACTGTGATTCAGAGCTGAAACTCCACCGCTCCTCCACCTCCACCGCTCCTCCACCTTTGGCCTGGATTCTCTCTGTGGTGAGGCCGGTCCATGTGCAGCTGGAACACTTTCTGTGGTTTGGCCCAGGTGTCTTTCTCTCCGTCTCTTTCTCTCCGTCTCCTCTCTCTCTTTCTCTCTCTCTGGAATACGCAGTAGGCCTCAGCGGGTACCCGGGGTCCGCGGTCCGCCCCTCCGCCCGCAAACACCCACCTGCCTGCTGGTCAGCTGTAACCGATCCGAGCGAGGAGCGGCGCTGGAGGGGAACGCGAAAATGAAGACGTGTGTGAGCTTGTGCGGAGAGAGACGGGGGAAACGGGAGGGGGACGGAGTGGAAATTTTGGATAAAGCCGCTTTGGTTAAAAAAGAACGGGACGCTTAATACGGTTTCCAGGGGCTTTGGCAGCGGCGCGTGGAGGTATCAAGTGCAGGACGTGATATCTACGACGGAGAGACGAAGGCAGCGGTTCAAAAAGTGGTTAGCTGAAGTTTTGGTAAAGGGAACCAGCTGTGCGTCGAGAAGGTGCCGCGCAAAGACCAGGGGATGGCGCGGTAAAACGAGGGAAAGAGGCGAGCGTTTGGGACGAAAATCTGAAGCAAAAATGGAGTTGTTTTGAGAATTAAAGGTCCGAAACGACGCAAAAAGTGACTCTTGTGAGCGTTAAGTCGTGTTGTAATGGCGTTAGCGTGTGAAAAACAGACCTGGAGTTGTGTTTTGTTTCATTTACACATGTTTGACTCACACTTTATTATGTCGGTCCACATCTGCGAAGCTCAAAATGCGACGTTCCACCTTGTGATGTCATCAAGTGGTAGTTTTTGAGTTGCTAGCTACGTTTGACCTTTAGTTCAGTAGAGATTGGCAAGTCCAGGGCGGAATTTATTATCCAAATGACTAAACCAGGACCAAACCGGGACTAAACCAGGACCAAACCGGGACTAAACCGGGACTAAACCAAGACTGAACCAGGACTAAAACAGGGCGGAGCCAGGACCAAACCATGACTACAAACCGGACCCAAACCAGATCTAAACCAGGACTACAAATCAGGACTAAACGAGGATCATATTCACACCAAATGATTCTAGAAATGAAGGTGTGTGGAGTTTAAAAACACAGTGGAGCACTTCCTGTATCACCACATGATGACATCACAAGGTGGAACAGAGTGTTTTCAGTTTGACAAAAGAACTCAGTCTAAATCTGCAGAGTTTGTGTGAATGAAACAAAAAAACACAACTCCAGATATTTTAACAGATCAGAAAAAAGTATAATATTGGCTCTTTAAATGTTTACCATAAATTTCAGACTATAAGCCGCTACTTTTTCCTCACGCTTTGAACCCCGCGGTTTATACAACGGTGCGGCTAATTTATAGACTTTTACTGGCTAACGTCCACCGGGGGGCGCTCTCTAACAGTAAACACAAAAGTGAGACAGACGTGGGGAAAGATTCAGCGCTGAAGAATAAACTTGTTTTGATTTTGAACTGACATTTTGAGCATCACACACAGAAACATGAATAATACACGAAGAAATGAGTCAAAGAAGGAAATAGAGCCACTGCACGTAAGTTTGACCATTAAAGAAGGAAATAGAGCCACTGCACGTAAGTTTGACTATTAAAGAAGGAAATAGAGCCACTGCACGTACGTTTGACACCAATGAACCGATGGTGCGACGTTGGAGGCGGCAGCGAGAAGAACTTCAACGTATATAGACGACAAAATCTTCAGAGGAAATAAAAGCAGACGGTTCGTGTTGGTGCCGTTTTATTTTCTAAACCTGCAGGCGTGTTCTTTCCGTGTTCTTGTCGTGTTGATGCCGATTTTCAGGCACAGTTTGAAAAAAAGCGTGTCTTAAATTAAACCTCAAAAATGCACCGTCTTTCTGTGTAAATATCTCATGTTATGAAATGAAAACCTGCGACTTATTCTCAGGTGCGGCCTAATATATTTACAAAACTGATTTTCTTTTCAAATTCACCTGGTGCGACTTATACTCAGGTGTGATCAATCGTCCGAATTTTACGATACTTCAGTTACTCTCTGCTCCGTTTGTTTATCCCTGGACCAGAGATGAACTGAACTCTTTAACCTTCATCATTCCAAACTTTTTAACTTGTAATTTTAACTTTATTTTGAAGCAGAATCGCCACATTATTAAAAGTATTTCCATCGAATATTTACTCATGAAAAGCCTAGAGGTGAGAGCGGGTTACTACGCCGCCGTCCATCCAGGTCGAACACGTTTGGCCCTTTGAAATACTCCGGTGTCGGAATGACGAGAATTTAGGCCTGTTGCCGTAGCGATTAACAATTTAAATCAAAATATCGCACTTGAACGGGGCGAAAGAGCCGAGAGACGTTTTCCCATTTGAGGAAGTCAAAAAGAGGAATTATACGGCCAAGAACACACCGTTTTTTTTGTAGTTTTTTTTTATGCTAGCTTGTACACTACGTTTACTGTTTCCAAACGTTTAGCTGGAGGTTTTTAAAAGGGCCCAGCTGTTGCGCGGTGGAGGTCCCGCGCTCCGAACAGGACAGCACACACCAGCGCGCGGGGGGAGGCGGAGGTTTCCGAGCGGCCCGAGTCCTGACCTGATGTTCCAGGAGACTCTGCCAATTGATGGGCCCCAGGAGAGCCATCAGCGGGCCCCCAAACAATCGGCCATTCATCGGCCCCGGACCGCGGCAAACGGGCGGTGACCGGGGCTAGAGGTCACTACACCGACAACGCTAGGTAGTTAGCAACAGTTTTGTAGCTAATAACATGTGTGAGCGTGTTAAGTGCAGGGGAGGAGACAGAGCGGGGACAAATGGGTCTGTTGTCCCAGGGGGCCCCTAAAAATCGATCAAAATTTTGCCTGTTTTAGTGACGGCAGTGGACGTTTACGAAACTCTGGAGGTCAGGCGATAAAACAAACGTTAAAAAGCCACTGCGTAACATTTCTCCCACCTGTTTGTCTGGAATGTTTCACAAAATGGCAGTTACAGGTCAGATCTGTGAAATGGCAACCACCAGCTCAAGGTGTTTTTGAGAAATAAACGGCTGTAATTGGATTGAAGATAGAAAAGTTTAATGTTATATTGCGGAACATACAGGGCGCAGCAATAGTGTCTTTACGTGACAAGAAACAAGTGGTGTTTTATTTGCCAGAAAGGTTACGTAATACAACTTTAAAGGTTTTATATTATGCAAAATTGACTCTTCTGAGATTTAAGTCATGTTTTTAGTGTCGTTATGTCCTCAAAAACAGACCTGGAGTTTTGTTTCATTCACACGTTTGAGTTCATTTTATTACTCGTCTCAAAGCTCAAACGCTCCGTTCCACCTTGTGATGTCATCAAGTGGTAGTTTTCATGTTAACAGCTGTGTTTTACATTTAGTTCAGTAGAGATTTGAAAATTCCAGGGCTGAAATGATCCAAATGAATCTATAAATGAAGGTGTGTGGAGTTTAAAAACACAGTGGAGCACTTCCTGTATCACCACATGATGACATCACAAGGTGGAGCAGAGTGTTTTCAGTTTGAGAGAAGAACTGCTAAATATGCAACTCCAGGTCTGTTTGTGATGAGGAAACAACATGAGAACAGATCAGAAAATACAATAATATGAGCACTTTAAATGTCCTGTATAAATAAACTGAAATACTGTTGTTGTTTCTTTGGGCAAGACACTTTACTTTACCATGTGGTGTGACTGGGTTCACTGGAAGATTTTGCTTATTGTGCATGTTTTTGGTGGATGACGGAAAAATCCATCGATCCACATGAAGAACACGCAACCTCAGAACAAAAGGACCTCACATCGTTTGGGAATCAAACCCTGAAACTTCTCACTGTGAGGCGGACGTCCCAACCACTGAGCCACGTGTTTAAAGGGCCGGTGTTACATTATTCTCCGATCTGTTCTAATGTCGTTTCCTCGTCACAAACAGACCTGGAGTTGTGTTTTGTTTCATTCTCACATGTTTAACACACAAACCCTGAATAAAATAAGGTTTAAAGTTCTTCTCTCAAACTGAAAACTGTCTGTTCCACCTTGTGATGTCATCATGTGGTGATACAGGAAGTGCTCCACTGTGTTTTTAAACTCCACACACCCTCATTTCCAGAATCATTTGGATCATTTCAGCGCTGGAATTGCCAATTTTTACTAAACGAAAGATAAAAAGGGAGCGGGTTAAACTTTGAAAACTACCACTTGATGACATCACAAGGTGGAACGGAGCATTTTGAGCTTTGAGACTAACAATAAAGTGTGACTCAAACATGTGCGAATGAAACAAAACACAACTCCAGGTCTGTTTTTGATAAAGAAACAACATTACAAGATCAGAAAATTGCGTTAAATGAGCGTTTTTAAATGTTAGCTTAGCTTAAGTGCGTCCGCGGCGGTGCTTCTTTGCGTCCCTTGTATTGACGACTCCTCGTGTTTGCTCGGTTGTCTAAGTGTTACTAAAATCCCAGACTAGTTCGCCGCTGCTTCTAACCGAAACCAAAACTATGTCGTAACAACTCGCTACTAAATCTGTCACTGCGAGGGCCACATATCCACGGAAAAGTCATAATTTGACAAATGCAGTTTAATGTTAGTTTCTATGCCACCTACATCGAAAATCCCAGACTGTATTTCCATTGTGAAATTCCCTGACTTTTCTGGACGGAGGAGCGGGCATTCCCCTGTGAGTAGAGCTGGTGTATTTTTGGATAATGTGGCTGGAGCTTGTGGTGCCAAAACTCTGCACGGCTGTTACATAAGACCCATGATCCACTGCAGACCTCGACGCTGCGCGGAAAGGTGGAAAGTAACTTATTACAAGTACTTATATTACAGTAATCGAGTCGCTGTCTGGGGTGATTGTGCTTTTTTGAGTATATTTTTAAACTTAGACTTAATGGAGCTGAATTCTAAACACGTAACAATTAAATTTACCGTATTTTCTGGACTATAAGACACACTTTTGTCGTAGTTTGTCTAAAGGTGCGACTTATTACAAGTACTTATATTACAGTAATCGAGTCTCTGTCTGGGGTAACTGTGCTTTTTTGAGTATATTTTTAAACTTAAGACTTAATGCAGCTGAATTCTAAACACGTAACAATTAAATTTACCGTATTTTCTGGACTATAAGACGCACTTTTGTCGTAGTTTGTCCAGGGGTGCGACTTATATGTGAAAGTAACTTATTACAAGTACTTATATTACAGTAATCGAGTCGCTGTCTGGGGTAACTGTGCTTTTTTGAGTATATTTTTAAACTTAAGACTTAATGGAGCTGAATTCTAAACACGTAACAATTATATTTACCGTATTTTCTGGACTATAAGATGCACTTTTGTCGTAGTTTGTCCAGGGGTGCGACTTATATGTGAAATTAATTAAATATAGACTGCTGTTTTCTTTTTTATTCTTATTATTATAACTTGACTTTAAAGATAAAATGTCTGTTCTTGGTCTCAAATTTTGTAAAATAAATTTCCCCAAAAAATTCAACTTATATGTTTTTTTTCTTCATTATTATGCGACTTATACTCCAGAGCGACTTATATTCCAGAAAATATGGTAATTATTTGAAAATCGGTGTCGCTCTGCAGTCTCGGCTCTGATTGGCCAGAATTTATTCTCGCTACACAAGATAACTTTACATTTTATTGTTATTTTCCTAAAACAACTTATGTCCCAAGCTGTTTTAAATGTGCTATATAAATAAAAAATAAATAAAAATAATAATAATAACTTAGACAATATGATGAATTCTGGTTTTAAATGATTCAATTCAGCTTAAACTGTTAAATTTATCATGTTTTCTATCAAACACTGACATAAAATTGAACTAAAATCATGTGAAAAAGCAGCTTATAAAATAAAAATAGTCCTCTGAGTGATTTGTTTACTTAAAGGCACACTGTGTAACTTTTCTGCTGTCTGTGTCCATAAACATATTATTACTGTGACTGAATGTTACTCAATGTGGCATTAATCTTGCATTCATTCAACTAAGTGACGCTGGTGGCATTTTCTGCTTGACCTCATGGAGACAGTGTGTAACATTCAAAGCACTGACGTTTCCATGGATACCAGAAGGTACTCGTCACCAGGAAAGTGAAACTTTAAAGGTCCAATATGACGCAAAAAACGGACTCTCGTGAGGTTTAAGTCGTGTTATAATGTCGTTAGCGCAACAAAAACAGACCTGGAGTTGTGTTTTGTTTCATTCACATGTTTGAGTCACATCTCCAAACCTCAAAATGCAACGTTCCACCTTGTGATGTCATCAAGTGGTAGTTTTCACGTTCACAGCTCCTTTTACCTTTAGTTCAGTCGAGATAAGAGACAACTCCAGCGGCTGAAATGATCCAAATGATTCTATAAATGAAGGTGTGTGGAGTTTAAAAACACAGCGGAGCACTTCCTGTATCACCACATGATGACATCACAAGGTGTTTTCAGTGTTTTCGGCTTAAATATGTAGGGTTTGTGTGTTAATCAAATCAAATCAAATCAAACTTTATTTATATAGCACTTTTCATACAAAAAAAAAAAAAAAAAGTAACACAAAGTGCTTTACAAAGCATTAAAATCAGTCCCACCCACCAAACCCACCCAGCCACCCGACAGCCCAACAACCCAACCCCAACACATCAATAAACACAACCAAACAACCCCCCACCCCAACACACACTCCCACCCCCCACCTCAACACATGTTAAAATACCTCAGTTTCATTTAAAATATGTTTAAGTGGAACAGGCTGGATAAAGATGAACCAGATGAGAGAGAGAACCACCAGAGGAACCATCTGCACCAGGAACAGGGTCACCCACAGCCACAGGACACCAGGGCCCAGAGAAGAGATGAGGTCAAGACCAAACCTCCAGGGCCCACGAGCCAGGGCCCAGCAGCCACAGCCAACCACAGCTCCCGGTGCAGAGGGCTCCTCAGAGGAAACACTGGCAAATCTAAAATGATTAAAAATAATAAAATAAGTCAAAACTAATAAATAAGTCAATAAATAATAAAATAAATAACCAATAAATAATAAAATAATCAATAAATAATAAAATAAGTCAAAACTAAACAAGTAAATAAAACATAAGTAAAACATAAACACACTAGCCAGCCTAAATAAGACTAAATAAATAGAGAAGTAAACTAAAATGATAAATACTAATCAAAAGCTATGCTAAAAAGATGGGTCTTGAGCCTGCTTTTAAAAACCTGAATGTTCTCTGCGGCCCTGAGGTCCTCTGGCAGACTGTTCCATAGACGGGGGCCATAAAACTGGAAAGAGGCCTCTCCATGCGTGTGTGTCCTGACTTTGGGAATGACTAGGAGCCTGCTGCCGGAGGAGCGCAGGGGCCGCGAGGGTTCATAGGATAAAAGCAGTTCTGTAAGATAAGAAGGCCCAAGACCATTAAGACATTTAAAAACCAGTAAAAGAACTTTAAAATCGATCCTGAAACACACAGGGAGCCAATGCAGGGATTCTAATACCGGTGTAATGTGGTCCCGCCCCCTGGTCTTAGTCAGGACACGTGCTGCTGAATTTTGTAATAATTGTAGACCTGAAATCGCCTTTTTGGGAAGACCAGAGAGCAGGGCATTACAGTAATCTATACGACTGGTGATAAAAGCATCAGCGTCTCTGTGTTGGCCCGAGAGAGAATGGGACGGACTCTGGCTATGTTTTTCAAATGGTAAAAACCAATTTTTGTGATGTTTTTAATGTGTGGAATAAAAGTCAGCTCAGAGTCAAAAATAACGCCCAGGTTTCTTACTTGTGATGATGGATTAAAAGACTGTGACTGTAATTTGGGTAAAAGTTTCTCTCTCTGGGCCTCAGGACCGATGATTAAAACCTCAGTTTTGTCCTGGTTAAGCTGGAGGAAGTTTTCTGCCATCCAGGATTTGATGTCTAAAATACAGTTAAAAAGAGCATCCACTGGGCTGGTGTCATCAGGAGACATGGAGATGTAAAGCTGTGTATCATCTGCATAGCTGTGGAAGCTGATTCCATGTCTCCTGATGACATCACCAAGAGGGAGCATGTACAGGTTAAAAAGTATAGGACCTAAAATGGAACCCTGGGGCACACCACATGTGATTTTATGAACCTGAGAGGAGTAGGTGTCTAAGCTTACCATAAATGTTCTGTCTGTGAGGTAGGAAGTAAACCATTTGTGTACAGAACCAGAGAGGCCGACCAGGTGTTTGAGTCTGTTTAAAAGAATAGTGTGGTCTACTGTATCAAAGGCAGCGCTTAGATCCAGTAGAACCAACACTGTCACCTGTTTAGAATCATAATTTAGTCTAAAATCATTTAAAATCTTTGTCAAGGCTGTCTCTGTACTGTGGTTTACTCTAAAACCAGACTGACATTCTTCAAGAATGTTCTGTGTGTTTAAAAAATAATTAAGCTGGGTAAAAACAAGTTTTTCTAAAATTTTGCTTAAAAATGGTAAGTTAGACACTGGTCTGTAATTGTTAAAATCATTAAAATCTAAATTGCTCTTCTTCAGCAGGGGCCTCACCACTGCAGCTTTAAAGGCAGTGGGAAAGACCCCTGTCTGAAGAGAGTAGTTCATCATGTTTAAAAGCTCGTCTCTAAAAGATTCATAAAATGACTTGAAGAACCGTGTTGGAATGGGGTCAACAAGACATGTGGTGGGTCTCACTGAGGAGAAAACTTCATCAAGCCTCTCAGCATTAACCAGGACAAAGCTGTCCAGTGTTTCCTCTGGTAAAGACAAACAATCAGATGTGTTAAAAACAGTGGTTTGGTTAGATAAAATGTCACATCTGATTTTGTTTATCTTTCCCATGAAGTGGTCTGCAAACTGCTCACAAAGGGAGTCAGTGGGAGGGAGTTTGGAGTTGTTAAGAACAGGGTTAGTGAGATGGTCGATAGTGGAGAAAAGAATTTTGGGGTTGTTTTTATTGTTTGTGATTAGTTTGGAGAAATATGAGTTTCTATTGTTTCTGATGGCGTTATTATATGTTTTTAGATGTTGGGTGTACATTTGAAAGTTAATTGTGATTTTGTTTTTCCTCCATTTTCTTTCTGCCCTTCTGCAGTTTCGTTTAAGTTGTTTTATTGATTCAGTTTTCCATGGTGCTGCAGGTTTGGGGGGGCCTTGCTTAATTTAAGAGGAGCAACTGTATCTAAAGTGGATTGAAGTTTGCTGTTAAAATCATCAACAATAAAATCACAGGAGGCAGGTAAAACAATTGGAGGAGTGTTCTCTAAAATTTGAATAAAATTTGCAGCCACTTCAGGGGTAAGATGACGCTTCCTCACAGTTCTCACAGAGGTCTCCCGCTGAATAAAACCAGTGATATTAAAAAACACACAGAAATGATCTGACACAGCCAGGTCAACAACAGAGGACACACTCGCAGACAGGCCATGAGTGATGACCAAGTCCAGAGTGTGTCCTCTGTTGTGAGTTGGTAAAATCCATGTAATTAAGAACATTTAAAAATTCCCTTGCAACAGGGTCTAAAATATCTACATGTAAATTAAAATCACCGGTTAAAATAATCATATTGTAAGAATTATGTAGAATTGATAAAAATTCCGAAAATTCATTGATAAAAATACTGCACTTTTTTGGTGGTCTGTAAATTGTTACTGCTAAAATTTGTGGGTTATTAAAAACAACTGCGTGGTATTCGAAACTCTTAAAATTATTAAATATGTGAGAATGAGACAAAACACAACTCCAGGTCTGTGTGTGACGAGGAAACGACAGAAAAGAGATCAGAAAATAGTGTAATATGGGCCATTTAATTTGTGTAATATGGGCCCTTTAAGACAGTGTAATATGGGCCCTTTAATTTGTGTAATATGGGCCCTTTAAACACATATTTGGTACCTGGACTGATACTTATTTGTAATATTTATCCATGTAACTGTTTTTTTTAGTTAAGTACACATTGTCAGTACTATTTCCACTACTCCAGTACTTCTTCCCTGTGGCCGGCCCCAGAGCCCGGCCCCAGAGCTCGGCCCCAGAGCCCGGCCCCAGAGCCCGGCCCCAGAGCCCGGCCCCAGAGTCCATCACTGTCATTTCTCTGGTCAGTTATTTTTAGAGTGAGGATAAATATACCGTGGCTGCAGGTTCGGCCGAGGCACATCTGTCCTTTCATGGCATCTCTGCGCTGGTATGTGCAGAATCCAGTCCGTGTTGAAAGCCGGTTGGCGCTCCGCTGGTCCGCTGGTCACTGCGCTGGCACGTCCATCCCAAACGAAGAAAAGGGAGTGGAGCGGCCAAAAGCCAGTCTCCCATGGCGGCGGCTCCTCCATCCCAAAGACGCAGAGTGAACAGGGACGTCTGAACGAGCAGGAAAAGAGACGCGTTAACAAGATTTTTAAACTATAAAATGGTAAAATGTCATGTTTTTCCACCTTTAATGCACGGAAATCTCTTTACACACAGACTGTTTATGTAAATGGATGTAGCTAACCTGCTAGCTGCCGCGTTCCAAACAGGAAGTGATCATGTGCGCACTTCCTGCTCCATCAACTCTGGCTCCAATTCACTTACTATTGAAAAACTGCTGCTGTCAGACTCATTTTGGTCTTAAATGTTTGTATTAACCCTCTACATGATCCTGGGGTTCTTTTTTTTTATTTTTTTTTTTTAGTTATTTTGAGTTTTGTTTTTTTTGTTTTTTAGTTATTTTGAGTTTTTGGGGGGTTTTTTGTTTTGTTTTTTTGTTATTCCAAGGCTTTTTAAATTTTTTATTTATTTATTTATGTATTTATTTAATTTCTGTTATTTTTAGGTTTATTTTCTTTATTTATTTGTTATTTTGAGTTTCTTATTTTTTGTTACTTTGAGGTTTTTGAGGTGTTTTTTTGTTTTTTGTTTTTTTGTTATTTTGACTTTATTTATTTATTTTTTTTAAACTGTCCCCTCTCTGTCTCTGCTGCTTCAGACTCATTTTGGTCTTAAATGTTCGTATTAACCCTCTACATGATCCTGGGGTTTTTATTTCACTATTGTGTCTGTAAATCAAGATATGAACATTAATAACAGACAAATCAGGTCCTTCTTTCCCCGAGGTCGCTCCTGTTAGCGTTAGCAACAGGTTTGATTGACAGCGTTGCTAAGCGCCCGCTCCCTGTTAAACCAGCGGTTCAAAGGAAGGGGCGTGACCTTCAACAACCACGCTCTGGATTGGCTCTTTGGAACTTGGCTCCAAATTCACCGTGATAAATAAATCCTGGTTTAGTCCTGGTTTAGTCCTGGTTTAGTCCTGGTTTAGTCCTGGTTTAGTCCCAGTTTAGTCCCAGTTTAGTCCTGGTTTAGTCCTAGTTTAGACCTGGTTTAGTCCCGGTTAATCCCGGTTTAGTCCTGGTTAAGTCCTGGTTTAGTCCTGGTTTAGCCCTAGTTTAGTCCTGGTTTAGTCCCGGTTTAGTCCTAGTTTAGTCCCGGTTTAGTCCTGGTTTAGTCCTGGTTTAGTCCTGGTTTAGTCCTGGTTTAGTCCTAGTTTAGTCCTGGTTTAGTCCTGGTTTAGTCCTGGTTTAGTCCTGGTTTAGTCCTGGTTTAGTCCTGGTTTAGTCCTGGTTTAGCCCTAGTTTAGTCCTGGTTTAGTTCCAGTTTAGTCCTAGTTTAGTCCTGGTTTAGTCCTGATTTAGTCCTGATTTAGTCCTGGTTTAGTCCTGGTTTAGCCCTGGTTTAGTCCTGATTTAGTCCTGGTTTAGCCCTGGTTTAGTCCTGATTTAGTCCTGGTTTAGTCCTGGTTTAGCCCTGGTTTAGTCCTGATTTAGTCCTGGTTTAGTCCTGGTTTAGTCCTGGTTTAGTCCTGGTTTAGTCCTGGTTTAGTCCCGGTTAATCCCGGTTTAGTCCTGGTTCAGTCCTGGTTTAGTCCTAGTTTAGTCCTGGTTTAGTCCTGATTTAGTCCTGGTTTAGTCCTGGTTTAGTCCTGGTTTAGTCCCGGTTAATCCCGGTTTAGTCCTGGTTCAGTCCTGGTTTAGCCCTGGTTCAGTCCTGGTTCAGTCCTGATTTAGTCCTGGTTTAGCCCCAGTTTAGTCCTGATTTAGTCCTGGTTCAGTCCTTGCGTCCATCTTGTTTTGTGTGTTAAACGTGCTGATCTGCGTCGTGACACTGACGGTGATAAAACGTTACATAAAGAGGCTCTTGACGTTCTGAGCCCGAGCGCCGCACATGGAAAGTCACTTGTAGCTGAATCTGGCGTCTTTTCTCTTTCAGATTAATGTTTTCTTTCTATGCACCGTCCTCGTTTTAAATCAAAAAACGAGAAGAGCAGACGTCGACGCTGGAGTGAATTTTTGAGGAATCAGTCAATATGGCGTTTATATTACACATTTTTATACGATATACGTTCGTTTCATCGACTTTTACCGACGATTCTCTCAAGTTTCACCCAAAAAATAAAAGAAAACTCAAACATCGGCTCGTGAATTATTGTTTATATGTTGATTTACGGACACAAGAGCGAGTTTATACGAACATTTAAGACCGAAATGACGAGTCGACGGAGCAAGAAGCGCGCACATCATCACTTCCTGTTTGGAACGTGCTAGCTAGCAGATTAGCTATGTGCATTTATATAAACAGTCTGTGTCAGGAGTGTCCAAACTTTTCTCATTAAGGGCCACGTACGGAAACACAAACGAAGCCGAGGGACACGGACTCGTCGCCGACGCAGTGAAAACTTCAAATCCGCGTAATTTTTACAAGTTAAACTCAACGACTCGACATTTATTCACATTTACATCCTCAGTGGGACACGTTAAATATTTGGTAAAGGTTTGTTAAAGTAGATTTTCAGGAATGTAAAGTAAAAAGTACCGGTTAAGGTAAAATGGGCCAATCACCTGGAAGTTTAAGGGCCAAGAAAAAATGGTCTGAGGGCCGCGTTTGGTCCCTGGGCCACAGTTTGGACATGCCTGGTTTATGGCCTCACACACAAACTTTATTCTCGTTCAAATAAGCAGCAACTTTTTCAGCAGGGGAATTATTCAAAGCGTCAAAATTAGCCGTTTTAGCTGTTTTAGCAAGTCAGTTTTATTTACATTCTCAAACAAAACAAACTAAATTTTCCGAACAAAGTCAACATAAGTTTGATTTTAGTTTTTCCTCAAATGGAACAAGCGTAAATTCATCCTGTGTCTCTTTAACATCACCTTAATCCAACTAAATATTCACACTTTGGTTCATTTCCAATCATTTTTCGATATTAAACTAAACTCTAAACAGAACTCGAGTTTGTTTAGTTTCATCTTTCAGTTTCTTTACCTTTAGTTTAAACTTCACATTTTCACCTGTGACTTTAAACAGATTTGATTTGTTTAATTTGATTCATTTCAGTTTAACTTTTGCTTCTTTTCTTACCTGAGACTCCACCTGGTCCAGACACAGAGGGGGCGGGGCCTGTGTCGGCCATTTTAAAGCCTTGGGCGTGGTCTGGACCATGAGGAGGGAGAACTGGGATCAGGTCTTTTTGTGTTTCAGAGTCTGTGTGTGTTTAGTTTAATGTTTAAGTGTTTATAGTTTTATTTTAAACCCTCGGAGGATAAAGGTGATGGAGAAAGTTAAACCTGCAGCACCTGAGAAGAAGATGGTGTTCACCTGAGGAGCTTCATGTTTAGGAGAAGATTTAAGTGTCAGTGTTTCAGGAGAATCAGTGAAGCCGAATGCACGGGGGGTTCTCCTCAGTTTCTCCTTAGTTTCTCCTCAGTTCCTCTTTAGTTTCTTCTCAGTTTCTCCTTAGTTTCTTCTTAGTTTCTCCTCAGTTTCTTAGTTTCTCCTCAGTTTCTTTTTAGTTTCTCCTCAGTTTCTTCTCAGTTTCTCCTCAGTTCCTCCTTAGTTTCTCCTCAGTTTTTCCTTAGTTCCTCCTTAGTTCCTCCTTAGTTCCTCTTTAGTTTCTTCTCAGTTTCTCCTCAGTTCCTCCTCAGTTTCTTCTTAGTTTCTCCTCAGTTTCTTCTCAGTTTCTCCTCAGTTCCTCTTTAGTTTCTCCTCAGTTCCTCCTTAGTTCCTCCTTAGTTCCTCCTTAGTTCCTCCTTAGTTCCTTCTTAGTTTCTTCTTCTTAGTTCCTCCTTAGTTTCTCCTCAGTTCCACCTTAGTTCCTCCTGAGTTTCTTCATTTCTGTTGCGTTTGCTTTAGTTCAACACTGTTAATTTCTTTAAACATGTTTTATTTTTCCAGAGTGGACCACGTTGACCTTCCTCTTGAGTCTGTGTCCCGCTGTGACCACATCGTCCAGCTTCTCCAGAGTTTAGCTCCTCATCTGCTCGTTTCAAACCTCCATCCCAGATCCACAGCTGCTTCTGTTCGCTCCACCTCCTCGGCTCCACATCGCCGCTTCGTCCCTCCGCTCCTTCAGCCTCACCTCTATCGTCCAGTCTCCGGGGTGAAGACGTCGCCTAAACGTCACCAAACTAGCCACGCCCTTCATCACGACATTTTCTCCCGAGGCCTGAGCGCCGAAGAACTCGCTGAGTGTTTCCAGGTTGGATTTACAACTTTACAACTTTCACGTTTTGTCCGTGCACGTCTGGGACAAGTTCATAAACAGGAGACGAGTAGATTTAACTTTCTGAAAAGCTAAACGATCGTCAGTTTGCGTTTCGCCAACAAACACGATTATTTTGGCCGTTTTAATATTTCAGCAATTCTTTCAAAAATGTAACTATTCGTCAACCTACTTCTCATTAAATGGCCCTGGTTTGGTCCTGGTTTAGTCTTGGTTTGGCCCTGGTTCAGTCCTGGTTTAGTCTTGGTTTGGTCCTGGTTTAGTCTTGGTTTGGTCCTGGTTTAGTCCTGATTTAGTCTTGGTCCCGGTTTAGTCTTGGTTTGGTCCTGGTTTGGTCCCGGTTTAGTCTTGGTTTGGTCCTGGTTTAGTCTTGGTTTGTTCCTGGTTTAGTCTTAGTTCGGTCACGGTTTAGTCTTGGTTTAGTCTTGGTTTGGTCCTGGTTTGGTCCTGGTTTAATCTCGGAGGCTCCAAATAACTTTATAATATCTTTATAATTTATAATATCTGCACTAAACTGGACACTTAATAACACCGGTCACTTTAATAAGCCACTTTGCACTGTTGTTCTGATGCTGCTGTTGTACATATTTTCTCCCTTTAAGTATTTCATTTGATTTTTTTAAGCATATCTTTTTAACTTTGTGCATGCCCTTATTTGTATTTGTATTTATTCAGTGTGTTTATGTTGCACTTTTTCACCGTATCAAGTTCCTAGTTTGTGAACTGTGTTCACAGACTATGGCAATAGTCTTCTGATTCTGATTCTGATTCTGAAATGTGTATTTTTCTTCACATTGACATGTTTTGGGGTCAGTATTTATTGTTTGTGCAGTTTCTTTACAAAAGTTTGGTGATTTTTGTCGTTTTTTTCTGTAAACGTCACATTTGAGCTGCAGAGAGTTGAAAACATAACGTCTCTGGCTCATTCAGTTCATTCAGATTTTAATTTGTTGCAGCTCAGGCCTTTTAATGACACTGTCTATTTAAAAATGTGTCAGGGGCATAAATCCATTTCACTCTTATAAATCTCGTGCACACGTGGGTAAAATCATCTCCTCGTTTACATTTTGTTTGTGTTTCGTTTACATTTACACGGAGCACAAAGGGTTAAGTCTCTAGTCCCAAAAAGAGTTTCTACAACTGCAACAATTGTAATATAATTATCATTTTGTCTCATTGTCATGGACCCAGTGACGTCTGTGGAAATGGCGTCTCCTCCCAGCCCTAACTTAAATACTTAAATACTTAAATACTTAAATACTTCAATACTTCAATACTTCAGTACTTCAATACTTCAATACTTAAATATAATAATGTGTGTGTGGTCCTCAGTGTGTTATGTGTGTGTTTTCATGTGTGTGAACTCGTCCATGTGTCTGACACTGAAACATACAGAGACACATCAGTATAAACACTTGGGTTAGTCCTGGTCTAGTCCTGGTCTAGTCCTGGTCTAGTCCTGGTCTAGTCCTGGTCTAGTCCTGGTCTAGTCCTGGTCTAGTCCTGATTTGGTCCTGTATCAACCTCATTCTAAATCTTTTCAGGAAATACTGTGTTGTTGTTGTTGTTGTTGTTTTCTTTTTTTCAGTATCGATTCCTGCTCAGATGAGGATCCACTTTCGATACGAGTTTTAGGATCAATTATCATCTGATTTTTGACTCTTCTGACGCCGGGACCGTCTCATCTGCACGAACGAGGACGAAACTCACCCTGTCGTCGGGCAGATTAACCCTGTGTCCAGACCCAGTTCACACATGAGTCTCTGGATTTCACTGTTTGAGTCACATTCTGTGCGTTCCCTCTCGTTCCCTCACTCCTCTCGTTCCCTCACTCCTCTCGTTCCCTCGTTCCCTCACTCCTCTCGTTCCCTGTCTTTCCCTCGCTCCTCGCTCCTCGGCCTCGCTCTGTTTTCCTTTGTCAGCCGAGCGGCGCAGAACAAGTAGGGAAACTTTGAGGATGAACAGCAGACTAAATAAACTCTGTGAAAAAATCCGATCTCGTCTTCACACTGACCCGAGACAAACGCATTCTTTGGCAACGAGAGTCTGGACAAAAATCCCAAGTTTGTGTCAGTTCTTTTTGGTATTTTCTGGACTTTGAAGTGCGGTATTCAAATAAAAAGGTCAGGAGGTCGTGGGCTCGTTAGAGGATTTAACAGCAGAAACTAAAAACTACGATATTTAAACTGTACGGCTGTGGGGATTTACATGTTTAGTCGATTTATCGTCTTTTTAGCTGATTAATTATGATTTATTGAGATGAAAAATACAAAAAAAACCTGGGAGACGAGCGACTGGAAAGATGAATCTGCTTTTTACGTCACATTTAACCATAAAAAACGACTTTCTTGCGTAAAAGTCTTATAATTTAGAGCTTTTACGTGTTTAAACCGACTCAAAAAAGGACAGACGTTTAGATAATCATGTGTTTTATTTGGGCAAATTTGAAGTCTGTCCTAAACTGAATCTCGTGCCGTCACGCCGCCGCCGCCGCCGCCGCCGCCGCCGCCGTCTGTCCTCCTCCCCTCGTCCGGCGTAAAAAACTCTTAGCATAACGAGGCTAAACGGAGCTAAAGGACAAACGTTAGCTTACCTACGTGGCTTACATCACAAACAGAACCGCTCCAAGGTGAGACGGACGACACAAAAACACAGAACCGAGCTGTGACTTTGAACGTTCGCCGCTTCCATCCACGTTTAGCCGTGACCTTAGCGGATAAACACGCGTGTGCTAATTTTACCACGAGGCCGTTTGATGCTCCCAGTGTGAACGCACAACACACGCTTAAAAATACAAACGGAGGCTCACGGGGGGTATTTTTAGAAGAACGTGTGAGTAGATTTACCTTTTAAAGCTCAGGATGGATATTTACAGTCGAGTCTCATTGTTTCAGCAAAATGCACCGTTTCCTAAAGTTTAGCTTCATTTTTCTAACGGTCGTCCTTGTTCTTACACGTGTGAAAATCCTTAAACCCACTGCATTTTTTAATCCGTTTTTTAATTATATTTTACATTTTTATTGTCAGCTTTCAGGCTTTAATATTTTTTTAAATATGAAAATTTAAATAATGTTTTTCTAGGAATATTTTTCAAACTGATCCAAACCACATTTTGAGCCCTTTAAAATATAGGTCAGTTTATTTACAGTTTATATTATTTTAGATTTTTTTTTCTCGATATAAAATGTGTCAAAAGAAAATAATAATAATAATAAATTAATTGCATTATATATTTTTTGTTTTGTTTGTTTTTTGTATTTTTATTTTTTGTATTTTATTTATTATTTATTTTTTATTTTATTTATTTTGTATTTTCTCTTTTTCTGCTTATCATAATCTCATATCTATCATATTTTGCCATTTAATACTGTTTAATTAGCCTTAAAAAATAAAATAAAATAAATAAAATAAAAGAGAATTTTTAAAAAGTGAGAAATACACAAAATGATGTATATAAAATAATATAAAAATTAAAATCCTTAAATTTATCTCAGTAAATATGTTAAATTAAATATCTTTAGTGAGCAGAGGCCCCGCCCTGAACTCTTTTATTCCGACTTTATTCTTGGTGAAATGTTTAAATCTGCAAACGCACACGTCTCAGATTAAACACGTCTCACACTGACACTTGTCTATTAAATCATTTGTGTAATTCTCTGGTGCAGATTTGTCTGATTCTTTGTCGACTCGTGTGATTAAACGCGCTGAGAGACGAGGACGTGTCGCTGCTCGTCTGTGGCTCGTGGGAAAACACAACGGCCGCCGTCTGCTGCTCCTTTTTGGAAACGCCGTTGTTTTAATTGTGCAGTGAAAAAAGTCGTTCACTTTGGGGCTTTACATGAAACTGGAGCCGACACATGGAACTTCTGTTCTTCTTCTTCTCCTTGTTCCTGCAGCGGCGTCTGATCCTCGGCCAAAACCATCAGAGAGAAGAACCTCCAGAGATCTGCAGCGCTCAGGATTACACTAATGCAGCGGTGTTCAGGAGGTGTTCAGGCGGTGTTCAGGAGGTGTTCAGATGGTGTTCAGGCGGTGTACAGGCGGTGTTCAGGAGTTGTACAGGCGGTGTTCAGGAGGTGTTCAGGCGGTGTACAGGCGGTGTTCAGACGGTGTTCAGGAGGTGTTCAGATGGTGTTCAGGCGGTGTTCAGACGGTGTTCAGACGGTGTTCAGACGGTGTTCAGGAGGTGTTCAGATGGTGTTCAGGCGGTGTTCAGACGGTGTTCAGACGGTGTTCAGGAGGTGTTCAGGTGGTGTTCAGGTGGTGTTCAGGTGGTGTTCAGGAGGTGTTCAGACTGAGCTGTGTAGAGATGTTTACAAAAAGAAAACCATTTTAATCTATTTTTTAGTCTATTTTTTTGAGTCCAGTTCGTGTTGATGTTTTGACTGAACAAAATCGACTTTAAACTAAAACTATAATTAAAAAAGTCAAATAAAAACAACGTCCACTTTAAGTTTGAGCCACGAGATAATTAAGATTTTGCCTTTACACTTTATCCAACGTAAAACAAAAAAATAAATATAAAAACACTTCAAGTTTGACCTATAAAATAAAAATCCACTGTTTAAAACTGTAATTAAAATGTTAAAATAAAAACGTCTCTTAAGTTCAACCCATGACATAATTAAAGCATTTTTATATTTATTTTAATTAAGTTTGACCCGTGGGATAAATATTCACTGCACTTAAAGGGGATGTCATTGTTTTTTATTTTTACTATTTTAAGTTTGACCCATAAAATAATTAAAGTTTTTGCTTTTACACTTTATCCACAATAAACGGTGAAATTAAAGTGTTTTTATTTTTATTTGACTGTTTTAAGTTGAATCTATAGCAGAAAAATCCACTGTACAATAAAACTGGGCTTAAAATAATAAAATAAATATAAAATCGACACTTGGACACAGAGTTTTGCCTTTGCCCTTTATCCACTGTAAACTAAAAGTGTAATTAAAATTGTAAAATAAATATAAAAACACTTTAAGTTTGACCCGTAGGATAAAAATCCACTGGACAATAAAACTGTAAAAACTGTAGCTTTTTGTGACCTACTTTTAATAAAACTTTACATTTAATTTATTGCAGTGCAGTGTTTTGATTCAGTTTTTGTCTTGAACAGAATTAATTTATCTGAATAAATATTTAGTTCAACAGAAAAAGCAGCTTAAATAAAACATTTAACGTGTTTTGACGACACGGCTCAGATTTAATCAGGTTTATTCTTCCTCCTTTTTGAGCTGAAATAAGAAAAAAAATATAAAATGTGGATTAAGTGAAGTGTAAACAAAATAAATCTCCACTTTAAAATAATTCTGTCGTTAAAACAGTAAAATAAAAACATTCCCTTTAAATTTGACCCATAAAATAATCTGAACAGCTGAGAAATAAATTTATTAGAAAATTATTATATTTTTAAATAATTATTTCTAGCAATTAAAAATAAATTTTATATATAAATAGAAAAAACATTAAAAAAACACAATTATGTCCCTAAAATTGATCATAACTTAATTGTTTTTGTTTGTTTTTAGAAGAATAGCAATTATAGTATAAAATATAAATATGATGATGATAATAATAATAAAAATGACAATAATAATAACAATAATAATAATAATAATATAATAATAAATTAAAATTAAATTAAAAAATATAAATTCTAGTAATACATTATTTGTTAATCAGTATTTATTTTTATTTATTTAATTTATCAAATCATTTCCAAAGCTGAGTTCAGTCAAACCTGCAACATTTACAATTAATAAAACACAGTAAACTGAACATAAACAGTAATTATCCAACCTAACTTTATTTATACAGCACTTTTATAAACAAACCCGTGTGTTTAATGTCATTGGAAGCTAAAATAACACATTAAATGAACAATTACAACAGTAAAACACGAGATTAAACATTAAAACATAAATAAAAACATAAATAAAAACACAAAGGACTGAAGCTTCATCACCAAAAGCAAAAACCTGGAGCTGTCCTCGTCCCTTTAAACCCGTCTGTCCTCGTCTCACGCCTGATATTTGTCTAATCTGCGTCAAAACTTCAACATTGTTCAACGTGTGGCCCAAAAAAACACAAAAAAAAAACACAAAAAACACAAAAAACCCCACTGTGCTCATTAAACAGGAGCCTCAAAAACGAAATACAACTTTTACAAACGCCGTGAAACGTCTTTGTGGAACACGACACCAACAGGAGCTGATTTTTATTTATTTTTTTTTTTGTGTAAATTTCAGCTGAAAAACACCTCCAGAAAACCTCCAGAATCTGTGAGTCTGTCCCATAATTAAAAAGGACTTTATTTGTTTGCACAGTGGATGCGCTGAGGGGCATTAGGAGCGCGCCGTCCCCCTTAAATCACTCCCCTGAGCCCAAAACGCTGACACACACACACACACAAACACACACACAAACATACCCCCCCCCCCACACACACACACACACACACCTCCGAGCTCACACACCCAGGAGAACCTCAGACTTTAGAGTTTCTCCTAAACGTTTTCTGCGTTTGTTGAAGTTCCCGGTGACGAGAGGTGGCATGGGACTGAGAAATAAGAGTGTGTGTGTTTGTGTGTGTGTGTGTGGGGTGTGTGTGGGTGTGTGTGTGTGTGTGCGGTCACCAGAGCGGCGTGTGTGTGTGACCGGTGTGGTTCTCTGCTGCCACCTGTCTGTCACACGAGGTACGGACCACACGAGGATGAGGAGGAAGGAGGAGGTGAAACTGAGGAGGAGGAAAAGTGCAGAGGGACATTTAGAGTTTAAATGTGAGGAATGTTTAAGGTTGTGGTTCAAAAATGTAAGAATTTGTGTTTTTGTAGAAGAAAGTGAAGTTTACGACAAAAAACTTTTCTACAAATGAGCACACGGGCGATAAAATACAATAAAATACTGCTCTCAGATGTGTTTTTGAGATTAAATAAATGCAGAAATGTGTTAAGAAAAAGGGAAAACTGATTCCTGCTCTGTCATTGTGTCCTTTGGCAAGACACTTCACCCATAAATGCATCACAAGTACAAATAATAAAGTACTTAAGTAGAATGTTTGTGTCTGTACTTCACTTGATAATTTTACAGTGGATATTTTTTTACTTTTCTGGAAAATGTACTTAGGTAAAGATCAGATACTGCTCTTAAGTGTAGTGTGTACTTTTTACTTTTACTTGAGTACATTTGAGAGCAGTATCTGTACTTTCTACTCCACTACATCTTTGAACAGGACTGAAAAGTAAAAGTACTTTTCATCTGATTTGAGGAGTTATTTTTATCATGTTCATGGAAACATCCTGAATAAAGTTTAAGAGTTTGAACTTTGGTTTTGAGCAAAACAAAAATAAAAACACAAAATTCAGAAGAAAAATGAAGAAATTGATTCGTTTTGAACAAAATATGTGACATTTTGAATCAATATCACGACATTTACACTTCAAATACTTTTACTTTTTACTCTTAAACACATTTTTAAACCTTAAATACTTTTTATTAAGTAGATTTTTGCAGTAACTTTTCACCTCTGTATTTGTACTTTTACTTAAGTAACAAAACTGAGTACTTCATCCACCCCTGAAATAAATACAAAACAATTTAAGTTTTAACTGGGATTTAATCAAATGATTTATAAAAAAGAAAAAAAAATATTTAAAATGTATTATTAAAAAAAAAAATAAAATACATGTTTAAAATGTAAATTAAATAAATCATTTATTTTAGTTTGATAAATTTACAATAAAACGATACATAATCTTCATGTGCGTTTGAGAAACATAAACACGGTTGTTATCGTCCCACATAAAGACGACGCACAAAAACAGGACTCCATTTTTAAACTTTATTTATGTTCATTAGTTTTATTTTTGCAAAATCACACCAAAAAAATCCAAAAAACTGTGAGAATGTGAAAAGGTGAACCACAGTAAAGAGACGGAGATGATAATGGAAAACGTCTTGATCTTTGGTTTCATTCTATAAAACTGCACTTTTTTTTTTTTTTAAATCTACGAAGGTTTGAACTTTGAGAGAGAAATGTGAGAAAATGTTAACGCCTGTGTTTAAAAGTGTATAAAGTGTGTGGTGAGGGGTTTTACAGACAAAAACAGAGAGAATAATGTAAAAAATAAAGCTGATATTTCATGGATTTCACTTTTTGCAGGTTATTTTTGGAACGTGACCGTGTTGTTAATTAATTTTTTCAGGTTTATTCTAGAAAACCTGTTTTTTTCTAAAGTCAAAGCCGATCCCTCAGTGCAGTTTTTGTTCGGGGTAATACTCGGCGACATAAGAGCCCGATAACGTTGACGGATTTGGCTTCTCCGTGTAAATAATTTGACAGTCTCTCTAGAGAAAGGCCGTACATTTCTCCGTGTTTATGATCAAAAATCTCCCGAAAGAGCGTGTTTGGGCAGCGAGCGCCCGTTTAGCCTGATCCAATATCCTCACGGCGATACTCGGAGACAGGAAGCTGCTGCGGCGCTAACATAAATAACAATCAGGACTGGAGTAAACCAATCAGCAGCTTTGTTTCTAAATATGCAGCAATCAATTACGCGACGAGTTTCCGCACAAAAATGAACAGAGCAAATCAAAGACTCGCCGGAAACGGGTTACGGCTAATCTACAGTTTGTTTTGGCTAATTGGAAATCGCGGCGTGCGTCTAATTCGGGTTCGTTTCCATGGCGTTTACATTACACAGGTTTGAGTCACATGACAGATCTGTGTGCGCTCGGGCCAAATGAGGATTCCTCCGGAGCAGCCGCCTGGACGCGCTCGATGTTTTTACTTTCGCCAGACTCGACAACGATTCATGCGACCGCGTTGATTTGAAAATAACGATGCTAGTTCCTCCTGCTAGCATAAGGTTTCATTTGTTTTATCGTGATGTCAGAGAAAACGTCAAGGTTATTACTAAAGAACGTACGGCCGCGGTCCAGAACGTGCACTTCGTCAGGACTTTACGAAGATGTGAGTCTGGTCCCGGTGGATGACGGTGATTGACAGGTGGATTAGCCAATCAGAGACGAGCCCGGTCCGTCTGTATCGTTAAAAAATAAATAAAAATGTCACAGAGGCTGAAAAACACGGTGTATTTCTGCGGAATTAAATCGCAAAGCCAAGACCAGAGGCGTCAAACTCACTCACGGTTTTTAATTTTGTCCCTCTGTGAATTTAAGTCGTGGCCAAATTAAATATTTATTGAAAAATCTTAACGACGTCTGCGTGTTTTTCAGACGAGGTGGATTAAATCTGAGCGAGGCGACGGGGGCAGATGCTAACGAGCGGCGCGTGGGCCTGAGTCTGAGGAGAGAGAAACGTGATTTTGTTTGTAAATCAGAGACGACCAATGAGCTTCTTCGTTTCACATGAGTCACTGAAACAAACGGATCCGATTGGACGATCATTTTTGACCAGTTTTGAGACGCAGCGGAGGATGTGGAGACCAGACTGACATCGATCTGTACAAAAAATAACGAGACATATATCAGGTCTGTTGTTTGTTTTTAAATGTTGGAGTGTCCGAATTCGACGGTCGCACACTTCGAAGTACCCTTTGAAGTACTCGGCCAACGAAGGACCCTCCTCCGTTGCCAAAATGGGACAGACCTACACCACGGAGCGAACGTCCACCTCTGTCTGTGCGCTTACGTTCCGTCGCCTAGCAACCGCGACGGCAGCTGATTAATGAGCTAAACGTGTAAAACGGACACTGAAATAATTACAGTTTTGTTTTTAATTCTTTATTATTTCATCGAAGGAGAGTCAAGGTGTCGTCGCAGCCGTTTATTTCCGTTTAGATTGAATGAAGTGAATATCAACAGACAAATCTAACGTTAAAGGTGATTTTTTTCCCCAGTTGTAGCGAGTATTACATAACTTTAAGAAAATACACCTTATTTCTCTTGTAGAAGAAGTGACGCGAAGTCTGCCCGGACGCACGCTTCGTTCACAGCCGATCTCCATGGAAACGCAGGATGCATTTGTCAGTCACGTTCGTCGGTGCCTGAAATGGGACAGACCTTATCGCGCCGGAAGTGACGTAAATGTCCTTCAAACGCAGCCGACGAAGTGAGAAACTGACGAATTGTGTCCATGAAAATCGTTATTCTGCTGTAACTATGTACTATATTTTTGTAGCTTGTAACTACTGTTGTTCCGATACCATTTATTCATCTGATTCGATACCGATACTTGGCCTTAGTGAACGTGTCGATACCGTCTGATTCCTCATGATGTGAAGTGGACTAAGTGTTCTTATTCTTCTCAAAAGCCAAAGGAAATGTACTTGCAGTTACACCGACTGACCACTGAATGGACCTCAATGGAGTGTGGCAGCAGAGAGCACTCTAGAGGCGCATAAACCAATGCATTAAAGAGAAAGTTATGTTTTATTATCCGTCCACTGCACCAGAGGGTTAATTCTGTTACTGCACAAGAGCCAAAAAAAAAACAAACAAACTAATTAAAGTCTGTCTCTAAGGAAAATCCACAAGAAAAAGTGTGATTTTGAGAGTGAAGTGTCAAATGTGTAATGGTCCTGATGATGAGTTGTGTTGTCGTGTTGTCGTGTTGTCGTGTTGGTGACAGTTCATCAAAAATATAAATACGATCATAACATAATTCACTCTTGACAAATCACCGTAGCGTAGATTTTGAAGATTTTATTGGTCCTTGGCAGCGACAAAGTGCAGCTGGCGAGGGGCGTCGTTCATGATTGTTTTTGCCATTTTTGACCCTTTAAACGTCATAAAATTATGCAGAAAAATCATGTAACCATCAAACATCTCAACATTGTATTGAAACTGTAAACATGAGGCCGCCCGACGCCGTAAAAAAACAATTTTTTGATCACGATTAGCGATATTATCGTATATGGAGTCGCCACGGCAACACCCACAGCGACTCCAGGAATAAGGCGAATGTAAAGTTATTGAAAATTGACACAAACATCATTTAGGTCGCTCTGATCAAAAAAACTAAATTATTTTACTAATCTTACTAAATTATGGACGAAGTTGCTGGTTCAAAGCCACAAACCAGTTTAATGAGTCAAGTCTTTAACTGTGGTTCTATGAATCACGGATTTAAAATGCAAAGTGATTGAAAAGTGACACATTATTTAGGTCAATCCAGTAAAACGAGTGAGTTACACCAAAGGAAAAAGTGTATGATGCAGGAGGTTGCTGGTTTGATGCCCTGGACCACATCAGGGTAACTCAGCTGGAACGTTCAGCTTCTTGCGGCTTTAATATTTTGCTTTTTTCTCACAGGTTTTGGCCAAATGTTATGGTTTATTCGTGTCATAATTGTGAGGTTACTGGATCCATCCCTCCTTTAGTTTAACGGTGGAGTAATTGGTTAAAATAAAGCAGTAAATATCTTAAAAACCCCGTGTAAATCTGGGCGGTTAATGCCGCGCTCACGCTGTGCTGTTCTCTGGACACGTTCCCCGACCACAACACTGAAAACAGATCTGCACACGCTGCGCTGATTTAGCCGTTTGACAAATGGCAGTGGAATGAGCGTGAGCAGCACCCGCCGGTCTGGACGCGGCCGCCATGTTAGTGCAAAAAAAACAGAAGCTTGTATTTTATGAACAGGAAATGAGACGATGACCAATGATGAGTCAAAGATCTTTGTCACTCACATGTCGACGGTTTGATAAAAACATGAGCCCGAAATCTCCAAAGTCTACGATGTAAAAAAGGTTCTGTTCAGCTCTTTTATTATTGTTTTGTTTATATGGATTGATTTAATGTTTATTAAGTGAAAAGAATGACACACGTCACAAACACAACAACATTCTCTTTGTCCAATTTACTAAAGCAAAGTCAAACTTTATACGGACGATTAACATGTTTTACGACGATAAGTGTCACTTTTTTTCACAGCGGAGGTGAAACTGATGTGGAACCGAAACAAACGACCTTTCAGAGTCCTGGGTTAGTTCTGGTTTAGTCCCGGTTTAGTCCCGGTTTAGTCCCGGTTTAGTCCCAGTTTAGTCCCAGTTTAGACCCGTTTTAGTCCCGGTTTAGTCCTGCTTTAGACCTGGCTTAGACCTGGTTTAGACCCGATTTAGACCCGGTTTAGTCCCGATTTAGTCCCGGTTTAGACCCGGTTTAGTCCCGATTTAGTCCCGGTTTAGTCCCGATTTAGTCCCGATTTAGTCCCGATTTAGTCCCGGTTTAGTCCCGGTTTAGTCCCGGTTTAGTCCCGGTTTAGTCCTGCTTTAGACCTGGCTTAGACCCGATTTAGACCCGGTTTAGTCCCGATTTAATCCCGGTTTAGACCCGGTTTAGTCCCGATTTAGTCCCGGTTTAGTCCCGGATTAGACCCATTTTATTTCTGGTTTTAGACCCGATTTAGCCCCGGTTTAGTCCCGGTTTAGTCCCGATTTAGTCCAGGTTTAGACCCGGTTTAGTCCAGATTTAGTCCCGGTTTAGACCCGTTTTAGTTCTGGTTTAGTCCTGGTTTAGACCCAGTTTAGTTCTGTTTTAGTCCCGGTTTAGACCCGTTTTAGTTCTGGTTTAGTCCCAGTTTAGACCCGGTTCAGCCCTGGTTAAGTCTTGGTTTAGTTCTGCTCGTACCTGTAAATCAAACAAACAAATCAAAACTTAAATAATCATAAAAAACAACATTAGAAGTGAAGAGCAAATAATAAAAATCTACCAAAGCATTTCCCTCCAAAGACTCAAATCTAAAGTCTCCAAAAACTTCGTGTCTCTAATTATAACCGACTGTGAGAAGCACCTGCACTGAGTGACATCACAGTGTGGCCAATCAGCTCGGGCTCCGCGGCGTCCAGAGGTGAACTTGTCCAAACACGGTGATTACGTTCCATTAGATTTTCCTACAGCGCGTTAACTCCAGACTCGTGCCGACTGGACCGGGGGCGGTGGAGAAAACAAAGATTAGTCGCCACGGCAACACCTGAGCGCCGCACGTGCAACGGAGAGAGAAAAACGAGCCGCACTGATCTGCTGCACGCGCTCAGTTCAGTTAAATTTATGCGCGCTGCCGTTAGCTACTTTTCCCCCTTTTCCTCTCGCTGCGTTTTATGGGACAGCGCAGAGCGGAGGGGTACGGCGTGTTAGCAGGCTAGCGTAAGTGAGAAAATGTGAGTAACGCGTCTGAAAAAAGACTTAAAGACGAGGTAGATCCAAAAAGGAGTTTTCTACCGTGTTTCAACGTTGTTCCCTCATCAGAAACGTGCCTAAAGATGCACGTTTGAGTAATCTAGTGATCTCTCCTAGGCCTTTTTCAAACCATTCTTTCCATAAATAAACAAAAGCTTGATACAAAAACATACTACCGTAAATTTTGGACTATCCAGCGCACCCGAGTATAAGCCACGTGTTAGAAATCTGTTGTAACGTGAGATATTTACACGGAAAGATGGAACACGGAGGGTTTTTTGAGTTTTAATTTAAGACTTTTTTTTTCAAACTGTGCCTGAAAATCTGCATAAGCACAGGATGAACGGGCCGTCTGCTTTTATTTCCTCTGAAAGATTTTGTCGTCTTTTTACACTGACTAAGTTCTTCCTTCTGCCGCCTCCAACGTCGCAGCATCGGTTAATTGACGCCAAACTTACGTGCAGTGGCTCTATTTCCTTTTTTGTTGGTCAAACTTACGTGCAGTGGCTCCATTTCCTTCTTTAATGGTCAAACTTACGTGCAGTGGCTCTATTTCCTTCTTTGTTGGTCAAACTTATGTGCAGTGGCTCTATTTCCTTCTTTAATGGTCAAACGTACGTGCAGTGACTCTATTTCCTTCTTTAATGGTCAAACTTGCGTGCAGTGGCTCTATTTCCTTCTTTGTTGGTCAAACTTGCGTGCAGTGGCTCTATTTCCTTCTTTGTTGGTCAAACTTACGTGCAGTGGCTCTATTTCCTTCTTTAATGGTCAAACGTACGTGCAGTGGCTCTATTTCCTTCTTTGACTCATTTCTTCGTGTGTTTTTCATGATGACGCTGTGTGTGATGCTCAAAATGTCAGTTCAAAATCAAAACTCGTGTTTTCTTCAGCGCAGAATCTTTCCCCACGTCTGCGTCACTTTTGGGTTTACTGTTAGAGAGCGCCCCCCGGTGGACGTCAGCCTGGAAAAGTCTATAAATTTGCCGCACCGTTGTATAAACCGTGGGGTTCAAAGCGTGAGGAAAAAGTAGCGGCTTATAGTCTGAAACCAATACTACAACTTCACAAACCTGAAACGACGTGCAGTAGTTTCATCAGCAGAATCCACACTGAATGTAATACGATAGCGCTCTGAAGGGGGTGACTTAGCACGGAGAGGAAAGGACGGGGGAAATCAGAACATCAAAAATGAAACTGAAACTTTTTAAACGTGTCCGTACTTTGTTTTGGGTGAATACAGCATTTTAAAAACAATAAAAGGAAACAGATCTAAATATGTGCCTCCTCTTTAATGTTTAACTTTTTTATTTAAATACGGCAAAGAATAAAACATCCAGTTGCCGATTGCTAATATTTTTTCCAGCCACACAACAAATGCGAAGTGTAAACCTGCTTGTCTCCATGGAGATGTAAATGCTTTTGTCTGGAATATTAAAAACGTCATGCATTTATTCTTTGTTTTATTTATTTGGCGGGGACAACATGATACAACATAAATAAACGCACCGGATTATAGACGAAAGATCATTTCCATCCGTTTTCTCAAGGCCTGGGGTCACAAAAGGGTCACAAAAGGGTCAAAAGGGTCACAAAAGGGTCACAAAAGGGTCATAAAAGGGTCACAAAAGGGTCAAAAGGGTCACAAAAGGGTCAAAATAAAAATTGCACACTACACTTATTGCACAGCTCCTATTATTGCACCAAAATATTGCACGTTCCCCTCGTAAATGAAGTAATTTCAGTTAGAGGTGTTGCCAACTTTACATAGATCTGACCTGTAACATGGTCTGGTGCTGTTACCCGCTTTTGTTCAAATTGTGGAACATTCAAACACGTGGAAAAAACTTCTACCAGAAAAGTTACAGAGTGCAGCTTTAACACATCCCACCCGTTTCAGTCGTGACTCAGGATAACGCAGCGACTCTGATGAGCAAACGCGTCGCTGCACAATAGTCCGGATCATAGCTAACGTGCTAGCCGCTGCGTTCCAAACAGGAAGCGATCGTGTACGCACTTCCTGCTCCATCGACTCTGGCTCCAGTTCACTTTCTATTGAAAAACTCTCTGGTCTTAAATGTTCGTATTAACCCTCTACATGATCCTGGGGTTTTTATTTCACTTTTGTGTCTGTAAATCAAGATATGAACATTAAAAACAGACAAATCAGGTCCGTCTTTCCCCGAGGTCGCTCCCGTTAGCGTTAGCAACAGGTTTGATTGACAGCGTTGCTAAGCGTCTGCTCCCTGCTAAACCAATGTACAGACTCGTTCCTGAACTGTATTTGAAATTAAAATAAAGACAATTCCTGGAGCTACCGTAAAAAAAACGCCCAAACTACTGCACTACTTTTTCTACGTGACTGTTTCCAAATCACGTTCACTGACCCCGAGTCCCAGACGTTGCGCCGCTCCGACTCTACGCGTCCCGCTCCGGCTCCGTGCAGCGTTTTCCGGCCCATCACCGTGCGCTTTGTGCCAAAAAGACGGCATCGATCAAACTAACAGAGCAGTGGAAAGGTGAAAGAGGCCGCGGAGATGTCCAAACAAAGAGAGCGGGCGCGAGATAAGGCCCCGCCGCGCTACGACAGAACAGCCAAACGAGCGTTATCGCCTCTCGCAGGTCAGAGGGGTGCGAGACGTGAGCCGACAGAGCTGGGGCGAGGTGGAATATTCGCGGGGCCATAGGAAGTGCTGTGTGGAAAAGATAACAGTGATTTTAGGACGGAGGGAGAGCGAGAGAGAGTGGCAGTGTCCTCAGGCTTCTTCCTCTATTCACTCGCCACTTCCTGTCTGCTCGCCGCTCCTCGACGGCGTTAATGAGCCAGAGGTGGATCCCGGGTTTCCTGTCTTCACGCCGCGACCCACAGGAGAGCGAACGACACGAGGGGAAGACGAGTCCAGCTGCTGCGAGTGACAAATATGACTCTGTAAGTGGACGACAGCCGCTCGACTCTGGTGTTTGGTTTCGATTTGTCACGATAATTTCGATATTTCTCGGTTTTGATCGTTTGAAAATCTGTTTTTTAGTCCATTTAATGTTTGATTTTTATACCGTGTGGTCGTAAACTGGAGCTAGAACGTCTGTGTCCGCTGATCTGAAGGTTGGCCGGTTCAAATCTCGCTCTTGCCCGGTGCGATTCCAGTTTCCACAAATGAACACTGTCGCTGTGTCCTTGGGCAAGACACTTAAGCCTCGTCCCAGTGTCTGTGTGAATGTGTGGAGAAGCTGGACGATGTGGTCACAGCAGGACACAGACTCAGGAGGAAGGTCAACGTGGTCGACTCTGGAAAAATAAAACATGTTTAAAGAAATTAACAGTGTTGAACTAAAGCAAACGCAACAGAAATGAAGAAACTGAAAAGAAACTAAAAAGAAACTGAGGAGAAACTAAGAAACTGAGAAGAAACTAAAAAGAAACTGAGGAGAAACTAAGAAGAAACTGAGGAGAAACTAAGAAGAAACTGAGAAGAAACTGAGGAGAAACTAAGAAACTGAGAAGAAGCTGAGAAGAAACTGAGGAGAAACTAAGAAACTGAGAAGAAGCTGAGAAGAAACTGAGGAGAAACTGAGGAAAAACTGAGGAGAAACTAAGAAGAAACTGAGAAGAAACTAAGAAGAAACTGAGAAGAAACAAAAAAGAAACTGAGGAGAAACTAACCTCCTGAGACCCGAGCTCTTTCATGTGTTTATTAATTTCTCTTTGTTATTTTTGCTGATTGGACCTGATGAAGATTTATCTTTTTAAATGATGTAGTTTCTGAGAAAAGTGACGTAAAACAAATGTCCTCATGTGTGGAGATCTTCATCAATTTGATAAAACATTTGAATAATGATTTGCGAAAAATATTTATTAAGACCCTGAAACAGCAACATTTGTCCTGAGTAAAAACAAAATGAGAAACAACAAATGTGTCTCATGGAACAAAGTGTCTCGTGTGAAGAGACAGGAGCAGGAGACATGGGACTTTACAAAAAAACAAAAACATTCTAAACATTCTAAAGTGTTGAAACATTTCTAAATTGAATATATTTGCATTGTTGCTGTTCTTCTTCTTCTAAAGATTTGCATTGTGGCCAAGACAAACCAAAATGTGTTGTCCACATGAGGACACCAGGTCCCAGGAGGTTAAATCGTCTCCTAAACGTGAAGCTCCTCAGATAAACACCATCTACGTCTCAGGTGCTGCAGGTTTAACTTTTAGCAGAATCTCCTGATCACCTGCCTCGAGTAAATGAATCAACAGAAAACAAGCAAATGGAGACGTGTCCCAGAGCGCCCCCTGTCCTTAGACCCTCCTCCTCCTCCTCAAAGAAAACCTCCCAGTGGGAAAAAGAGAAACGTCGAGGAGAACCACAGAGAAGAGACCCACTCACACGGACAAAGAGGCTGCAGATGAGGATTTAAAGGTTCAAACTTGCACGAATCGCTGAAAATCCGACGTTTGGTGAGTAAATGTTGAGGGAAACGTCGAGGAAAGTGTCTTATTTCTACAGCGTCGTATCTTAACTATTTGGGACGATAATGTCACTTTTGCGCTTTAATATTGTACTGTGTGACGTAGGCCCCGCCCCCCGTGACCCCGTGACCTCGGCGGCGGATTGCGCGGCTCAGACTTGGCCGTGTGCGACACCACAGACGACAGGTGAGCGGCGGTCGCTGATCCTCCTGACACTTGGTAATAGAGAGGAGAATGTGGGATTAGACGTCCCTTTGAAACGCTCTGAGGTCACAGCTCGTTCTGTCCCGGCTCAGATCCACAGAGGAACAAAAGGCTCTGGGTCTGAAAGAGACGCTTTAGTGTGGGAATCGGTTTAATTCAGAATATAAATCTGCACCACTGAAGATATTTCATCAGTTTTGGCACCGATTTCTAGATAATCTGATCATTTATCCACATTATCACAGTTTACATCTCGAAAACAAGTCAAAGAATCAAAATACAAGTAAATAAAGGACTAAGGGACTTGTGTCGTGCGTCCTGATTGGCTGTTGGACTGTAGACCATTGTGTCGTGCGTCCTGATTGGCTGTTGGACTGTAGACCATTGTGTCGTGCGTCCTGATTGGCTGTTGGACTGTAGACCATTGTGTCGTGCGTCCTGATTGGCTGTTGGACTGTAGACCATTGTGTCGTGCGTCCTGATTGGCTGTTGGACTGTAGACCATTGTGTCGTGCGTCCTGATTGGCTGTTGGACTGTAGACCATTGTGTCGTGCGTCCTGATTGGCTGTTGGACTGTAGACCATTGTCCATCAGTCTCCTCCGTGCCGTGTCTCCTGTCCAGTACAGAATGTGTTCAGACAAATTTACATAAACGTTGGATCTCAGTGTGACTCTGAAGTGCTGTACGTTTGCGATTTGTTTTCTCCCCGACAAAACCCACAATGTCGATGAAACGTTCTGCACCGACAAAGACGCCTACGAAGGTTTGAACTTTGAGAGAGTTTAAACGAGAGAGAAATGTGAGAAAATGTTAACGCCTGTGTGAGAAAAGTGTATAAAGTGTGTGGTGAGGGGTTTTACAGACAAAAACAGAGAGAATAATGTAAAAAATAAAGCTGATACTTCACGGATTTCGTCTGTTGTGGGATATTTTTTTTAACCCCGATGAGGAACCACTGTGTTTGTGTTTATCTTTGACCCAAGTGAACCTGTGTCCTCCTTAAAATAATTGAATAATATCCCGGACTGCCATAATATATCGAATTATAAACTAAATCTTGCTTATTTTGTTCAGCAACATTTAGAAAAACAGAGGGAACTACATAGACCATGATCCTTTGCTCCATTTCAGTGCAGCCAGTTTGAAGAAATAACTTATAAAGAACTTTTCCATCCGACTATTACAGAAATTTAACAGCAAAGTCTTTTTTAACGATCCTATATTACGCAAAACTGACTCTTCTGAGCTTTAAATCCTGTTCTAACACTGTTACCTCCTCAAAAACAGACCTGGAGTTGTGTTTTGTTTCATTTTTATTTTTATTTTCCCCAAATTGTGTCATTTAAATTCATTCTAAACCTCTAAGAGCCTTTGTGCAGTTTCTCTTTGTTTTAAAGTGTTAATTTAAAGCTTTGTGTGGATTTTTGAGGCAGTAGATAAAAAAATATCGGCCTCTGCTGGAGATTTAAGACCGATCGTCCATACACTTAAAAGAGAAAATATCGGCGAGCTGATAAATAGGTCGACCTGTACTGTGAAATAAACGCAGACGATACGGCGAGAAGAACGAGATGCCGCGGTGTAAAAGAAAAACCTCATCACTCGCCTCGTTTATTTACTGTAAAATAGAGACGTAGAGACGAGAGCGAGGGCGGAGACTGTGACCTGCGGAGTCCAGCGTCTGACACTCGGAACGTCGCGTCAGAAACAGGAAGTGAACTCAAACCGTCTCCGTGGAAAAGTCGAGGGACCGTCTCTGTCAGAAAAACAACTGTGTTTATTAAATGTGTTTGAGCGACGAGGACGGAAAACTGACGCAATATCACTTTTAATACAAGATCTCATGAGTGTCTATGGCTAAAAACTGAGCAAGAGAGACAAGGAGGAGAGAGGAGAGGGAGGAGGAAAAGGAGAGAGGGGAATAAAAGAGGTGTAGAAGAACTTAAAAGATCACATAATTGTCTAAAAACTGAATAGGCAGCAGAAGAGGAGAGGAGGAGAGGGAACAATAGGGAGGGAAGAGAAGAGACAGAGAGAGGAGCGTCAGGAAGAGGAGGAAAAGGTGGAGAAGAACTCTTAATACAAGATCCCATGAGTGTCTATGGCTAAAAACTGAGCAAGAGAGAGAAGGAGGAGAGAGGAAGTGAGAGAGAGGAGAGAGAGGAGGAGACAGAGGGAGAGGAGGAAGAGATGAAGAACGTTTAATAAAAGATCTCATGATTGTCTACGGCTAAAAATGGAATAATATACTTTACTTCACTATAATTACACAAACTCAAACAGCAGCGGATGAAGTATTCACTCTTAATACTTAAGTAAAAGTACAGATACAGAGGTAAAAAGTTACTCGAGTAAAATGATCGCATGAAAAATGTACATAAGTAAAAGTATTTCAGAGTAAAACAAAAGTATTTCACACAATTGTTGTTCATTGAAGTATAAATGTAGTGGAGTAGAAAGTACAGACACTGCTCTCAAACGTACTCAAGTAAAAGTAAAAGTACACGCTGTAACATGTACTTCAGTTTGCCGTCCCCAGACTCAGACGGACGTTGTGTCTTACAGTTTTTGACGGACAGGTGATATGATGCGTCACATTTACACAATCAGGCTCCTGTTCCCGCCGCTCACCACATAAAGTGATGGAAGAAACAGCCCCATTCCTTTAAAATCACCCGTCATTTCACCGGGAAGTCGTTGGAAACAAATGGAGCAGATTTCCACGGGAGTCGGTGCTGAGGCGGTGACGGTGGAGCAGATGGTGTTTAGGTTAAATCTCAGAGCGGAGCTGATACGAGCGACACGAGGCTGCGACGGGTGAAGGAGCACAGACTCACACACTTACTCTAATTATGGCAAAAAGATTCCACTGTCACTTTACTTTTAATATGCAGATAGTCCAGGGGTCGCGACCTTTAACCCCCAAAGAGCCATTTCAATCCAATCCACTTTATTTAAACAGCAGATTTCACAAACAAATACATTATGAATAAAAACAACTACCGTAAATTTGGGACTATAGAGCACCTGAATATGAGCCGCACCAGCTAAATTTGAAAAGAAAATCAATTTTGTAAATATATAAACCGCACCTGAATATAAGCCGCAGGTTTTTGTGTTGTAACGTGTGATATTTACACAGAAAGACGGAACACAGAAGGTTTTTTTAGTTTTAATTTAGGAAACGCTTTTTTTCTTCTTTTTTTTTATTGTGTCTGAAAAGCATCAGTTCATCTTTCCCCATGTCTCACATTTGCATTTACTGTTAGAGCGCCCCCCAGTGGCCGTTAGGCAGTAAAAATCTATAAATTAGCCGCAGGGTTCAAAGTGTGGGGAAAAAAGTAGCGGTTTATAGTCCGAAATTTACGGTAATTAAGTAAATCAACATTTAGACTAGAATCAAAGGCAAAATTAAAATAATAAATATGTAAATAAAAGAAATAAAACAATTACCATTTGGACCCAGTTTCCACGGAAAAGAAAACACAGAGCAGCTCACACATTTGACTCTAAAATGAAGATAATACTGTGTACAATGTGTTTTTTTTTACCTTTAGTCTTTGGATAAACATCTACAGTGTTTCAAATGAATTAAAAAGCTGAACTAAAATGATCCATGTAACAAACACAAAACACCGTGAGCCTCATCCTCATGTCGACTTTGGGCTTTAGGCGCGTGAGGCGGAGCCTTGACCTGGATTTAAAAAACAAATTGGAAAAAAAAAAGCACTAAATCATCAAACAATGAAAAATACTATTTGCAAAATCTCTGCATAAATATTTCTTTGACCTGGTTAATGGGACTTGTGCTCCTGACCCTCTGCACTGTGTCTGCAGAGGGGTCAGGGGTCAGGGGTCAGACAGTGGACGGAGCTGCAGGTGGACGTCACTCACAACATGTTAAACTCTTTACAAATGTGAAGAAAAACTGACCAGAGGAGACACCAGCTTTTAGAAAGGTGAGTCTTTGTGTGTCAGTGCCAATGCTAATGCTAATGCTAATGCTAACTTCTAATAAAGCATTAACGCTAACATAAAAACAAAATTATATGTAAGGATGAACTAATTATTTTAGGTCTGGATTATTTTTCAGTGGTGCTATTTTAAATATTTTTTAGGCTCCCAAATTAGCATTAGCATTAGCATTGACACACAATTTATGTCGTGTTTAACATATTGTCAGTGACATCCACCTGCAGCTCCCTGTTCACTGTCTGACCTCTGACCCCTGACCCACCTGCAGCTCCCTGTCCACTGTCTGACCTCTGACCTCTGACCCTCCGCAGCTCTCTGTCCCTGTTCAGTGATATTATAACGGTCCCTCCGACTGGAACCAGCCCGTCTACCAACGAGCACAAAGACAATTTTTCAGAACATACGGTCAAAATGATAATAACTTCCATTTAATGTCATACTGTGGAACATTCCAGGCTGAGTTAAAGTGTCTCCATGGTGACCAGCATATGACAGACCCTCTGATGTCGTTTCCTCGTCACAATCAGACCTGGAGTTGTGTTTTGTTTCATTCACACAAACTCTGCAGATTTAGGCTGAGCTTTTCTCTCAGACTGAAAACACTCCGTTCCACCTTGTGATGTCATCGTGTGGTGATACAGGAAGTGCTCCACTGTGTTTTTAAACTCCACACACCTTCATTTCTAGAATCATTTGGATCATTTCAGCCTCTGGAATTGCCACTTACCTCGACTGAACTAAAGGTAAAAAGGAGCTGTTAACGTGAAAACTCCCACTTGATGACATCACAAGGTGGAACAGAGCGTTTTGAGCTTTGGAGATGTGACAGACTAATAATAAAGTGTGTGAATGAAACAAAACACAACTCCAGGTCTGTTTTTGATGCGTTAACACTTTTAAAACATGACTTAAACCTCACTAGAGACAGTTTTGTGTGATGTAGAACCTTTAAAATGTGAAACGTTTTGTTCCAGACTTGAACCTCAACCGTCACGTCTCAGCGTCAGGATCATAATCTGTTTGTATATTTCCTGCCCTGAGTTTTATCTGATCCTGTGCAGACACCTGAGTGTTGACCGCTGCAGAGGAAGCGCGTGGTCATCGGACATCCCTGAAGGTGGCCCCCTCCCATCGCCCTGGACCTAATCAGCCCGAACAAAGGAGGGGGCGGAGTCAGCGCTCTAAAATAGAAGCAGTAGGTTTGGAAGGAAGAAGCGTCTGCTGCAAGAGCGCAGGAGTAAAAAGAAAACGTCACCACCAAAACACGGCGGTTAGCTGCTTCAGAATCATTTTGGTCTTAAATGTTCATATTAACCTGCTCTACATGTTCTTTTTTTTTTTGTTATTTTGACTTTTTTTTTGTTTTGTTTTGAGGGGCTTTTGTTTATTATCTTTATTTATTTAGGGGTTTTTTTTTTTGTTATTTTGAGGTTTTTTTTTGTTTATTTTGTTTATTTTTTTGTTATTGTAAGGTTGTTTTTTTTGTTATTTTGAGTTGTTAGTTTTTTTATATTTTGAGGATTTTATTTGTTTATTTTCTTAATTTTTTAGTTATTTTGAGTTTTTTTGTTTGTTTTTTAATTATTTTGAGTTGGTTTAAAAAAAAAATATTTAGAGTTTTTTTGTTTTGTTTGGGTTTTTTTTTAAGTACATTTTTTGTTTCTTTGAAAAACTGTGTCCTCTCTCTTTGTACCTGCTGCTTCAGACTCATTTTGGTCTTAAAAGTTCATATTAACCTGCTCTACATGTTCTTTTTTTTTTTTTTTTTTTAGTTATTTTGACTTTTTTTTGTTTTGTTTTGTTTTGAGGGGCTTTTGTTTGTTATCTTTATTTATTTAGTTTTGGGTTTTTTTTAGTTATTTTGAGGGTTTTTTGTTTATTTTCTTTATTTTTTTGTTATTGTGAGGTTGTTTTTTGTTATTTTGAGTTGTTTTTTTAATATATTTTGAGGATTTTATTTGTTTATTTTCTTTATTTTTTTTAGTTATTTTGAGGGTTTTTTGTTTGTTTTTTAATTATTTTGAGGGTTTTTTTATATATTTTGAGGATTTTATTTGTTTATTTTCTTTATTTTTTTAGTTATTTTGAGGATTTTTTGTTTGTTTTTTAATTATTTTGAGTTTTGGTTTTTTTTAGTAAATTTTTTGTTTCTTTGAAAAACTGTGTCCTCTCTTTGTACCTGCTGCTTCAGACTCCCAGACTTCCCTCACCCCAGACATGTCCTCCAGCTCCTCCGGTGTGTCACATTACTGTATTCTCTCTGTTCTGATGTAGTTTCTTCATCACACACAGACCTGGAGTTGTGTTTGTTTCATTCTCACATGTTTAACACACAAACTGCAGATTTATCGGACGTTTAAATCCCTTATGTAACGTTCCGTCGCTCGTCCTCTTCGTTTCGTGGTTGGTCGTCGTCTCTGCAGAGAAAAGTCCATCAGGTGATAAAGAGACAATGGCCCCCCCCCCCCTCGTGTGGGTCCACTGATTAGACTCAGGGCACTTCCTTTGGAAAACAGGCCCTGGTCCAGAGGAAGGGGCTGTGGGCTGCACTAGCTCACCTCAGCCTGTCCCTCCCACACCTCCCCGTGCTCCCGACGCCCACCGGACCCCCGCCCGCCGCCCGCCCCGCCCCCGCCGCTCACATCTGCACCATTGTCTTTGTCACAGATGAAACACAGGCCCAACATCTAAGAACAGCGTCTGTGCTCCACCCACGGACACAAAATCACAATCTTTTAGTCTCAGAAGGTCATGAAAAGTATCAGAAATCAGATACTGATCGATACTAAAATGAGATACTCGTTTGAGCAGGTATCGATACTAAAAAGGTATCGATACTAAAAAGTCCCATTCACAGGACAGAAATGAACCTTTCCTCTCTCTGTTCACACTGACGTCTCATTTTTGAGCAAAGACATTTCAGTCTAAAGACGTTTTGTCCGTGTGATACAGTCAAAGTTTATTCATGCTTTTTTTCCCTTTCTTCTACAAATATAATAAAAAACTCTAGACCAATGTCCAAAGTCTGAAATCGTCTGTAGATTTAAATAAATAAAGTACATTTTAGATCAAACGTGTCACATGAGTCTGATTGTTTCACTGTAAAAATCTGCACAGAATGATGTTTATATTTGTTTGGACTGAAGGACGTGGGGACATTTTATTGTGTCTCGTTCGCGTCTCGTTCGTGTCTCGTTCGTGTCTCGTTCGTGTCTCGTTCGTGTCTCGTTTATCGTGTCTCGTTCGTGTCTCGTTCGTGTCTCATTCGTGTCTCGTTAGTGTCTCGTTCGTGTCTCGTTCGTGTCTCGTTCGTGTCTCATTCGTGTCTCGTTCATGTCTCGTTCGTGTCTCGTTCGTGTCTCGTTTATCGTGTCTCATTCGTGTCTCGTTCGTGTCTCATTCGTGTCTCGTTAGTGTCTCGTTCGTGTCTCGTTCGTGTCTCGTTCGTGTCTCATTCATGTCTCGTTCGTGTCTCGTTCGTGTCTCGTTTGTCGTGTCTCATTCGTGTCTCGTTCGTGTCTCATTTGTGTCTCGTTCGTGTCTCGTTCGTTCGTGTCTCGTTCGTGTCTCGTTCGTTCGTGTCTCCTTAGTGTCTCGTTCGTGTCTCGTTCTTGTCTCGTTCGTGTCTCGTTCATGTCTCGTTCGTGTCTCGTTCGTGTCTCGTTTATCGTGTCTCATTCGTGTCTCGTTCGTGTCTCGTTCGTGTCTCGTTCGTGTCTCGTTCGCGTCTCGCTCGCGTCTCGTTCGTGTCTCGTTCGTGTCTCGTTTATCGTGTCTCATTCGTGTCTCGTTCGTGTCTCGTTCGCGTCTCGCTCGCGTCTCGTTCGCGTCTCGTTCGCGTCTCGCTCGCGTCTCGTTCGCGTCTCGTTCGCGTCTCGTTCGCGTCTCGCTCGCGTCTCGCTCGCGTCTCGTTCGCGTCTCGTTCGTTCGTGTCTCGTTCGTGTCTCGTTCGTGTCTCGTTCGTGTCTCGTTCGTGTCTCGCTCGTGTCTCGCTCGTGTCTCGCTCGTGTCTCGTTCGTGTCTCGTTCGTGTCTCGTTCGTGTCTCGTTCGTGTCTCGCTCGTGTCTCGCTCGTGTCTCGTTCGTGTCTCGCTCGTGTCTCGCTCGTGTCTCGTTCGTGTCTCGTTCGTGTCTCGTTCATGTCTCGTTCGTGTCTCGTTCGTGTCTTGTTTATCGTGTCTCGTTCGTGTCTCGTTCGTGTCTCATTCGTGTCTCGTTCGTGTCTCGTTTGTGTCTCATTCGTGTCTCGTTCATGTCTCGTTCGTGTCTCGTTCGTGTCTCGTTTATCGTGTCTCATTCGTGTCTCGTTCGTGTCTCATTCGTGTCTCGTTAGTGTCTCGTTCGTGTCTCGTTCGTGTCTCGTTCGTGTCTCATTCATGTCTCGTTCGTGTCTCGTTCGTGTCTCGTTCGTGTCTCGTTCGTGTCTCATTCATGTCTCGTTCGTGTCTCGTTCGTGTCTCGTTTGTCGTGTCTCATTCGTGGCTCGTTCGTGTCTCATTTGTGTCTCGTTCGTGTCTCGTTCGTGTCTCGTTCGTTTGTGTCTCGTTCGTGTCTCGTTTGTCGTGTCTCGTTCGTGTCTCGTTCGTGTCTCGTTCGTGTCTCATTCATGTCTCGTTCGTGTCTCGTTCGTGTCTCGTTCGTGTCTCGTTTGTCGTGTCTCATTCGTGGCTCGTTCGTGTCTCATTTGTGTCTCGTTCGTGTCTCGTTCGTGTCTCGTTCGTTTGTGTCTCGTTCGTGTCTCGTTTGTCGTGTCTCATTCGTGTCTCGTTCGTGTCTCATTTGTGTCTCGTTCGTGTCTCGTTCGTTCGTGTCTCGTTCGTGTCTCGTTCGTTCGTGTCTCCTTAGTGTCTCGTTCGTGTCTCGTTCTTGTCTCGTTCGTGTCTCGTTCGTGTCTCGTTCGTGTCTCGTTTATCGTGTCTCATTCGTGTCTCGTTCGTGTCTCGTTCGTGTCTCGTTCGTGTCTCGTTCGTGTCTCGTTTATCGTGTCTCATTCGTGTCTCGTTCGTGTCTCGTTCGTGTCTCGTTCGTTCGTGTCTCGTTCGTGTCTCGTTCGCGTCTCGTTCGTGTCTCGTTCGTGTCTCGTTGCATCGTGGGACATGTGCAGCTCACACATTTTATTTGAGAATGCTTTTGTGTTTTTTTCATGGTCGGTGCCGATTGTTTAGAATCCAGAGAAACCGATGGACGAGATAAGATATTTTGCAATCGATATGTAGGACCGATTTTGATCATTATCATCTTAGATTATTTTCCCCCAGTTTTTTTTGGGTTTTTTTCATCACAAACCTGTAAAAACGCCGCGTGATCATGTTTTGTGCAGCCACCTATTTGTATTAAAGTGTCAATATGAAGCTTTGTGTGGATTTTTAAACTAAACTAAAATATCGGTCTCTGCTGGAGATTTAAGGCCAATCACCCATACACTTAAAAGTCCAGATATCGGCGCGATATATCGACTCAGAGATTGAAAACTGCAGTAAGTTATAGTAAAACACACATTACCCAAACTGTATCAAAACATTTAGAGCAGAAATGTAGAAAATGTTCAAATCTGCAGATATTAAAGGATCAGTGGATTATTCTCAAAACTGACACATGCTGTAGTTTTTCCGTTATGTTTTCTTCTTCTTCTTCTTCTTCTTTTAGGGGCAGAAGTGGATTTTCCAAGAAGACAAGACTTATCCGGCGGATCAGACGTAAGTGCACGACTTTATTTTAGAGATGATGTCACAAGCAAATGTAAGAACGAGGAATAAAAGGTTTGGAAAAGAAATGAAAGCTCCTGTTTTGTGCAAAAATGAACCTTTAGTCGTGTTTTTATACTTTTCCTCCTCAAAAAACAGACCTGGAGTTGTGTTTCGTTTCATTCACACATGTTTGATTAGTCCATCTCCAAATCTGCTCTCTAAATGCTCTGTTCCACCTCGTGATGTCATCAAGTGGACGGCTCTGCTTTGAACTCGGCCTTAAACTGTTGCTTTTATGTTTAAATGTTTTTGTTTGACCTTTTTGTCCAAGTTGAGATCGATAAAGTCAAATCCAGGGCTGAATGATCCACACGATTCTAATAAAGATTAAAAACACAGAGGAGCACTTCCTGTATCACTTAATGACATCATCAGGTGGAACAGTGTTGTTTTTCCAGTTTGAGAGAAAAACTCAGCCTAAATCTGCAGAGTTTGTGTGAAACATGTGAGAACGAAACAAAAAACACAACTCCAGGGTGAGAATGGGACAATAAACAATCATTTCGTTTATCGTGATTAAAAAGATCGACAATAATCGTTTGTGGGACATTTTATATAATCGCGTCAATGAAGATAATCGCCGTTATATCACCAGAATGTGCAGAAAAAATGACTTATCCACGGGGGAATTAATGAGTTTTATTTTGGTTGTTTAAATTTTTTTGAAAAAGACAAAACAAAACATTTTCTTCGTTAATTACAACCAAAAAAAAAAAAAAAAAGGATCGGGCTGAAGCGGCGTGTTTATATAAGACCGTCCTGATGATCACATGACCACTCCACAGTCACATGACCACTCCACAGTCACATGACCACTCCACAGTCACATGACCACTCCATAATAAAGACACAGAACAAAATCATTCACTTTAATCAATATCTTAACACAGATGACTCACATAAACCTACAGCCGTGTAAATGTGTGAATTAACTCATGTTTTAAAGTTGTTGTTTTTTATTTAGACAGAGTTTAAATCGACTTAAATTCATCGTCGAGCTCATTCCAAAGTCTTATTCCTCAAACTGACACGTCTTTGCCTTAAATTAGTTCTTATTTTACTCGAGTCAACAGGGGGAGGACACAGTGATCTGTTGTCTTGGGGTTAGGGGGCCCCGAACTGGACCCTCTTCCTATTCATTTGTATTACAGGGGGGGCCCATGTGAGACTTATTGCCCTGAGCCTCCAAATTTCAGTTACGGCCCTGCTCATCCAGAAAACTCTCTGTTAAAGCTTTAATTAGTATTTTGACCTTGATAATCGTCATAATCAGGACGACTCCAGGTCCGTTTGTGATGAGGAAACATTAAAACAGATCAGAAATACTGCGACACCGGCTCTTTAACTTTCAACGCAATATTTCCATGATTATTTTTAGCCAAAGATGCTAACGCTTTTTTAACGCAGATACATCTACTACATCAAAGTATTTCCCATGTCATGAGTCTATACAGACAGGATGCACGCCATAAATAGGAGGTCAGACGGTGGCGGGCGGTGCAGGGGTCAGGTGGTCCGCTCTGATTAAAACTGGACACTCCCCAAACAGGTCCAGCCCTAATCAAGAAGCGCTCTGCGGGTCAGCGACCTTTGACCCGTTTAGGCATATCTCTGTGTTAGATAATCGTTTTGACATAAGCGCGAACGAAGGAGCTCATTGGTTGACCATCGTTTGAGCAAAATTACCTTTTTTTCATGTTTTTTCGCTCGTTGATGGATGTTTTTCAGTCTCCTGTGTTTTATTTGTTCTTTGTAAGTGCGTAGTTACAAAAATAAGGCGTCGTAACGGGAATAATATTCATACGTTTTCAGAAAAATCAGCAAAAATCTGTCCCTGCGCCACAGTTTCTGGTTTTCAGGACTGTAGACCGTTGTGTCGTGCGTCCTGATTGGCTGTTGGACTGTAGACCATTGTGTCGTGCGTCCTGATTGGCTGTTGGACTGTAGACCATTGTGTCGTGCGTCCTGATTGGCTGTTGGACTGTAGACCATTGTCCATCAGTCTCCTCCGTGCCGTGTCTCCTGTCCAATACAGAATGTGTTCAGACAAATTTACATAAACGTTGGATCTCAGTGTGACTCTGAAGTGCTGTACGTTTGCAATTTGTTTTCTCCCCGACAAAACCCACAATGTCGATGAAACGTTCTGCACCGACAAAGACGCCTACGAAGGTTTGAACTTTGAGAGAGTTTAAACGAGAGAGAAATGTGAGAAAATGTTAACGCCTGTGTGAGAAAAGTGTATAAAGTGTGTGGTGAGGGGTTTTACAGACAAAAACATAGAGAATAATGTAAAAAGTTAAGCTGATACTTTGCGGATTTCGCCTGTTGTGGGTTATTTTTAAAACGTGACACCCGCGATAAATGAGGAATGACTGTATTAACGTTCATCTCTTGATTTTACGAAACAAAATAGTGAAATAAAAACCCCAGGATCATGTAGAGGGTTAATACGAACATTTAAGACCAAAATGAGTCTGAAGGACAGAGACAGAGAGAGGACAGTTTTTCAAAGAAACAAAAAATTAACTTAAAAAACAAAAAAAACAAAAAAAACAAAACTCAAAATAATTAAAAAACAAACAAGAAAATAAACAAATAAAATCCTCAAAATATATTAAAAAAAAACACCTCAAAATAACAAAAAAAAAACAACTTCACAATAACAAAAAAATAAACAAAATAAACAAAAAAAAAGTAAAGTAAATTGTGTGTCCCTGTTTACTTCCTGTTTGTAACGCCATGGCTAGCAGGTTAGCTACGTCCACTGACATAAACAGTCTACGCTTTAAGCCCTGTGTTTGTTTTGACTCGGACGGACCGTGCACGTCCCTGATTGGCTGCGCCGCCCGTCACTCACGCCCATCATAAAGTATTTCAAGTGTGTATTCTGGATCCGAGGCAAAGTTTGCACAATTATTAGCATTGTAAGTCTTACCTCAGCGTTACCCAAAACAGTGACAGCTCAGACCGACACCTCACGCTCCGGACACGCCGCTCGTACGACTCCCGCCCACATGAAATCCCGCTCGTCTCGGGTTGAAGCGCCCTGCTGTAATGGCCGTTTGACTGACACGCTCGCCGCCGCTGTCACTTCGCTGGTTCGTATCCCGACGTCGGGCTGGAGTCCCGCTCTTTTAGACCTGTCAGACGTTTCACGAGGCCGCCCAACTCTACTTCTATTTCCAGCCCGAACCGCCACGGGCAATTTGGGCACGGCGAGCTGGCCGAGCGCGTCGTCTAGTGTGGCCTACGAGGAGGGCGAGCGTGTCAGGGTTGTTGTACTCCCAATGGGCTGAGGGTTGGCACGCCGCTTCTCACCGCTAACACTGCCACAGGTAATGTTTTCCTGAAGCGCTGCCAGTCCTGCCAGAGTTTCCGTGCGGCGGAGGGGAGACGGCGGCCCCAGGACAAACGCTCTTTTGAGGCTCGGAGGTGAGCGGATTAGGGCAGGCCACAACATTTAAAGACACCGGAGCTCGTTCGGTCGGATCAGGCGTGTTACAAAGCGGCTCTGAGAAACCGTAGCTCCTGTTTCTAACTCTGCCTCGTTACGCGCCGGGTCTGGCCTTGGGTGACCACTTCAAATTGTAGGATTCATGTTTCGCAATTTACTTTTTTTTTTGGAGCTGTGCAAAATTTAAATGTGAAGTGAGCTGCCAGTCAGAAGTTTAGACACAGCTCATTCAGTGTTTTGTTTTTCTTTATTTTTAAGACTTTCTACATTTATATAAACACAGAAAACATCAAATATATGAAGTACTATTCTACTGCACAAAACAGGAGCAACTAAACTGTGTATTTCATTGTAGTTTGTGTTTCTGCCAGTGTTTCTAATAAAAACGTTTGAAAAAAAAAAAAAACATGTATGAAGTAAGATCTATGGTGTTATGTTGTGAATAAAAAAAATATTAAAAAAATGAAATAAACTTTACTTAACTCAATATTTCTTGACAAAGCAAAGGATTTGAATTTAAAATATTAAAATACATACCAGTAATTCCATGTTTTACTTCATATATTTGATCTTTTTTGTAAGTTTATAAAATGAAGAAAGTAATAAAAATAAAGGGAAAAAAGCGTTGAATGAGATGTGTCCAAACTTTTGACTGGTAGCGTTTATTTATTATAATTAAAACAATAAAAAGTACCTAAAAAAAAGATAGAAACATCCAATGTAATCGCCCAAACAAGCTTTTTTTTTTTTTTTTTTTTTTATTTGTTTATTTTTCCTTTCTGTGTTTCTGTACTTTGTTCCATTGACTGACTGACATTTACAGGCACATTTAGAACATTTCTGAAAACTGTTATTGAGGTAAAAATCATAAAACATAAAATAAACAACCTATTAAAATTCAAATAAATTAAAATAAACACTGCCTGATTATTTTTATATGTAGAGTTTGTGGTGTTTTAGTATTTATTATGCTTCAAAACTTGCATTAGCGTTAGCATTGAGACACAAACATCTCTTTTCTGTCCACTGTCTGACCCTAACCTCTGACCTCTGACCTCTGACCCCTAACCCACCTGCCGCTTTCCGTCCACTGCCTCATCTTTAAGTATTTATTCATTTCAGCTTAACTCGGAAAACACCTCAGAGATAAACCTGGACAGGAAGTAGTGACGCTAACAGGAAGTAGTGACGCTAACAGGAAGTAGTGACGCTAACAAGAAGTAGTGACGCTAACAGGAAGTAGTGACGCTAACAGGAAGTAGTGACGCTAACAGGAAGTAGTGACGCTAACAGGAAGTAGTGACGCTAACAAGAAGTAGTGACGCTAACAGGAAGTAGTGACGCTAACAAGAAGTAGTGACGCTAACAGGAAGTAGTGACGCTAACAGGAAGTAGTGACGCTAACAGGAAGTAGTGACGCTAACAGGAAGTAGTGACGCTAACAGGAAGTAGTGACGCTAACAGGAAGTAGTGACGCTAACAGGAAGTAGTGACGCTAACAAGAAGTAGTGACGCTAACAGGAAGTAGTGACGCTAACAGGAAGTAGTGGCGCTAATAGGAAGTAGTGACGCTAACAGGAAGTAGTGACGCTAACAAGAAGTAGTGACGCTAACAAGAAGTAGTGACGCTAACAGGAAGTAGTGACGCTAACAGGAAGTAGTGACGCTAACAGGAAGTAGTGACGCTAACAGTGAGGTTTCCAGACTAGCAACAGGTGCTAACATTACAATCTTAAATGCTAACACACCCAAAAAGCCTTCATTTCTTTGGAGGAATCTAAATCTGTCTCACTTTTTTTTAATTTCTGTGGCATCGAGGAAAAAGTGCGACATTCTGTAAAAACGTGGGACGAGGGACAGGGGCTTAAATGTGCACGGACACTGAAAAGAGCCGGTCCCCCTCAGCGAGGCTGGTCTGGCTCGCTGCCTCCCTGAAAGTGCAGCAGACGGAGTGATCTGGAGAAAAAAAAAAACACAAAAAAAATCATGTTTTTCCCCTGACAGATTTGACAAATTCACAGGAAAGTGCTATCATCTGTAATCAGCGAGAGCGTCTGATGAGATTAAATATGAGAGGCCGGCGCTTACTTCACGTCTGCGAACGAAACGGCTCATGCATAAAACTACATAAATCTGACAGCAGCTACGAGCGACTGCGAAAGGGCACGGGACAAACGCACACGGCCCTAAAACCAGACGCGGTGTAACGGAGTGACCGAGTGAGCGACGTCACCGCAGCGTCCGGCGACAAATGAAGCTCATCCAGACCAGAGCAGGGACAGAGGCCAATCCGGAGCAAACCATATTTTCAATTCCTATCGCGAGTATCATAGCAACCAAAGAGCCAATCTGGAGTGAGACTGTTTAAGGTAATGCCTCTTTTTTTTTGGTTTAGCAGGGAGTGGGGACTTAGCAACGCTGTCAATCAAACCTGTTGCTAACGCTAACGGGAGTGACCTCGGGGGAAGAAGGCGCTTGATTTCCATTCATCCATGTTCTTCCTCTTATCCGGGGCCAGGTCGGGGGGGCAGGAGTCTAAGCAGGGACTCCCCGACCGACTTCCCTCGCCCCAGACATGTCCTCCAGCTCCTCCAGTGGGACCCCAAGGTGTTCCCAGGTCAGAGAGACATAGTCCCTCCAGTGTGTCCTGGGTCATCCCCGTGGGACCAACAGCAGCTGATCTGTCTGTTATTAATGTTCATATCTTGATTTACAGACACAACAGTGAAATAAAAACACCAGAAAATTAACTCAAAATAAAATTAAAAAAACAACTCAAAATAACTACAAAAAAAAGAAAATAAACTAAAAAAAAAAACAACCTCAAAATAACAAAAAAATTTAATAACAAAAAAATTTAAATAAAAAATAAAATAAAATAAAACCAAAAAAATCCTCAAAATAACAAAAAACAAACACAAACTCAAAAAAAACAAAAAACAATAAACTTAAAAAATAAACTCAAAATAAAATAAAAAAACAACTAAAAATAACTTTAAAAAAATAAAATAAAATAAAAAACAACAACCTCAAAATAACAAAAAAATTAAAATTAAATAACAAAAAAAATTTAAATAACAAAAAATAATAATAATAATAAAAATAACCCCAAAAATCCTCAAAATAACAAAAAACAAACACAAACTCAAAAAATAAATAAATACAATAAACTAGGATCATGTAGAGGGTTAATGTGAACATTTAAGACCAAAATGAGTCTGACAGCAGCAGAGACAGAGAGGAGACACAGTTTATCAATAGAAAGTGAACTGGAGCCAGAGTGGATGATTATATAAACAGAAACACAGTATGAGACTTAAAAGCTAAAATGGCTCTTTTTCCACTCTATTATGGACTTGAGCTGAAAAGCAGTGAGGTTATGAAGAGGAGAGAGCCGTCCTGGTGTAATTGTGATAAACACGGCTTATCTGCAGGTCCTGAGTGTTTCCCTGCGATTACACGAACAGGCAGGAAAATGGGAATGAAACAGCTGGAATTCCATAGAACCAGGGCCGGCGGCTGATAACGGCCCGACCTGGACCAGGTACTCAGAACGATAGTGAGGCGACCGGGGAATTAACGCGAAAGATTTTCCAGTTTGTTGTATTTGGGGTGGAGAGCGGGCTTTTGGATACTTGACCTTTGCCCTCTGGTAGAAGCCTGTTTATGTGGAGTGAGTGCTGTGGCTCGTGGTGGTAGAGTTATGGATGAACACAGGTGCCACCCGCCACACGACCAACACCACGTCATCTGGAGATTTATATTTGAATTTGCAGTGTGAAATTTGAGATATAAAGCAGAAGATGAAGTAAAGTAGCTGTATTTTTTTAGGTTCCTGTAATCTGCCTTGAACTCGGCTTGTAGATAACATCTTTAGGTTCAAGTTGAGCCGCGTTGAGCCCCAGTCCCTCTTAACATCTCATTAACATTAACAACTTATTTTAGTTCTAACTGAAAGCACCAGAGTTTAAGATCAGTGGAGCTGCTTGAACTTCAACCACATCTAAAGTGAAGGAAATAGATTCAGGATTGTCTTTTCATGTGCTGTTAAACCAGGGGTGTCCAAACTACGGCCCCGGGGCCATATGCGGCCCTCAGATCAACTGTTATTGGTCCTCAGTCCTTCAGTTGAACCGGCCCAATTGATCATAATCAGTACTTTTTACAGCAAAGTTTAGTAATCCACCAATATAACCTAAATAACATTATATTTAAATGTCGGTAAATTATCAGATGATTCATTTATTTATTTATTTTATTTATTTATTTTTAAAAAAGGGACAATGCACATTAATCAACATTACAAAAAAATGTAAATGTGCCCGAGTTAGCTGACTAGAGCTAATCACAGTCTAATTAACATCACTGCCATCTTAAAGTTTTCATCCCAGATTTTTTTTTTTTGTGAGTAGAAACCTCTCCCACCCCCCAACCCTTCCACCCTCACCTGAGCCCTCGCCTAGCCCCTCCCCTCACCTGGCCCCTCCTCTCACCTGGCCCCTCCCCTGGCCCCTCCCCTCACCTGGTCTCTGTCCAGACTCACCTTTGCTCTTTAAATGTGTCTGAGTCTCTGTCAGATCCTCTCCGTCTGTACGTTTAATTTAAGACTAGACTGAAAACCGTCCTCTTCTCCCTGGCATTTAACAGAACATACAGGTGTTTTATTGTTCTTTTCCTGCGTATTGTGTTTTCTGTATGTTTGTTTTTCGTTTATTTTTAAGTGAAGCCCTTTGATTCAGCTCAAGTTGTTTTAAATGTTCTTTATAAATAACTTTAATTAAATAGAGCGGGTGCTGGGTTGGCTGTTCTAACTAAGAACAGCAGCTTTAAAGTGTAAAATACTTTAAACAAACTACAAAATAGAACAGATTACTGACCATTAAACCTCGTACCACGTGGCTACTGGGCGAGTCTTGACCACTGCACCACTGTCGCTCCTTAAACAGACACTGAACATTCATTTTGACCATTTTTTTCTACCTTTTCATTCACATTTTTGTTACATTTGATGGATTTGTCTCCGTGTTTCCACTCGGCGGGCGACACCTGCTCTCACGTCTGTGTCTGTAAATCACATCGACCTCCGGGGGGAGCTATGGGGGCAGATGGAAAAACTCCCCACTCGCCTCATAAATCACTATTCACACAATCAAGCTAATCACCGTTTGAATAGCTGCTAACGAAGAGCTAATTGAACAGGCTGCTACGGCTAAACGCTGCGTCGTGTTCAGAGCGGAATGTGGGCGCTTTAAAACGGGAACGCGCCGGGTTGTGTGGGTGAGTTTTAGTTACAGTGGCAGCTCCCGGGGGCCCTCACGGAGCAGGGACCTGAGCAAACGCAGGCCTCCAGTCTGAAATACGAGTGAGAGCGGAGGAGAAGCAGGTAGTGCCAGTCAAAAATGCACCGCGCCGTTGAATCGCGCCGAGAGCTAGCGTCAGGGTTTAGCCGCAGAATCCAGCCTGGTTTCGTCGCGTTTATCTTTAGCCAAGTTACGGCCGGAAAGTATGTTCAAATTGGGGGGTTCGAATCCCGCTCTCGACGTAAACATCACTGGTTGCCGGTGCGATTCCAGCTCCCGCAGATGAGATAAAGGCTGTTGTTGTGTCCTTGTGCAAGACACTTAACCCTGTGATGTAAATCCTGTATATAAAGCGTTTTGAGTGACTTGAAGATGGAAAAATACTATGTAAAAATGTGACTTTATCGTACAAAACAAAAGCACATTGTCTACTTTTGGGTTTTTTTGGGCTGTGCAACAAATAAAACTATGATTTCGTTTCATTTTATTCATTTATTTCTTCATTTCGAGCGCGTGGATCAGGCACACCCCAACCACGTCGCACAGATTTGTTCCTATTCAAGCTCGAAAAGGAGGGAGAAAAAGAAAACGTATTAAGTCCCATCCCGTCTTCCGTTAGAACAAAATGGTCGCTCTCAAAGGGCCAGATGTAACTGTAAGATAAATGTCACTACGTTTTAATCGTGTTAATTAACTGTTTCTATATTTATTACTTATTCAAGTTACAAATATTCCATATGGATTTGCACAGACATGAAAAAAATGTCTGTTTAACTGTGTATCTCCTGAACTGATATTTTAAGACAGTCGTACCTTCTAATTTACTTTGTCGCGGGCCACATAAAATGACATGGCGGGCTGAATTTGGCCCACAGGCCTTGAGTTTGACACATGTGCACTAGAACATAGATTAAATGTTTTGTTTAAACTTCCTATTCAGCTGAAAAAAGAGGAAAAAAAAGAATATGTATTTGTTACGACCCGGCTCAGCTAGAGAAAACAAGATGGAAAATTGTAAAACTAAAGTTATAATTGATTTAAAAGGAATGTTAAAGTTAAAAAGAGGCGAGGTTTCAATATAAAACAAAACAAACATAAAGAAAATGTCTACGAGTGTCGCAGTTACAAAGTCAAAGTTACCAAAATCACACAAAGGACAAAGGCGTCGTTCTGTTCCTGACATAAACCCAGGAGCGTGAGGGGGCGGGGCCTTTTAAGGTGTGGCTGCCACAGGTGGAGACGCAGGAGGGGCCAGGCTCTGGGACGTCGCACCGACCGCACACGGGGCCCAGGAGCCAATCAGATACCGGCATGTGAGCAATCGTCCAATCACAAGAGAGGACGGACACTTCAAAACTTGCACAAGGAAACAGCGATGGTAACACACACACACACACCTCTACACACACACCTCTACACACACACCTCTACACACACGCACCACCGGATTAGCAGGGAGCAGGCACTTAGCAACGCTGTCAATCAAACCTGTTGCTAACGCTAACAGGAGCGACCTCGGGGAAAGAAGGACCTGATTTGTCTGTTATTAATGTTCATATCTTGATTTACAGACACAATAGTGAAATAAAAACCCCAGGATCATGTAGAGGGTTAATACGAACATTTAAGACCAGAATGAGTCTGAAGGACAGAGACAGAGAGAGGACAGTTAAAAAAAAAAAAAAAAAAAAAAAAAAAAAAAAACAACTCAAAAAAGGGGAAAAAAATAACTAAAAAAAATTCAAAATAAAGAAAATAAACTAAAAAACACCAAAACACCTCAAAATAACAAAAAATATATATAATAAAAATAACTTTAAAAACTCAAAGAAAAATAAATAAAAAACAACTCAAAATAACAAAAAAAATCAAAATAACAAAAAAATAAAGAAAAAACAAACAAACAAAAAACACCTCAAAATAAAAAAAAAATAATAATAATAATAACTTAAAAAATAAACAATTTAATAAAAAAAAAAAAAAACAATATACCCCAGGATCATGTAGAGGGTTAATACGAACATTTAAGACCAAAATGAGTCTGACAGACGCAGTTTTTCAATAGAAAGTGAATTGGAGCCAGAGTCGATTTAGAGCGCAGCAGCTAGCATGTTAGCTCTGTGCACTTATATAAACAGTCTATGGTTGTTTATGATCATGAAGTGAATATTGAATCCATTTTATATTAGTTTTTATTAATTCCAGAATAAAAATAATAAAAATAACATGTCGCTAATGTTCAGTGAAGCATTGAATCGTTCGTCGCTATTGATCAAATCAGTTTTAATGTTTGAATTGCCGTTTTTGTTCGACGAGTGAAACTTCGGAAGGACTTGTTTCCAATTTAAAACAAAAACTTGCTCCCAAACATGGCTAAACCCATTTTTTTTGGCCAGATGTAGCGAAAACCCGTTGACTTTTTTACCTTTCCCTGGTCAAAAGGAAAGAAATCCGTCACGATGAGATTAGATCTGCACAGAGCTGAAAGGCCCAACTGGAGCCGGAGCCATATTGTCTCATATATGTTCATTTTGGGAGCTGTTTTTTGTGTGGGAGGAAAGAGCTGGCACCAGGCAGCGGCTCCCAGGGGCCAGGGTCCTTATCACAGAAGCGAGCGGGACAGACAGAGGAAGAGGGGCCGCTGTGAGTGCGCGGTGGCGGTTTTGTTCCCGGGGTGGTCCTGCTGCGCTCCATAGGCTGCACTGGACTGATACAAACACGAACAACATCAGGGGAAACGCATTGTGTTTCGCCGCGAGTATGTCACTATACGACCGCGCGGTTAAGGGATTTGTGAACTTTGACGGTGCGGTATTAGACAATTAACAACTGACAGTGGCTCAGCTGGTAGAGCGTTTGTCCCTGAACCTGAACATTGTCGGTTTGAATCCCGCTCTTGTGCATAAACGTCATTAGTAGAACGGACAGATCCACCGACTCACAGTTTGGTGCGATTCTGTTACGACGCAGTTCGTTTTTAAGGCCCCAGCTCCTACAGATGAACGCTGTTGTCGTGTCCTTGGGCAAGACACGTAAAAGAGGCAGTAATAACCAAGTAAAACAGTTTGATCCTGGCTTTCTCTGTCCTTGGGCAACGCACGTCACCCTCTGTGCTTCCAGTGTGTAACTACGCCGAGGTGTGGATTTGTTTGGATGTTTATTTTAAAGGCGGTTCATACAGTTTCCCTCAATTTTTTAGCTCTAAACATTGTGTGACGTTTTAATTTTACACTCTTGCGCAAATTGATGTTTCCAAATCCATGGATAATCAAAATATAATGACCTATATTTGATAAAAGTCTAAAAAAATTCAGATATGTGTCTCAAAGCTAACAGTCACTTTCATTAAAACATAAAAGCATAAAATAAACAGCCTATTAAAATTCAAATTAATTACCAAAATTGCGACTTATATATGTTTTTTTCTTCATTATTATGCACTTTTTTGATGCGACTTATACTCCAGAGCGACACATAGCCCAGAAAATACGATAAAATAAAGAATATCCAGTTATTTGTTTATGTAGAACATTTCAATTTCAACTTTTCAATTTTATTATGCCTCAAAATTAGCATTAGCATTAGCATTGAAAGTGTCCTATGGAAAACATGAACTGCTAAACTTAAACTAGGTTAGCAGGTTTTATACAGAATAGGACAGAATATTTTGTCGTTTGCACAAGAAATCATTTTACTTTAGTTTTTGATTTGCTCGTCTTGATTTTGGCTAATCATTCAAATCTCAGCGGCGTCGTACGGTTTAACATTCCCCTCAAACAAAGAGAACCTCACACTGGTTCCATCGTTACGTCACAGCCACATGCTCGTCCTCCACATGTTTACGTACAACCTTTCACTCGCCGCATACCTCCGCTCCACAGCTCGTTATGGGAGGGAGCTAGCTTGCGCGCGTGTGTGTGTCTGGCCTGGTCCTGCTTCTGCGTTTTTGTCTGGACACATGTAACAAGGCTCATCCATCTTCTTCAGGGGCCCGTATGAGAAGCAGCTGGGCCCCCGGAGAGTGAAACCGGCTCTCGGCCTGTCAGAGCGGTCAGGCTAGTGCAGCGGACGCAGATAAAGATGCTAGGCGGCGTTGGGTACGAAGGCAGCGGCGCAGATGGGAATTGTCGGAAATATAATCCGTTCGGAAAAATCTCTCCGTTTTAGACAGAGACGCAGAGGCTCAGGATGGTTGAACACCTGCAGCAAAGTCGCACTTAGTTTAGCGGTTTGTTAGCATTGAGGTTTAGCATTTTAGAGTTTTGGCGTTTAGCTAATTGTTCAGATAATTATGATAAATGACAGTTGTTGACACTTCTGTTCCGTTCCATGTCATAAATAAAACGTTTTTGACATGTTTAGTTCAGGATTTTGACTATTTGTGTAGTTTACCTTGAAAATATAAACATGAGCGTAATCTGCGCTAATGCTAACTCTTGCTAAAGGCTAGTTAAGAGAACGTTGATACTTCCGTTCCATGTCACAAATAAAACGTTTTTGACATGTTTAGTTCAGGATTTTGACAATTTATCTAGTTTACCTTGGAAATATAAACATGATCATAATCTGCGCTAATGCTAACTCTTGCTAAAGGCTAGTTAAAAGATCATTCCAAGCCAGTTGCCAGTTGTAAATAGTCTACTTGTACCTAAACAAACTTATCGATCAATTGAAATGTTAACTGATTTATTTACAGTTAGCAAGTTTGTTATAATAAGATGTTAATTTCACTGCAAGCTAACTGCTGTAGCTAGTTCTACAGATCGGCTCACTGTTAGCATCACTACTTCCTGTCCAGTTTTAGTTCTGTGAGATTTTTAAAGAGTCAAATAATCGTAAAATTAATAAATATTTAAAGATCAGACAGTGACAGGAGCTACGGGTGGGTTAGGGGTCAGGGGTCAGAGGTCAGGGGTTAAATGAAAACTTCACCAGAGCCACTTAAAAATAGAAGCGCTTGTGTCTCAATGCTAACGCTAATGCTAATTCTGAGGCGTAATAAACATTAAAACATCACCACAAACTGAAATATTGTACATTTAAAAACACTCATGTCGTCTTTATTTTAATTTTCATTTTAATAGGTTATTTATTTTATATTTTACACTTTTAATAAACGTTGTATGAGCTTTGAGACGTATTAAAAATAAAATAAAAATAAATTATTTTAGGCAGTGTTTTTATAATACATTTTAAACACATTTTGAACTGATCTGAGACATTTTTCTGGATTTTTTTGTAAAGTCTTGTGCCTTATCTTGTGCTAAATCCCCATGGCGTTTTAATATTAAACTCATCTACGTTTGTACATGTCATATAAGATTTCACCCAGGCCGCTCAGTGATATGAAAACAGCAGAGAGGATATTAGCTTCCTCTGTGGTCTATATGTGCCTTCCCGTGGTTGGTTTTGGCTCTGTGCAGAGTTAAGTCAACGAAAGGAACAAGAGAGTCAGAGAGCGCCCCGACGAAGAGGAGCTGAGGGCCACGGACGAGGAGAGAACCACGCCGAAACGGAGATTCAGAGGCTCTGGGATGCGCCAAAACGCTCAGATTAAAGTTCTGTGATATAAGGCGCCTGATTAATGTTCATATCTTTTTATTTTACTTTTCCAGAGCGTTTAGATCGACTCTTCCCACATTAATCTGAGCAAATCCAGCACCGAGGAACGAACCCTCAGTGTGCAGTGGAACTTTGAGTCACACGGGTCAAATTTGACCCAATCCCAGAGACGCCCCGAGTGTAAACGCCATTAAAGGAATAATAAGTGTTTTTCAAAGACAGGGGGCAGTATCTCCACAGACCTGACTCGTCCTGATTTCTTCCTGTGGGTCGATCTTAAAGAAAAGGTGTTTGTGAATAAACCTCAGACGATAAACGACCCGGAAATGATTTAAATGTGACGGAAAAGTTGGATCGGTCTGTTCAGGGACAAACACAAAATGGTGGACGCTTAAAAAACATTATTTTTCCCCGAGTTTAAGTCGTGATAAGTTCAAGTGTAAGTGAACAATTATAACTGTTTATATTCCCACAAATCTCAGAAGTTTCAGTTTATCTCCTGCTAAAATTTGGTGAGTTTAACTTAAGAATTATAGAAGCGACTGAAGATTTAAAAGTGTATTTTTATTTCTCAGACAAACAGGTTTCATTCTATAAAACTGCACTTATTTTTGTTAAATCTACGAAGGTTTGAACTTTGAGAGAGTTTAAACGAGAGAGAAATGTGAGAAAATGTTAACGCCTGTGTGAGAAAAGTGTATAAAGTGTGTGGTGAGGGGTTTTACAGACAAAAACAGAGAGAATAATGTAAAAAATAAAGCTGATACTATCACGGGTTATTTTTAGAACACAGCTCGATGGAGCCGGAAGTGCGCACATGATCACTTCCTGTTTGGAACGCGGTGGTGGCTAGCAGGTTAGCTACGTCCATTTACATAAACAGTAGTCATTTTTCATCGCTCAGTTTTACTATTTTCAAGTTTAAAACCTTTTTCCAAACTCAACTTTTGTCCAGACGCAGACGTTAAACCCTCGATCAGAAAAGTTTCACCGCTCGTTTCGGCTCATCCCATTCAAATACTGCGCAGACGACGCCAAACCTGCACATGACGCACGGTCGCTATGCAGTTTTTTAAATGTTTTTTTTGCTAAATACGTGTGAGATAATGCAGTAAAACGGCACGATGTCGCAACAGGAGCGTTACCTCACACTGTTCTGCAGATACAAAAAAACAAACAGTAGATCATCACTGTCCACGAAGATTCACACGTGGAGACATGAGTGACGAGACTCTGTGACCGGCCCCCTGTCCCCCTGACCCCCCTGACCCCCCTGACCACTCCGCACCTATAGGCCCTGTCCAGCTGTGTCAACACCCCCACCGCCCCCCGCCCGTGTGGAGCGAGAGCGAGGAGGAGGCGGGGGATCTGCACCCATCACCACGATCCCGACTCACAGCCAGGAATTCCGATGATTCCACTGTGTCCGTGCCCCCTCCCTCCCTCCTCCTCCCTCCCTCCCTCCTCCTCCCTCCCTCCCTCCGCACCCGGGGCCCCGAGTCAACAAACATCTGGGGTCAGGGCCAAAGCAATCAGCGGCGAAAGGGCACGAGGCAGGACGGCGAGCTGACAGGTGGACGGTCGGCGTACGCGTCCAAAACGTTCCGTCGTTTCGTAATCCCGATGAAATATTCTCGTTACGTGCAGAGTCGAGTTTATTCGATCGGGTCAAATCGGCGAACGTTTAAACGATTCGCGCTCGAGTGTACGGACGTGTTCAGCTTCTCGTTTACAGGCGACGTTTTGAGGACCTTTCGCCGTTCAGAAGATTGTGTTTTCGATTGTTAATTGCTATGGTAACGGGAGTAGGGACGCACCGGTCCAGATTACACCATGTGAGACTGAAAACAGCATTTATTTTCTTTAAACGCAACAGCAAAAGATTAAAAAAAAAAGTCCAAAATGATCCAAATGTGTTTTAACAAAGCTGTTCTGTTGTTATAAAATACAAGTTCAATATTCTGAGACATTTTGAGCCGGTTTTTGCCTGTAAATTGTCTCATAACGCACATTTCTAGACAAAAATGGGACGTTGGCTGAGTCGATTTCTTGGAAAACACAAAACCGACCAACAAAAACGCTCAATATCGGTGCTTTTTAAGTGATTTAAACTGTTTAAATAAAGTTTAAATCGCTCTCATATCCATGTATACAGTGTTTAAAGTCCTGTCAAACGATGCACTTAATGTTAAAAGTTCCATCAGTACGTTTTGTTTTTGTTTTTTCAGTTTTATTTTCACAAAGCTCAACGTCCGTAGGGCAAATTTTGTCTTTAGACTTTGACAAACTGTTTTATGAAAGAAGAAAATTGTAGAAGAAGAAAAAAAAATTAATTAATAAATGAAAAAAATAATAAAATAGAGACAAACAGCAGATAAATACTGATACATCGTTGATCATTGATATAAAATATTGACGGTCGCTCAGTTGGTTTGAGGCGTTTCTCCACTGATCCGAGGGTTAGCGGTTCGAATCCCGCTCCCTCAGATAAACGCAGTCGTCGTTGAGCACTTCCTTGACGTAAAGCTCTACAAAAATATGTGACCATTTACTATTAATCTATTTGTATAATCCTGTCCAAATCTGCGCTGGACCGATCGTTGTGTTCGCCTCTTTCGCGTTTACGTCGACTTCCTGCGTCTGTACGTCGTCGTCTTCATTTTATTCCGCACCAAACCTGGACGTCGGTGTCTCTGAACTGTGATATAAAATAGATATAAAAGGTGCGTGTGCTAATCCCGTGACGCTCCGGTGACGGCGGCGCTGGTCGTGCAGAGGGGGATGAATGGCCTCTTTGTTTTATTGGTATTATTTCTGGCAGCGTCGGCTCGAGCGTCTGCTCTGAGCTGACGGACTGAGGGGGTAAACCCAGATGGCAACGCTGCTTCAACTTATTGTATAACAAACACATCCTTCAGTCTCCCGGCGGCCCACAGCGGTCGCGCTATGGGCCGGGAGCGGGACAGGGAGCGGGGTCGGGAGCGGCTGATTTAGTGTTTAAAGTGGGATATAGTTTCCTGTGCTACTGTAGCTCACATTTTGTGCTAAATTACAGTTTGAAAAGGGTTTAGTTTTCATCCTGACCTGAATACGCTGTTTTCCGGACGATAAGACGCACTTTTTTTCACAGTTTGGCCACAGGGTGCGACTTATACTCAGGTACGATTTATACGTAACGGAAAGAATATTCATACGTTTTCAGAAAAATCAGCAAAAATCTGCCCCTGCGCCACAGTTTCTGGTTTTCAGGACTGTAGACCATTGTGTCGTGCGTCCTGATTGGCTGTTGGACTGTAGACCATTGTGTCGTGCGTCCTGATTGGCTGTTGGACTGTAGACCATCGTGTCGTGCGTCCTGATTGGCTGTTGGACTGTAGACCATCGTGTCGTGCGTCCTGATTGGCTGTTGGACTGTAGACCATCGTGTCGTGCGTCCTGATTGGCTGTTGGACTGTAGACCATCGTGTCGTGCGTCCTGATTGGCTGTTGGACTGTAGACCATCGTGTCGTGCGTCCTGATTGGCTGTTGGACTGTAGACCATCGTGTCGTGCGTCCTGATTGGCTGTTGGACTGTAGACCATCGTGTCGTGCGTCCTGATTGGCTGTTGGACTGTAGACCATCGTGTCGTGCGTCCTGATTGGCTGTTGGACTGTAGACCATCGTGTCGTGCGTCCTGATTGGCTGTTGGACTGTAGACCATCGTGTCGTGCGTCCTGATTGGCTGTTGGACTGTAGACCATTGTGTCGTGTGTCCTGATTGGCTGTTGGACTGTAGACCATTGTCCATCAGTCTCCTCCGTGCCGTGTCTCCTGTCCAGTACAGAATGTGTTCAGACAAATTTACATAAACGTTGGATCTCAGTGTGACTCTGAAGTGCTGTACGTTTGCAATTTGTTTTCTCCCCGACAAAACCCACAATGTCGATGAAACGTTCTGCACCGACAAAGACGCCTACGAAGGTTTGAACTTTGAGAGAGTTTAAACGAGAGAGAAATGTGAGAAAATGTTAACGCCTGTGTGAGAAAAGTGTATAAAGTGTGTGGTGAGGGGTTTTACAGACAAAAACAGAGAGAATAATGTAAAAAATAAAGATGATACTTCGCGGATTTCGTTTATCGTGGGTTATTTTTAGAACGTGACCCCCGGCGATAAACGAGGGACCAGTGTATTTGTTTTTTTCTTCATTATTATACATTTTTTGGCTGGTGCGTCTTATTTTAAGTGAAGTAACTTTAAGTCTGTAACTTTCTGGAGGTCGAAGGTCACCTGTACGATCTCCATGGCAATAGCAGTTCAATGGAAACAACCAGGAAGAGGCGTGAGAAGAGACGTGTCGGGTTTGTGGAGATGCAAGTCCATCTCAGAAGTTTTTTTTTTTAGTGAATTAAACACAATCAAAATGAACAGAAACGCTCCAAAAAGTTCCGTACTGTGGATTTAAGTTTATTTCTTACTGGAGGAGTTGAGTTTTGTGCAGTGAGACGTGTTTTTTTGGCCGACGTTTTCACTTTATGTAAATCAAAGCTGCTCGAGTCCAGATCGAATAATAAAATACAAAAACTGGAGCCAAACCTGCGGCAGGACGATAAAAACAGAGCCATTCAAACGAAACTAAAGTGTCATTATTTGCACTTTTTATACAGTAGAAGTTTGGTCGTGTAACGGCAGACGGGGCGGGGCTAAAAAAGAAAAGACGTGATTGACAGGTGGATTAACCAATCAGAGAGACGCACACTTCATTCACGTTAAAACAAACATGGCGGCTTAGGAGGAAAAAATGGAAAAAACAAAACACAAAGGACTGAGAAACCGTGGATTTTGAAGCACCAAACTTTTCTTTATCTCAGGTAAAAAAAACAAGTGATAGATTTTGTTCTGAAAGACACGAGCAGTTTGAAGAGGAGGCATCTTCTGCGTTTGAGAAACACGTGACACAAACGAGTGTCTGTGATTGGACCATTCGGACCAGCACAAGTCTGAACTCGCTGATTCTAAGCTTTTGTTCTCATTTAGTTTTGCTGTATTATTCTCATTTTTCATCACCTAAACCCGCTTTTTATTTACCCTTTTATCATCTCCGCTCCTTTCGTTGGGGCTCGACATGAACAGAAACACGCCCCGAGATCGACCGTGGCGTTTTTACACATGAAACTAAATCACATGGTTAAGTAAACGGGCGAGGACGGAGGTTTTTCACGCTCTTTGGTCTCTTGGTTCTGGATTAGAGCCGCTGTGGAGGTGTCACTGTCCCGTTTATGTCATGTTTTTTATTAATAATCGTGTGTTTTTGGAGGTGTATAAGTCTCTCCTCCTCTGGCTCCGCCTCCTCACACCTTCAGTCCGTCACCACTTTACCACAAATTTGCACATTTTTATTGTAAATGATGAAATAAAGTCTCCTGCTGAGGCTCAAACCCGTGACAGTCCAGGAGTTTCTGTTGTGTCGTCTCCACTGAACATAACTCCATCTGTAATAATCATCAAACTGTTTTTTATGATTCCACATCAGGAGGTTGTTATAAGACATAATCTTATAGTTTTATTGCTCCATAAAACAAAGATTCCATGACATTTACAGATTGATTTTATGAACAGATGCAAATTTACACTTTAAAACAAACTTTTGACAAGATAAAACAGAATGTAGGATGAACAAAATGAAATGTGTTTTATAGAAGATATTTTGAGTTAATCACATTTTGTTCTGTTTGTTCAGTCGGGGAAGAAGTATTTGGTTTTGTACCAGAGTAAAACTTAAAAAAATATTTATTATAAAGCAGAATTTTATAGTTTTATTGCTCCATAAAAGAAAACTTTGCCCGTTAATGTGAGAAAAACATTTTTTTATAAAACAAGACTAAACTTTTAGGATTATTTGGGACAAAGTTTAAAATTAACAACATAACTGACAATTACACTGAATATTACATGAGAAATACTGAGTTTTGTGACCTAAAAAATATCAAAAAATACTCAAGTAAAAGTAAAACTATCACATGAAAAATCTACTTTAAAAAAGCATCAAAGTACCTATTCAAAAATGTACTTAAAGAGTAAAAAGTAAAAGTATTTTGAGCAGATTTTGAGTTTTATAAAGGTCCAAATGTGGTGATTTTGATGAAGATTTGAGCCAAATTTTAAAACAATTACAGAAAAAGAGAGTGATGGAGAGAGGGGGGAGGGAAAGAAGGGGGAAGTAAAGAAAGGGAGAGAGAGAGAAAGAGTTAGAAAGACAGAGAGCGAAAGAGAAGGAAAGAGAGGCAGAAATGTGCAGGTTTAGAGCCAAAGTAAGAAGAGAGAGAGAGAGAGAGGAGGGGGGAAGTATGTGAGGGAGGAAGAGGAGGAAAAGAAGAGGTAGCCTCAGAGAGAGAAAGGAAGAAGAAAGTATGTGAGGGAGGAAGAGAAGGGAGAGAGAGAGAACATGAGGGATGAAGAATGAAAGAGAGAGAAAAAGAGCCAAAGAGAGAGAAAAAGAGAAGTAAACAGAGGCAACCAGAGAGAGAAAAGGAGAAAAAGAGAGAGGACGTCCATCCTCCATGCGACTTGTGCAGATTGTGAGTTTTAATGAAGCTTCACATTTGGTGATTTTGATCAAATTTTGAGCTGAAATTTTGAATCAATAACATTTTTTTTTTTTTTTTTTGTATATTTTTGTTTTGTTCAACTAAATGTGTTAAAAAATAAACCCTCAGACTTTTCAGCAGGTCTCATAAGAAAAATACTTTTGAGTCTAATTTAAAAATTTTGTGGAGTAGAAAGTACAAATACTGCTCTCAAATGAAGTAAAAGTAAAAAGTACACGCAGTAAATGTACTTAAGTAAAGTACAGATATCTAAAATGTTATTTCAGTTCTTTACTACTTTTACTTTGTTTTGTTGAACCTAGAAAACCCTGTTGGCTTTAAATGCTCGATATATACACGTTTTTAAATACTCGATGTACGTGTCTTTAAATACTCGATATACGTGTCTTTAAATACTCGATATACGTGTCTTTAAATACTCGATGTACGTGTCTTTAAATACTCGATGTACGTATCTTTAAATACTCGATATACGTGTCTTTAAATACTCGATATACGTGTCTTTAAATACTCGATGTACGTGTCTTTAAATACTCGATGTACGTGTCTTTAAATACTCGATATACGTGTCTTTAAATACTCGATGTACGTGTCTTTAAATACTCGATGTACGTGTCTTTAAATACTCGATGTACGTGTCTTTAAATACTCGATATACGTGTCTTTAAATACTCGATATACGCGTCTTTAAATACTCGATATACGCGTCTTTAAATACTCGATATACGTGTCTTTAAATACTCGATATACGTGTCTTTAAATACTCGATATACGCGTCTTTAAATACTCGATATACGCGTCTTTAAATACTCGATATACGTGTCTTTAAATACTCGATGTATGCGTCTTTAAATACTCGATATACGTGTCTTTAAATACTCGATGTACGTGTCTTTAAATACTCGATATACGTGTCTTTAAATACTCGATGTACGCGTCTTTAAATACTCGATATACGCGTCTTTAAATACTCGATATACGTATCTTTAAATACTCGATGTACGTGTCTTTAAATACTCGATATACGCGTCTTTAAATACTGGATATACGTGTCTTTAAATACTCGATGTACGTGTCTTTAAATACTCGATATACGCGTCTTTAAATACTGGATGTACGTGTCTTTAAATACTCGATATACGCGTCTTTAAATACTCGATATACGTGTCTTTAAATACTCGATATACGTGTCTTTAAATACTCGATGTACGTGTCTTTAAATACTCGATGTACGTATCTTTAAATACTCGATATACGTGTCTTTAAATACTCGATATACGTGTCTTTAAATACTCGATGTACGTGTCTTTAAATACTCGATGTACGTGTCTTTAAATACTCGATATACGTGTCTTTAAATACTCGATGTACGTGTCTTTAAATACTCGATGTACGTGTCTTTAAATACTCGATGTACGTGTCTTTAAATACTCGATATACGTGTCTTTAAATACTCGATATACGCGTCTTTAAATACTCGATATACGCGTCTTTAAATACTCGATATACGTGTCTTTAAATACTCGATATACGTGTCTTTAAATACTCGATATACGCGTCTTTAAATACTCGATATACGCGTCTTTAAATACTCGATATACGTGTCTTTAAATACTCGATGTAAGCGTCTTTAAATACTCGATATACGTGTCTTTAAATACTCGATGTACGTGTCTTTAAATACTCGATATACGTGTCTTTAAATACTCGATGTACGCGTCTTTAAATACTCGATATACGCGTCTTTAAATACTCGATATACGTATCTTTAAATACTCGATGTACGTGTCTTTAAATACTCGATATACGCGTCTTTAAATACTGGATATACGTGTCTTTAAATACTCGATGTACGTGTCTTTAAATACTCGATATACGCGTCTTTAAATACTGGATGTACGTGTCTTTAAATACTCGATATACGCGTCTTTAAATACTCGATATACGCGTCTTTAAATACTGGATATACGTGTCTTTAAATACTCGATGTACGTGTCTTTAAATACTCGATATACGCGTCTTTAAATACTCGATATACGTGTCTTTAAATACTGGATATACGTGTCTTTAAATACTCGATGTACGTGTCTTTAAATACTCGATGTACGTGTCTTTAAATACTCGATATACGTGTCTTTAAATACTCGATATACGTGTCTTTAAATACTCGATGTACGTGTCTTTAAATACTCGATATACGTGTCTTTAAATACTCGATGTACGTGTCTTTAAATACTCGATGTACGTGTCTTTAAATACTCGATATACGCGTCTTTAAATACTCGATATACGTGTCTTTAAATACTCGATGTACGTGTCTTTAAATACTCGATGTACGTGTCTTTAAATACTCGATATACGTGTCTTTAAATACTCGATATACGTGTCTTTAAATACTCGATGTACGTGTCTTTAAATACTCGATATACGTGTCTTTAAATACTCGATGTACGTGTCTTTAAATACTCGATGTACGTGTCTTTAAATACTCGATGTACGTGTCTTTAAATACTCGATGTACGTGTCTTTAAATACTCGATATACGTGTCTTTAAATACTCGATGTACGTGTCTTTAAATACTCGATGTACGTGTCTTTAAATACTCGATGTACGTGTCTTTAAATACTCGATATACGTGTCTTTAAATACTCGATATACGTGTCTTTAAATACTCGATGTACGTGTCTTTAAATACTCGATATACGTGTCTTTAAATACTCGATATACGTGTCTTTAAATACTCGATGTACGTGTCTTTAAATACTCGATGTACGTGTCTTTAAATACTCGATGTACGTGTCTTTAAATACTCGATGTACGTGTCTTTAAATACTCGATGGTACGTGTCTTTAAATACTCGATATACGTGTCTTTAAATACTCGATGTACGTGTCTTTAAATACTCGATATACGTGTCTTTAAATACTCGATGTACGTGTCTTTAAATACTCGATGTACGTGTCTTTAAATACTCGATGTACGTGTCTTTAAATACTCGATGTACGTGTCTTTAAATACTCGATATACGTGTCTTTAAATACTCGATGTACGTGTCTTTAAATACTCGATATACGTGTCTTTAAATACTCGATGTACGTGTCTTTAAATACTCGATGTACGTGTCTTTAAATACTCGATATACGTATCTTTAAATACTCGATGTACGTGTCTTTAAATACTCGATGTACGTGTCTTTAAATACTCGATATACGTGTCTTTAAATACTCGATATACGTGTCTTTAAATACTCGATGTACGTGTCTTTAAATACTCGATGTACGTGTCTTTAAATACTCGATGTACGTGTCTTTAAATACTCGATGTACGTGTCTTTAAATACTCGATGTACGTGTCTTTAAATACTCGATGTACGTGTCTTTAAATACTCGATGTACGTGTCTTTAAATACTCGATGTACGTGTCTTTAAATACTCGATATACGTGTCTTTAAATACTCGATATACGCGTCTTTAAATACTCGATATACGCGTCTTTAAATACTCGATATACGTGTCTTTAAATACTCGATATACGTGTCTTTAAATACTCGATATACGCGTCTTTAAATACTCGATATACGCGTCTTTAAATACTCGATATACGTGTCTTTAAATACTCGATGTATGCGTCTTTAAATACTCGATATACGTGTCTTTAAATACTCGATGTACGTGTCTTTAAATACTCGATGTACGTGTCTTTAAATACTGCATATACTCGTGATGTAATGTTCCTGCTCTTTACCTCAGTGTGAACGCGCCGCCCGACAGCACATCCATCATGGTTTAATTAGCTCTCACTCGTTGCTTTCAGATGACTAACGACTATTTGGAGTTGAAAAGGCTCGGTGGTTCCCTGAGCCGCGTCTGGACCAGAGCAGCTGGCACCGGGAACGTCGGGAGAAGGGAAAAAACAGGAAGTCAATCAGCGCTCCTGGTTTCCGGCGCTGCCTCGCTCTCCAGGACCTGTGACACAAGTGAAGTACTGCGCCCTCTGTCTGCGCACACTGCCCCCTGTCTGCGCACACCGCCCCCCGTCTGCGCACACTGCCCCCTGTCTGCGCACACTGCCCTCCGTCTGCGCACACTGCCCCCTGTCTGCGCACACTGCCCTCCGTCTGCGCACACTGCCCTCCGTCTGCGCACACTGCCCTCTGTCTGCGCACACTGCCCCCCGTCTGCGCACACCGCCCTCCGTCTGCGCACACTGCCCCCTGTCTGCGCACACCGCCCTCTGTCTGCGCACACTGCCCCCCGTCTGCGCACACCGCCCTCCGTCTGCGCACACCGCCCTCCGTCTGCGCACACCGCCCCCTGAGAGAGAGAGGGGGAGAAGAGAAAGAGAAGGAAAAATGTTTCAAAATAAGTACAGAGAAAGAGAGAGAGAGGGAGAGGGGAGAAAGAGAAGGAAAGAGATGTAGACATGTGTCAAAGTAAGTACACAGAGAGAGAGAGAGAGAGAGAGCCAGAGAGAGGGAGAAAGAGAAGTAAACAGAGAGAGAGGGAGAGGGAAAGAACATAAGGGAGGAAGAAGGAAAGAGAGAGATGGGGGAGAAAGAGAAGGAAAGAGACACAGAAATGTGCAGGTTTAGAGCCAAAGTAAATAGAGAGAGAGGGGAGAGAGTGAGAGGAGTAGAAGTATGTGAGGGATAAAGAGAAGGAAAGAGAGAGGGAGAGAGTGAAAGAGAGGAAGAACATGAGGGAGAAAGAAGAGGGAAGGAAGAGGTAGCCACAGAGAGAGAGAAAGAGAAGGAGAATGTATGTGATTGAGAAAGAGAAGGAAACAGAGAGAGAGAAAGAACATGAGAAAGAAAGAGGAGAGGGGGAGACAAAAAGAGAGAGAGAGAGAGAGAGAGGACTTCCACTTCCGCTCAGGTCAGTGTGGCCAGAGGCTGAACCATGTGACTGAAAACAAACCATAAAAATGAAAAAGAAAAAAACTTGAGCGTGTTCACAAACTCTCAAACTGAAAACACTCTGTTCCACCTTGTGATGTCATCGTGTGGTGATACAGGAAGTGCTCCACTGTGTTTTTAAACTCCACACACCTTCATTTATAGAATCATTTGGATCATTTCAGCTCTGGAGTTGCCTCTTATCTCGACTGAACTAAAGGTAAAAAAAAGAGTTAACTTGAAAACTCCCACTTGATGACATCACAAGGTGGAACGTTGCATTTTGAGCTTTGTAGATGTGACAGACTAATAATAAAGTGTGACTCAAACATGTGTGAATGAAACAAAACACAACTCCAGGTCTGTTTTTGATGATGTAACGACTTTATAACATGACTTAAAGAGACTCCATTTTGTGTAAAACAGTTTAATTTAATAAACATTTGTCACTTTATCAAAACTGATCAGGCCGAGTTTTTCAAGAAAATTGAGTCAAATCTCGTTTATTTTTTAACTCTTAAGAAAAAAAAATCCTTATCAGTCGCTGAGTCGCTGGTTATTTTCCATAAAAAAAACAGAGACGACGTTTTCTTCTGTTCATTAGACTCAGTGGGCGGAGCTTAGCGTCTAAAGTTCAGAATAACTTGGTAGTACTTTAAAATACAGTCCAGGACTTACTGTGGTACTTTGTAGATACTTGACTGGTGAATACTGTGGTACTTACTGGGGTAGTTACTGAGGTAGTTACTGTGGTAGTTACTATGGTACTTCTGGTGGTACTTTGGCTGGTACTTATACTGATACTTACTGATACATACTGTATAACTACTAGTGGTACTTTGTGGTACTTACAGCAGTACTTATAGTGGCACAAAAAGTGATACCTGCACTAATAAGTACTGGTACTAGTACTGTACTTACTGCAGTATGTCGTATTAAGTAAACAACAATCAGACTAAAAGAAATGTACAATAAAAACTACAACAAATAAATGATACGATTAAATGAACATGACAGTGACACAAACTGGAAATATCAATATTTTAACTGTATTTTAAAGACACACATTATGGTACTGGCACTAGGAAGTACTGGTACTATCTGTAGTACTTACTGTACTATATACTGGTAATTACTGGTACTTTCCGTGTTTGTACTGGTAAATATTGCAGTAGTTATCAGTGAGACTGGACTGTATTTTAAAGCGAGACATTATAATAAGTACTGATACAAACTGCAGCAAGTACCAGGGAAAGTACCAGTAAGTACCACAAAGTACCACTATTAGTTATACAGTATGTATCAGTAAGTATCAGTATAAGTACCAGCCAAAGTACCACCAGAAGTACTATAGTAACTACCCCAGTAACTACCACAGTAATCACAGGTCAAGTATTAAAGTATCTGCTTAAAAATGTGTTTAAAGAGTAAAAAGAGAAGGAAAGAGACGCAGAGAGAGAGAAGAAGAGAGAGAAGGAAAGAGAGAGGGAGAAATGTGCAGGTTTAGAGCCAAAGTAAGATGAGAAAGGGATGAAGAGAGAGGAGAGAAAGAGAAGGAAAGAGAAAGGGAGAGCGTGAAAGAGGGAGAACATGAGAGAGAAAGAGGACGAAAGAAAGAGGTAAACACAGAGAAAGAGAAGGAGAAACTATGTGAGGGAGAGAGAGAAGTAAACAGAGAGAGAGGGAGGGAGGAAGAAGAGAAGAGAGAGGGAGGGAGAGTTAAAGAGGGAGAACATGAGGGAGAAAAAGGAGGAAAGGAAGAGGTAGTGACAGAGAGAGAGAGAAAGGGAAGGAGAAAGAGAGAGGGAGAAGAAGAAACACTCAAAATGTTACAGATACAGGAGCAAAAAAAAACAAACTCAAGTAAAAGTAAAAGTATCACGTGAAAAAATCTACTTAAGTAAAAATATTAAAGTACCCGTTTAAAAATGTACTTAAAGAGTAAAAAGTAAAAGTATTTTGTGCAGATTTTGAGTCTTTAAAAATTTAAATGTGGTGATTTTGAAGATTTGACAGAATTTTGTTCAACAGAAACAACAGAATTTTCTTTGTTTTTTATTTGTATTTTTTTGTTTGATCGTGTTAAAAAATTAACCCTTATCCTTAAATAAATAAGAAGAGCATCACATAGTAAATAATAATAATTAAAAAAACAAACATATAAATAATAATAATAATAATAATAATAATAATAATAACAAAATGTATAAATCATAAATAATAATAATAATAATAATAATAATAATAATAATAAAAAACAAACATATAAATCATAAATAATAATAATAAAAAAACATATAAATAATAATAATAATAAAAATAAAAACAAAACATATAAATCATAAATAATAATAATAATAATAGCAATAATAATAATAACAATAACAATAACAATAATAATAATAATAATAATAATAATTCAAAAAAGTCAATAAATGGCTGCCACTTACTATAATTTTTTTTTTTTACAATACTTCAAATTTTGTCCTAGGACCTTCGTGGTACAAGTTTAAACATTTTAAGTATAAGTTTAAGTATAAAAGTGTATCCTGCTTTGTTTTGTAGGTTTTCTCCATAGATTGAACGTGTTAATTGCGTAATCTGATCTCGCCGCTGTAAATCTCCATCTCGCCCTCCAGCGCCCCCCTCTGGCCCCCCACCTCCTCTACACCTCCTCACACCTCCACCCAGCCCCGTAACCGTCCCTTTAACCCGTCCCAGATGAACGTTATGGTCGTTCCGTGTTAACAGATACGAGCCGTGCCCCTCGCGACTCCTCCGGTTCTCACACTCGCTCTGCCCCGTCGCGTTCTCAGCCGCGGCACCGACTAATTGAATAACTGTCGACCCCGCGGACCGCCTCTCTGTGGGATTAGGATACGATCTCCCAAAAAAAAAACGCTCCTCGGAGGGTAAACACGGCCAATTTAGCGCCATTTCACGCTCAGTGCAGCAGCGAACCACGGCCCACACAACGAGCGGCGAACTCACGGATTCTTGCGTCGAGATCTGCTGTTTCTCCCGTGACGTGTTTTTGTTTTTGTTCGTTTTTTCGCTCCGTCGTTCGCCTCCCACTGCGCAGCGCCGACCCATAAATTAGCGAAGAAATCGAGAATCATTTGTTCTACACATCTGAGCCGCACATGTGTAGAAACAACAAAACATTACGCACAATTAACGCAACAGTCATGTGACCCGGCGAGACGTGAAAGTAACGAGAGGTTTAAGCGCCGGTGCGAATCAGGTATGTCAGGGAAAATATCTAAAAATAAAGATGTAGTTTGCAAACGTAAGGATCATTAAGAAGTTACAAACAGAAGTAAAAGAATTTTCCGCGTTTTGTTTTGTCGTCTGGGACTGTTTCTGTAATTCAGACGTTTTTAAATCAATGTTTTTTTCCTGTTTTGCTGTTTTCACTGGACAGTTGACAAATAAATGAGTAGAATGTCAAGTATATGTGCCGCAGCTCTACCACTAAGCCACGCAAACGCACACGATTACATAAAAAACTGAATATACAGTGTTTTCCGGACTTTACGTCGCTCTGGAGTTTAAGTCGCACCAGTGAAAAATGCAGAATAATGAAGAAAAAACATATGTAAGTCGCATCTTTTGGGAAATTTATCGTACGAAATTCTTTTTACAAAAACTTCTTGGTTATTTTTTGCAATACGATAAGATTTGAGCTGTAGACGGTTGAATTAATCACTTTTATGACTCATTGTATCTACAAACTAACCACTAAAGTGATTAATTTTGCTATTTATTTATTTATTGCAGCTCATACGTTTTAACAAATTAGAAAACTGTATTTTCCGGACTTTACGTCGCACTTTAAGTCACACCAGCAAAAAATGCATAATAATGAAGAAAAAAACATATATAAGTCACATTTTTGGGGGAAATTTATTTTACAAAATCCGAGACCAAGAACAGACATTTTACCTTTAAAGTCAAGTTATAATAATAATAATAAAATGTGGACCAACAGGCTGAATATCAGTACATCACGCTAACGTAACACATTTATATTTATTCAGCTCCATGAAGCACAGACAGAACTGAACACGTGTCTGGTTTGTTAACGTAAGATATTAACAGTTAATCAGATAAATAAAGAATAAAAAACAACAACAAGTTTACTCTGGATCTCAGTCACATCCCCGGACAAACTTTAGTCCAGAAAATACGATAAATAAATACTTATAAACACACAGCTTTGTCATTAATAGCAGGAATCGTTCAATGTAAGACACAAACAGGCTCAGTGTTAGCCTCTGTGTTAGCCTCACTGTTAGCCTCACTGTTAGCCTCACTGTTAGCCTCACTGTTAGCCTCACTGTTAGCCTCACTGTTAGCCTCACTGTTAGCCTCACTGTTAGCCTCTGTGTTAGCCTCACTGTTAGCCTCTGTGTTAGCCTCACTGTTAGCCTCACTGTTAGCCTCTGTGTTAGCCTCACTGTTAGCCTCTGTGTTAGCCTCACTGTTAGCCTCACTGTTAGCCTCACTGTTAGCCTCACTACTTCCTGTCCAGTTTTGTCTCTATGATGTTTGTGCAGACTCACGCTAAAATGAATACATATTTAAAGATGAGACAGTGACAGAGCGCTGCAGGTGGGTTAGGGGTCAGAGGTCAGAGGTTTGGGTCAGAGAGTGGACAGGGAGCTTCAGGTGGATGTCACTGTCACATGTAAAACACTCCAGAAATACACACAATACAAACACTTCACCAGAGACACTTCTGTGTTTAGAAGAGAGACATATTTGTGTCTCAGTGCTAATGCTAATGCTAATGCTAATTTTGAGGCATAATATTAAAACAACACCACAAACTACATATAAAAATAATTGGATAGGCTTTATTTTAATTAATTTGAATTTGAGGTTGTTCATTTTATGTTTTACAGTTTTAATAGTGAGTTTTGAGACACAGTGAGCTAGCTAGCATGCTATTGTGCACTTAGCTCATTATATATATATATATATATATATATATATATATATATATATATATATATATATACTAGCAGGAATTGTTCAATCTAAGATGCAAATTCGTCTGAGAAATATTAATCTCAAAATATATTGAAAGTGGATATTAGACGCTGTGGTGGTGGGAGGGGTCAATGGCGCAGACTGGCAGCCTTACATCAGTCAGCCAGCCCCAGGGCAGCTGTGGCTTAAACAGCAGCTCAACATCATAAATGTGGAGTGAATGAAAAATGTACAGAGCTGTGTGACTTTGAAACATCTGGAAAAGAGCTTTAAAGACTAAAGCAGAGTTCATGTTTGTATCAAAGATGAATGGACGTAGCTAACCCGCTAGCCTCCGCGCTCCAAACAGGAAGTGATCATGTGTGCACTTCCTGCTTCATCGACTCTGGCTCCAATTCACTTTCTATTGATAAACTGTCCTCTCTCTGTCTCTGCTGCTTCAGACTCATTCTGGTCTTAAATGTTCGTATTAACCCTCTACATGATCCTGGGGTTTTTATTTCACTATTTTGTTTCGTAAAATCAAGATATGAACATTAATAACAGACAAATCAGGACCTTCTTTCCTCAAACACAGACCTGGAGTTGTGTTTTGTTTCATTCACACATGTTTGAGTCACACTTTATTATTAGTCTGTTACATCTCCAACTCTCAAAACACTCTGTTCCACCTCGTGATGTCATCAAGTGGTAGTTTTCACGTTAACTCCTCCTCCTTTTACATTTAGTTCAGTAGAGATTTGCTGAAATGACCCAAATAATTCTAGAAATGAAGGTGTGTGGAGTTTCAAAACACAGCGGAGCACTTCCTGTATCGCCACATGATGACATCACGAGGTGGAACAGAGTGTTTTCAGTTTGAGAGAAGAACTCAGCCTAAATCTGCAGGTTTGTTTGCGAGTTAAACACGTGTAAATTAAACAAAAAAACACAACTCCAGGTCTGTTTGTGACGAGGAAACTTCACAGACCATAAAATTGCCTAATGTGTCGCTTTAATTACGTTTTAATCTCCTAATTCCCTTTATCTGTCTTTATTATTCGCTTTAATTGGATCTCCCTGGTGCGGCCGGGACAGCTCCGTGTGTCTACTCTCTATTGAATTGTCCTGACCGAAACAAATTTTTCCACCAGTGGCTTTTTCATTATTTTCTTTGGGAATCCACATCCAAAGCAGTGTACTTAGTGTGTGTTTGGATAGATTCTGGAGCAGTCATCTGGGTTTTGTCTCTAAACGTGCCAGAGGGAACGCACAGTCGGACTGCAGCTCCACCAGGAAATAAATGGGTATCTAATACATCTCTCCTGCTCCTATTTTGACAGCAGTTTTGGCAGGTCTGCGTGCGACTTTCACTGCACAATTCACACAGCTGGAAGGAAAGAGAGTTCGGTTTAATTCTATCTCGCTAATAAGGTCATAAAAGAAAGATCATTTATTTTACACGACCAAAACGCTCAAAGATGATCCTAGAATGTGTTTTTATTTTACACAAATAAATACAGCGCTTCCTTTTTATTGGGATACTCAGCGTGAAATTAAATGTAAGAATTATCCAAAAGCTGCGTAAAGAAGTGGACAAAGTGAGTGTGACGTCACCCACAGCGTTCGCTTAGCAACGCCGTCAATCAAACCTGTTGCTAACGCTAAAAGAAGGAAAGAACGCGCCTGATTTGTCTGTTATTAATGTTCAGATCTTGATTTACAGACACAAAAGTGAAATAAAAACCTCAGGATCATGTAGAGGGTTAATACGAACATTTAAGACCAGAATGAGTCTGAAGGACAGAGACAGAGAGAGGGGACATAGTTTATAAAAAAAAACTTTAAAAAAAACTCAAATAACAAAAAAAAACTTAAAAAAAAAAAAAAAAACCTCAAAATAACAACAATTTTTAAAAATAAACCCAAAAAAAATCCCTCAAAGTAACAAAAAAAAAACTAAAACTAACAAAAAAGAAAGAAAATAAATAAAGCTAAAAATAACAAAAAAAAATAAAGAAATAAAATAAAGAAATAAAAATAGTCTCAAAATAACAAAAAAAAAAAACAAAAAAAAAAAAACAACCTCAAAATAACTTAAAAAAAATGAACCCCAGTGTCATGTAGAGGGTTAATACGAACCAAGACCAAAATGAGTCTGAAGCAGCAGAGACAGAGAGAGGACACAGTTTTTCAATAGAAAGTGAATTGTAGCCAGAGTCGATGGAGCAGGAAGTGCGCACATGATCACTTCCTGTTTGGAACGTAGCAGCTAGCAGGTTAGCTATGTGCATTTATATAAACAGTCTATGGTTTGATCCCGTACGTGTTTCAAAAGAGTAAAAAGTCAAAGTATTTCATGAGACTTTGATCAAGATTTGTGCTGAATTTTCTCCAAAAGAAACTACTTTTACGCAGTTTTTCCATTTTATCTTCCCCACAGCCGCGTATATCAAGCACCAAAACGATCATCAGCTTTAATACCGCTTAAATAACCCGATAGAACATTTAAAAACGAACTGTAACTTTACCTCTCCGTCTGCTCCTCTTCCCGGCCTCGCTCCGGTCTGACAGCCGGAACGTCCAAATCCTCCTCGTGATTCCACCTCATCCGTCTTTATCACGACACTTGGAGCCGTGGACGGAGCGGTAGCCCATTTCGCTGCTGAAGTTTGGCCCCGAGAAACGTTTTGTAAGAGCAGCCCGTGCAGGTAAATGGCTTCTCCGCCTGTCATCGCCGATAGGTCTGTATTATTGGAAACAGGCCCTGTGTTTAACATGTGGATATTGGCGGCGGAGGGAGCGGTCATGGTCCTCCTCGGGCATCGCCGCATTCCTCGTTTCTGTATGAATTATCCCTGCGCCGTGAGCTGACAGGTACACTGGAGTCTCTGTATTCACCATTACCTAATAGAAGTTTAATATTAAAGTACAGAGGTGTGCGAAGTACATTTCCAAACGCTGGCAGTTTGGTTTTCGCCGCGTTCTCCGTGTGGATCTGTTGATTTACGCCGGTCGACGATACTCAGTTTGTCCCTGAACTTCCACGACGGTAATAAAGGAACCTGGAAGTACAGCAGACATACACTGGGTCACGGACTTTATATAAATGCACATAGCTAACCCGCTAGCCGCCGCTATGTTCCAAACAGGAAGTGATCATGTGCGCGCTTCCTGCTCTATCGACTCTGGCTCCAGTTCACTTTCTATAGAAAAGCCATGTCCCCTCTCTCTGTCTCTGCTGCTGTCAGACTCATCAGTTTGGTCTTAAATGTTTGTATTAACCCGCTCTACGTGATCCTGGGGTTCATTTTTTTTTTTTAGTTATTTTGAGTTTATTTATTTATTTATTTATTTGTTATTTTTATTATTATTTTTATTTCAAGGCTTTTTTTAATTTTAATGTATTTGTTTATTTTTGTTATTTTTAGGTTTATTTTCTTTATTTTTTTGTTATTTTGAGTTTTTTTTTTGTTTATTTTTTTATTATTTTTGTTATTTTGAGTTTTTTTTTTTTTTTTTTTTTTTTGGGGCTTTTTTTTGTTATTTTGAGTTTATTTTTTGTTTTTTTTAACTGTCCTCTCTGTTTTTTTTAAACTGTCTCTCTTTTATTTCACTTTTGTGTCTGTAAATCAAGATCTGAACATTAATAACAGACAAATCAGGTCCTTCTTTCCCCGAGGTCGCTCCTGTTAGCGTTAGCAACAGGTTTTCTTTTTTTGTTGTCTGTTCTTGGTCTTGGATTTTGTAAAATAAATTTCTCCCAAAGATGCGACTTATATATGTTTTTTTCTTCATTATTCTACATTTTTTGGCTGGTGCAACTTATACCTGAAAATACAGTAGTAAAGAAAAACAGTGAAATAACTACTAAATATTTTTTGATAAAGTAAAGAGCGGAGACTTTGAGGATATAAAAACATATTTAGTAGAGTTATTTAAAGTTTACATATCTTCCTTCATATATTTGCTGTTTTCTGTTTGTTTATAAAAGTACAAAGTAGTAAACATGAATGAGAGGGCGTGTCCAGACTTTGTGCATTGAAGTGCGTGGCATACTTCAGTACCATCGCTCTATCTATAGACTTTATTTGAACCGCTGATACGATAAAGTCCTATTTTTGGTCGGCATGTGGCACCGTTTTATTGTAGTAATCCGACCGCGCGAAGATCCAGTGCTTCTATTAAAATGGCGACGACATCAATGCGGCATCAAGTCCCGGGTCACGAATACAGAACGCGCCGTTGAAATCGTTTTCTTATTGGACATCGTGTTTGTTTTCGTGGTTTGAAAATGTCTGGAGAAGTTTGGCCGTTCGATTTGGCAAAGAAAAAAGTTTAGATGTTTAGATATGTGACTGTGTTTATATAAATGGATGTAGCTAACCTGCTAGCCACCGCCGCGTTCCAAACAGGAAGTGACCATGGGCGCACTTCCCGCTTAAATACGTCTTAAATGTTCGTATTAACCCGCTCTACATGATCCGAGGGTTTTTATTTTGCTATTTTATTCGTAAAAAAATCAAAATATGAACATTAATAACAGACAAATCAGGCACCTTCTTTCCTCTAGCGTTAGCAACAGGTTTGATTGACAGTGTTGCTAAGCACCCGCTCAACAGCCTCGCTCCTGATTGGCTCGTTGGTTGCTACGATACTCGGTCAGAATTACAATTATGGGATTCAAGATGCAAAAATGGTGAAATAAAGTGATTTAATGACCAGTTTTGTAAAAGGTAAAGTAAGAAAAGTGGATTAAAACTTAACTAACCAAAAATAACAAATGACAAGTTTTGTGTCTTAAAAAAAAAAAAAAAAAAAAAAAAAAAACTGGTCACGTGGCGTATTAAAAACAAGTGACAAAACTAAGGGACACGCAACACGAAAAATAAAACCACGAGTGTCACAAAACAAAACACGAGACGACAAACAGAATCGAAAGACAAAATAAAAACACACAAAACGTACAAAATGGCCGACTGGACACGCACCGGCAGCAGCTCCGAACAGGTGAGACACGGGATTGGTCAGGCGGGAAAACAGTCGTCCAATCACAGGCGAGCGCTAACACCAAATATGAAACCCGTCTCTAAATTAGCCGCTATAACCGCTAGCCTCGATGACGGTCAACATCCTCTGAAACATAAACATCTGGTAAATATTTAGCCAAACCTCTGCGCATTAATTCCGACATATCCAGGAAATACGGCGGAGCAGCAGAGACACGGATTAGGCTGAACTCTAAATAAGCGTTGTTAAGTCTAGCGCTACGGGGCACGCACTTACGACGCTATTGTGTTAGCTCGGAATCTACCGGTTTTAAATGGCTTTCCTCTCTGCGTTGCTTGGAACTCTGCTGACTTACCGTTCTCGCCCTCCGGGCCGTGCCACCTCCGAGCACGTTTGGAATCATCCAGACCACCAAGGCCCTGGATCCCGCTCTCTTCCTATGGGAACCGCTCCGGAGTGGGTGTGGCAACCTGCTGACCAACGGTATGATTAAGCACGGTTAGGCTTTGACATCGGGAATAATTTGGGAATTTCTGGTGCGGTTTTGCGTCCTCTCATAAATAGTTTTCTTTGCATTTCTTATTTTTACAACCATGAACCCATTAGACGGAGGGATGTTCTCGTTGAGCTTAAAATACGAGCCGTTCCTACTTGCAGTTTCTATAGTTACATCTTAGTCCGATGTTGGCAGCAGTTTTCCATACCATCGAACTTAAATTTCCTCCCGTTGCCGTGAAGGTAACCGGAGATGTTATTTTTGACACTCTGAGAAGCTGGAGCGGGTTCAGCTTGGACTAATAATAATAGAGGCGCTGGCAGGTCTTTTCCACAGCCTTGCCTGCGCCCTGCTGGACAAACGTGGAAGCGCGCCCCTCCTGTCATGTGATTTATGTAGCAGACCGCAGAAGAAACTGCAGTACGCTGAAATCTGACGTCTATATTCACACGGGTGGTCCCACGGCTGAACTTAAGGACTGTGCATTTAAGTGTGAAAAAACAGGGGGAATTCTGGGATTTAAAAATAATTGTGCTTATGTGAGTCTGTCAGACGCTTCAGCACAAACTCAGAGGTGAAGAGTTTCTTTGTCTAAATTATTTTATTATGAATAATATTACCACGTTTTTTTAGCTGATTTTTGTGAACGTCGACAGACGAGACGTTTATCTGCTGCTTCTGCGGACGTAGAAAATGTTCTATATAAAAACATTATTGTCTGTGTGTGTGTGTGTGTGTGTGTGCGCCTGTGTGTCCTCGTGTCTGTGTGTGTATGTGTGTGTCTCTGTATCTGTGTGTGCCTGTGTGTGTGTCCTTAAGATCAGATCTGCCTTTATTAGTCCCACTGTGGGGAAATTCCAGTGTTGCACCGCACAGTTAAAGAACAGAAGGAAAATGGAACATGCAATAAAACAAGATAATAGATAAATAGTTTAGACTCTAATATAACATCTGTGTAAAGTGACTTGAGTATTGCACATACGTGTGATTGACACATGTTCTGTGTTCATTGTTCAGTCACAGCAGCAGAAGGAAACACCTGAAACCTTCACACAGAGAGAGTGAATCAGGCACTGAAGCTGCTCCAGGACAGAGCGTCCTGCAGGGGGCGAGACTCATGGACCAGCAGAGAAATGACCTTAGCCAGGACCCTCCTGTCCCCCACCTCCTGAGTCCAGAGGACAGTCCAGGACGGAGCTGGACGTCTTGATGCTGCTGCTCCAGACCACACCGTACAGGATGATGCCTCCACAGAGTCACAGAAGGTCTTCAGGAGTGTCCCCCTCACTCCAAAAGACCTGAGTCTCCTCAGGACATAGAGCCTGGTCTGGCTCTTGTGCGTGTGTATCTGTCTGTGTGTGTGTGTCTGTGTCCTCTTGTGTGTCCTTGTGTGTGTATATTTGTGTTGTTGCTGTTATTTGTTCAGATTTAAAGATGAAAATTGTATTGTTTTTTTTTAACTATTATTTCTATTGAGTCTCAACAGTTTCTATAAAAAATCTGAGGAGTAAACACTGGAGTGTGTGTTTTGTGCATTTCAGATGGAGTGTGTGTTTTGTGTTTCAGATGGAGTGTGTGTTTTGTGTTTCAGATGGAGTGTGTGTTTTGTGTTTCAGATGGAGTGTGTGTTTTGTGTTTCAGATGGAGTGTGTGTTTTGTGTGTTTCAGATGGAGTGTGTGTTTTGTGTTTCAGATGGAGTGTGTGTTTTGTGTTTCAGATGGAGTGTGTGTTTTGTGTGTTTCAGATGGAGTGTGTGTTTTGTGTTTCAGATGGAGTGTGTGTTTTGTGTTTCAGATGGAGTGTGTGTTTTGTGTTTCAGATGGAGTGTGTGTTTTGTGTTTCAGATGGAGTGTGTGTTTTGTGTTTCAGATGGAGTGTGTGTTTTGTGTGTTTCAGATGGAGTGTGTGTTTTGTGTTTCAGATGGAGTGTGTGTTTTGTGTTTCAGATGGAGTGTGTGTTTTGTGTTTCAGATGGAGTGTGTGTTTTGTGTTTCAGATGGAGTGTGTGTTTTGTGTGTTTCAGATGGAGTGTGTGTTTTGTGTTTCAGATGGAGTGTGTGTTTTGTGCGTGTGTCCAGTGCGTAGCCTGGAGGTTAGCGTAGCATGAGCGCTCTGTGGTCAACGACACGGAGCAGGGATCAGATTATAGGACTTTTCTTTATTATTTAATTATTTATTTATTATTTATATTTATGTATTACTTATTTATTTATAACTTATATTTATTACTTTTGTATTTATTTTTATTACTTTATTATTATTTACTTCTATATTTATTATTTATTCATTTATTACTTTATTATTATTTACTTATATATTTATTATTTATTCATTTATTACTTTATTATTATTTACTTATATATTTATTATTTATTCATTTATTACTTTATTATTATTTACTTATATATTTATTATTTATGTATTTATTACTTTATTATTATTTACTTATATATTTATTATTTATTCATTTATTACTTTATTATTATTTACTTATATATTTATTATTTATGTATTTATTACTTTATTATTATTTACTTATATATTTATTATTTATTCATTTATTACTTTATTATTATTTACTTATATATTTATTATTTATTCATTTATTACTTTATTATTATTTACTTATATATTTATTATTTATTCATTTATTACTTTATTATTATTTACTTATGTATTTATTATTTATGTATTTATTACTTTATTATTATTTACTTATATATTTATTATTTATTCATTTATTACTTTATTATTATTTACTTATATATTTATTATTTATTCATTTATTACTTTATTATTATTTACTTATATATTTATTATTTATTCATTTATTACTTTATTATTATTTACTTATGTATTTATTATTTATGTATTTATTACTTTATTATTATTTACTTATATATTTATTATTTATTCATTTATTACTTTATTATTATTTACTTTGATATTAATGTTGAGCCGTATCATGTTTTTGTTGTGACTCAGAACGTCACCAGCTCCAGCCCCTAAAGTACTTCATTCTGTTACTTAAGTAAAAGTACAGATACAGAGGTAAAAAGTTACTCAAGTAAAAGTAAAAGTATCACATGGAAAAATCGACTTAAGTAAAAGTATTTAAATCTGTTTAAAAATGTACTTGTGTGAAATACTTGTGTCATATTGATTCAAAATGTCACATATTTTGTTCAACAGAAACAAAACAAATCAATTTCTTAATTTTTCTTATGAATTTTATGTTTTTATTTTTGTTTTGCTCAAAGTCGAAGCTCAAACTTTTAAACTTTAGTCAGGAAGTTTCCACAAACATGATCAAAATAATAAAGTACAGACACTGCTCTCAAATGTACTCAAGTAAAAGTAAAAAGTACACACTGTAAGTAAAGAACAGATACTTAAGTGCAGTACTTTACTTGTTGTACTTTGTTGATCAAATAAGATAAAACTTTTACTGTTTATTCTTTGACTCAGACCAAATTTGTGTTTTTTCCCACAGAACAAAGATGGAGCCGTGAGATTCTCCAAAAGTCCCGAGTCTGAACAAAAACTGAGCAGTGCATTGTGGGCCGGCGCGGCGTGTGTTTGTGTGCGGTAAAGAGCAGTGCATTGTGGGCCGGCGCGGCGTGTGTTTGTGTGCGGTAAAGAGCAGTGCATTGTGGGCCGGCGCGGCGTGTGTTTGTGTGCGGTAAAGAGCAGTGCATTGTGGGCCGGCGCGGCGTGTGTTTGTGTGCGGTAAAGAGCAGTGCATTGTGGGCCGGTGTTTGTTTAAGGCTTTTAAAGGCGACAGCTCAGGATACGTGTGGCCCATTGTTGTTTACTCCGAGTCGTACCTCAGCGCTACGACTTCCTCCTCTCCCACCGACCCACAATGCCACACACAGACACGCTATGCTAATGCTAATGCTAATGCTAACGCCGACGCTAACAAGACAGACTGATGTGAAAACTGTTTTATAGAAGCAAAAGTGTAGGGTTCAAAGTATAAATGAACTAAACTAAACTAAACTAAACTAAACTAAACTAAACTAAACTAAACTAAACTAAACTAAACTAAACTAAACTAAACTAAACTAAACTAAAATAAAATAAAATAAAATAAAATAAAATAATAAAACAAAACAAAACAAAACAAAACAAAACAAAACAAAATAAAATAAAATAAAATAAAAATAATTATTTTAACATTTATTTATTTGATTTAACAGGACGTTGTAAATTCATAAACATAAACGTTGCTATAAAATGCTGTATTTTGTCGTCTGCTGCCCCCAGTGGTGGAATATAACAAAATAAAAGTAGTAAAGTACTGTGTTTATGTTTACATTTGAGGTATCTGTGCTTTACTTCAGTACATTTTACAGTGTGTACTTTTTACTTTTACTTGAGTACATTTGAGAGCAGTATCTGTACTTTCTACTGCACTACATTTATGAACAGAACTGAAAAGTAAAAGTATTTTTATTATTGCTTGAAAAGGCTGAGGGTTTATTTTTATAAGACTCAAAATCTGTGTGAAATACTTTTGATACTTTTTACTCTTTAAGTACATTTTTAAACAGTACTTCAATACCTTTACTCAAGCAGATATATTCAGGTACTTTTACTTTTTCTTGAGTATTTTCTGGCTCCAGTATCTGTACTTTTACTTCACTTCTTCTTCTTCTTCCACTTCTGTGTCTCTGAACTGAACTTAAAAAACAAAAGTCTCATTATCAGAGTAAACAAGGAAAAGAAATGTTATATAAAAAAAACATTTAAGAAAACGAGTCAAAAAACACGTCTTTGCTTCACATTTTTGATTCAAAGTTAAAATGATCAGTCACTTTCCTGCTGGTTTCACGATTAAGAAAAACACTGACTTCCTCGTGTCTGGAGCAGCAGAAACAAACTGCACAAACTGAGGTGATTATAAAAATGAAACGCACTTTAGCTCTGGTGAAACGAGACAAAACGAGACGTGAGAACGAGCCAGGACCAGATTTTTGCATCGTTTTAAATCCGTGAATAGTTTAATTTATCCCAAAGTCGCCTTCAGACTTTGTATTTACTTCATTTAATATTTTTGTTTTTATTTTAGCAGCGATTTTGAAACTACAGCTTTGGCATTTAACCCTTTACTGTCCAATCTCATCCCTGTTCTTTAGTAAAAAAAAAAAAACATTGCACAGATATTTAATTTGTTAAGTATTTAAAAAAACACAGTGTTATAGAAGGTTTTTTTTTAAATTGAAGAATTCTTAGCCTTTAAATCTGACACGTAAGTACTTTTAAAACACTATTACAGTATTTTCTGATCTGTTCTAATGTCGTTTCCTCGTCACACACAGACCTGGAGTTGTGTTTTTTTGTGTTTTTTTTCACACAAACCTGCAGATTTATCCACACACCTTCATTTCTAGAGTCATTTGGATCATTTCAGCTCCTGGAATTTCACAATCTCTACTGAACTTAAGGAAAAAGCAACATGAAAACTACCACTCGATGACATCACAAGGTGGAACGGAGCATTTTGAGCTTTGGAGATGTAATAAAGTGCGACTCAAACACGTGTGAATGAAACAAAACACAAGTCCAGGTCTGGTTTTGACGCAGAAACGGGATTATAACACGACTTAAACCTCACGAGAAAGAGTCCATTTTGTGTAATACGATGTAGGACCTTTACATAATCTACATGTTTTACCCAGAGTCCGTCCCCGTCCCCGTCCCCGTCCTCTCCCCCGTCCCGGCTCACCCCCCAAACGTTGTGGACATGTCCGTACAGACGTGTGCGGTACCTGGACTGTGTTTTACGGTGCTGCTCATTAACCCGCCTGTCCCGGACTCATAAATCCTGTTTTTTCGCAGCAGGAACAGGCCCATCAGCCGAGACTCAGTCCACTCTGCAGTAAATCTCCTCCAGCCGAACCTCAGCGCTCTGTGTGGTCACGTCTTCCTGTTTCCGCTGCCCGAAACTGCTCTGCAACAAAGGTCAAAGGTCAAGATTGGCCAAAAAAGGTTCAGTGTTTGTCAATTTTATTTAAATTTGTCAGAGACGTTTTACAGATTTGTTTTGTTTATTTGTTACATGTGTGTTTTTGTATCAGTTTTTCCATGTTTTAAAGGTCTTACACATGTTTGAGTCACACTTTATTATTAGTCTGTCACATCTCCAAAGCTCAAAACGCTCTGTTCCACCTTGTGATGTCATCAAGTGGTCGTATTCAAGTGAACAGCTCCTTTTACCTTTAGTTCAGTCGAGATAAGAGGAAACTCCAGGACTGAAAAGATCCAAATGATTCTATAAATGAAGGTGTGTGGAGTTTAAAAACACAGCGGAGCACTTCCTGTATCACCACATGATGACATCACAAGGTGGAACAGAGTGTTTTTGAGTCTTAGAGAAGAACTCAGCCTAAATGTGCAGGTTTATGTGTTAAACGTGTGAGAATGAAACAAAAAACACAACTCCGGGTCTGTTTATGATGAGAAAATCGCATTATACGAGCCCTTTAAACACACATGGAGTGAGTAGCTCTGTTGACATGGCAACTAACAATTCAAAACTAAATATTATTTGTTTTAAATGATGAAAAGTGTTCAAAACGACGCCAGACTCCATGATGCATCTCTCTGGCGTCAGGTCGACCTCTGTACAGAATCACACAAATCTGTGCAGTTCCACAGTTTAATCATATTTTGCCTTAAAGCTGCACTTTGTAACTTTTCTGATTAACGGTCCACCTGCTGCTTGTCTCCATGTAGTGTGTGTGTGTGTGTGTGTGTGTGTGTGTGTTGCCTGAAAATGCTCCACTGTACGGCATTAAACTTGCATCTCTTGTTTTTATTTATTGCTCAAAATGCCCTTGAGGTGACGGTGGCTCAGTTGGTAGAGCGTTTGTTGGTGGGTTTGTGGTTAGAATCCCATGAATCTGTCTAATGCCGCAGTGTGAGACATTCCAGGCGAAGCAATAACATCTGCTGCACCTTTAACGGCTTTGACCAAAGTCATTTTACGAGATATAACTGTAATATTTTAAAAACCACATTTCTTCACTTGCTCTGATCACAGTTTCTGGAGGATCTGTGTCGCCGTGACGCCCCCTACAGGCCACGTGCTGCTGTGTCTGTGAGAGTTCGGCCCTGAGTGTGTGTGTCATAAATGTACACACACAGATGTTATGAATCGATCAACGCTCAATCTCAACTTTCATTATTATAAATACAATTATGTTGAATTTTAAGCTCGTTTCTTCACATCTACGTTCATGTTTCAGCCTGTCCCACGTCCACGCAGCGTCCCGTCCCCGCCGTTTGACACCCTCTGCTCGCCGTCCTCCTCCTCTCGTCCCCTCGCTCGTCTGAAACTCTTCTTCATCTCGCTCTGGGCATCAGGGCGAGCGTCAGGGCGAGCGTCAGGGCGAGCGTCAGGGCGAGCGTCAGGGCGGCCATCTTGTGTTTGTGTTGGCGCTGTGGCGTGTTTTCGGGGGGGAGAGGTAGACGGGGAACACGCTAAGGGTCTGGTCCGTTGCTCGGGGGTCATCGATCACTCGGAGCGGCGTGGGAGGGACCCTCGCCGTGGGAGGGACCCTCGCCGTGGGTGGGAATGAGGAGGAAGACGGACCGTGTGATGTTAAGAATGTGTCCGGCCCTGAGATATGAGTGTTATGCAAGCGTCACGTTAACAGCCGCTCTGACGGTAAATGTGTGTTATCTTTGGTACGATTTAGGGCCCGAAATGTCTGAAAACGTCAGAGAACACGGCCGGAGTAATGTGGGATTAGAAGGATTAAGTAAAAAGAACTAGTTTCATCTGTATTTATGCAGGAAAACAACTTTAGGAGCTTTTTCAATTTACTAAAGGAGTGTGGAGTTAAAAACACAGTGCAGCACTTAATAATAATAATGATGATAATAATGATAATGATAATAATAATGATAATAATGATAATAATAATAATAATAATAACGATAATAATAATGATGATAATAATAATAATAATAATAATAATGATAATAATAATAATAATGATAATAATAATAATAATAATAATAATAATAATAATAATAATAATAATAATAATAATGCATTTTATTTATAAGCACCTTTCAAAACACCCAAGGACATTGAACAAGATAAAAATTAAATAAAAACATACAAATACAATAAAACATGACAAAAAACTGATGGATAAAAGACGTGTGATTGTTAAAAGAGACAGGACAGACTGAACAGGTGAGTTTTGAGTCTGGATGTGAAGAGTGAACAGAGTCTAAGGTACAGAGATCAGGAGGGAGAGCGCTCCAGAGAAAGCCCTGTTCCCCACGGTCACAAGTCGGGCAGAAGGTACAGTGAGCTGGACACGTCCTGGATCACCACATGATGACATCACAAGGTGGAACAGAGACTTTTCAGTTTGAGAAGAGCCTAAATCTGCAGGTTTGTGTGTTAAACATGTGAGAATGAAACAAAAAAACACAACTCCAGGTCTGTTTTTGAGGAGGAAACATTAAAACAGATCAGAAAATAGTGTAAAATTCCCACTTTAAACTGATTTATGAGTAAAAATCGAAGACTTTATGTGTGAAGCTTTCATCAAACTGTGAGGTTACGCTTCTAATAAGTCATGACGAAGCTTGAAATCTTGAGGTTTGCGTCGCTTCGGGGTCAGACTGGATCTCAAACTCACGTCTGGTTGGAAAAGAGCTAAGATACGCGCTCACGCTAACGCGCCGCTTAGCTCCATTTACTCTCCCCGGCGCAGACTCCGCGGCGAGACCCGGAGCATAAAACATCCACACGCCCAGGTCTGATGGATGGCTCCTCTCCCAGCGCAGGGGCCTCTCGGCGGGGAGGGCAGACGGAACAGAGACCCCCCTCCGCGGTCCTCGGGGGTGAGCCAAAGGGACGGGTAAACACGAGAGCGGTGGAAGGTGTAAGTGGGCCCAGCAGATGATCTGACAGCGGGGGAACCTCCAGGATCGTTAAAGACTTCAGTCGAGCCATTTGATCAGCGTCAGACGAGCGGAGCACAAACACTGGACGCAGCGTGGAGCGATGTTCTCCCCTCGTCTGGAAATCGATCTGAGGAGAGGGTGGGGAGGGTTCATCTGAAACGTTCTGTTGTGTTAGTAACTCCAGTGCAATCATGTCCTTTAGAGGAGTAAACGACCTGTTTCTGTTCATTCTGATGTGTTTAAAGTTGCGCTATGGAACTTTTCTGGTTTATAAATGCACAAAAACAGCTCCCAAAATGAACATATATGAGACAATATGGCTCCGGCTCCAGTTGGGCCTTTCAGCTCTGTGCAGATCTAATCTCATCGTGACGGATTTCTTTCCTTTTGACCAGGGAAAGGTAAAAAAGTCAACGGGTTTTCGCTACATCTGGCCAAAAAAAATGGGTTTAGCCATGTTTGGGAGCAAGTTTTTGTTTTAAATTGGAAACAAGTCCTTCCGAAGTTTCACTCGTCGAACAAAAACGCCAATTCATTAACATTAAAACTGATTTGATCAATAGCGACGAACGATTCAATGCTTCACTGAACATTAGCGACATGTTATTTTTATTATTTTTATTCTGGAATTAATAAAAACAAATATAAAATTGATTCAATATTCACTTCATGATCATAAACAACCATAGACTGTTTATATAAGTGCACAGAGCTAACCTGCTAGCTGCTGCGCTCTAAATCGACTCTGGCTCCAATTCACTTTCTATTGAAAATCTGCTGCAGATCAGACTCATTTTGGTCTTAAATGTTCGTATCAACCCTCTATATGATCCTGGGGTATATTGTTGTTGTTTTTTTATTCATTTATTCATTTTTTAAGTTATTTTTATTTATTTATTTATTTTTTGTTATTTTGAGTTGTTTTTTTGTTTGTTTGGGGTTTTTTAAAGTTTTTTTTTTCTTTATTTTTTTGTTATTTTGATTTTTTTTTTTTTTGTTATTTTGAGATGTTTTTTGTTTTTTTGTTTTTTTCCTTTGAGTTTTAAAGTAATTTTTATTATATATATTTTTTGTTATTTTGAGGTGTTTTGTTTTTTGTTAGTTTATTTTCTTTATTTTTTTCTTTATTTTGAATTTGTTTTTAGTTATTTTTTTCCCTTTTTTGTGTTGTTTTTTTCTCTTTTTTTTTGTTATTTTGAGTTATTTTTTTATTTTTTTTAAACTGTGTCCCCTCTCTGTCCCCTCTCTGTCCCCTCTCTGTCCCCTCTCTGTCCCCTCTCTGTCCCCTCTCTGTCCCCTCTTTGTCCCCTCTCTGTCTCTGCTGCTTCAGACTCATTCTGGTCTTAAATGTTCGTATTAACCCTCTACATGATCCTGGGGTTTTTATTTCACTTTTGTGTCTGTAAATCAAGATATGAACATTAATAACAGACAAATCAGGTCCTTCTTTCCCCGAGGTCGCTCCTGTTAGCGTTAGCAACAGGTTTGATTGACAGCGTTGCTAAGGGAAGGGGCGTTACCTTCAACAGCCTCGCTCTGGATTGGCTCTTTGGTTGCTATGATACTGAGGTCTCTGTATCTGCTTTAGCCTCGATGAGCTTCATTTGGAGCTGAAGCTGAGGTCACTTCTTCACCGTCTGTGGTCAGGACTCAATGGGGCGTTTGTGCGTCTCCATCGCACATGACGCACACGGGAGTAAGAAACTGTCATGTGAGATTTGTTTATTTACACTTGGGTTGAACCTAAAAGCTCTCACGTTCTTAAGAAGTTTTAAGATTTCCAATTTCTCACGAAGCTGAAGTTTCAAAAACAACTTCAGTTACAGCAAAAACACAACTCCAGTCTGTTTTTGAGGAGATAACAGCATCAGAACACGACTTAAAGCTACAGGAGACAATTTTGTGTGATATAAAACCTTTAAATGCATCTTTCTTCTTCCCCTGAGCAGGACCGCCTCTCCACAGATCTGACACGTAACTTGGCTTATTCCTGTCACCTGCTCGTCGCCATAGAGACAGACAGTTCCCATTCTGCAGAACACATCAGCAAAGAACTGACACTTTTATGGCGACAAACAGTTGGCAGCTCGGCTCGTTCCGTCAGAAAAGTTACACATTGGAGCTTTAAAATAAAAATGTGTTTGTTTGTTTGTGGCTCGTCTGTGACACGAGACGTGAAGACAACAGCGAAAAAAGAACGAAAGAACAGAACTCAAAGACGTTTAAACGGTGAATTCAAACGGTGCAGGAGGATAAGTGTCGTCGGCCATTTTAGGGGTTGCAGCCAAATGAGTCCCCCAGAGAGCGGAGCAGCTGAAGAAGGTTCCAGGGTGAGGAGGAGGAGGAGGAGGAGGAGGAGGAGGGTCTGAATATTTGAGCTCGTTGTATCTTGTTTTTTTTTTATAATGATAAATAAATGTAAAGCTCTATTTTAAAAACAGATTTAATTGAATAAAGCAGCCTCAAACAGCCTCATAATCTTATATTTTCTAAAAGAGACTTTCTTTAATCTCTGTGGACTTTTCTGACAGAACTAAACACCAAAGTGCGTTTCCTTCCTCCACTAGATGTCGCCAAACTGTCTCAGCTCAGAGTCACGTGGATCAGGAGTAAAACACTTACAGCTTCTTATTGGAAACGTCGACATCGTTAAACTCAAATCAGCCTCACAGCGAGACGCCATCGCCCGACACGTGTCACGTTAACAGAGCAGAGAGAAAGAGCAGAAAGAAAGAGCAGAAAGAAAGAGGAGAGAGAAAGAGCAGAGAGAAAGAGCAGAAAGAAAGAGGAGAGAGAAAGAGCAGAGAGAAAGAGGAGAGAGAAAGAGCAGAAAGAAAGAGCAGAAAGAGGAGAAAGAAAGAGGAGAAAGAGCCGTCAGAGTCGTCCTAAATCTGAACCACCTGCTCCAGCCTGAGTCCCAAAAACAGACCCAGAGAGAGAGAGAGAGAGAGAGAGAGAAAGAGAGAGAGAGAGAGAGAGAGACAGAGAGAGAGAGAGAGAGAGACTCCTGTTTGTACAAAACATCTACGACAAGAGACAAGAACAAACTGTGAGGGACCAGCTCCTGTAGACCTGGTTCAGACCAGGTTTAGTCCTGACTTTGGGACCAGCAGGAAGGTGGGACTAAACCGGGACTAAACCAGGACTAGACCTATTCACTTTCTGTGTAACAACTGTCCTCTCTCTGTCTCTGCTTCTGTCAGACTTGTCATTTTGGTTTTAAATGTTCGTATTAACCCTCTACATGATCTTTTTTTTTTTTTTTGGTTATTTTGACTTTTTTTTTTTTTTTTTGAGGGCCTATTGTTTGTTATCTTTATTTATTATTTGGGTTTCTTTAGCTATTTTGAGTGGGGTTTTTTGTTATTGTTATTGTGAGTTGTTTTTTTTTTGTTGTTTTTTGGTTATTTTGAGGATTTTATTTGTTTATTTTCTTAATTTTTTTAAGCTATTTTGAGTGTTGTTTTTTTTTTTGTTTATTTTGTTTATTTTTTGTTATTGTGAGGTTGTTTTTTTGTTATTTTGAGTTGTTTGGTTGTTTGTTGTTTTTTATTTTGAGGATTTTATTTGTTTATTTTCTTAATTTGTTTTTAGCTATATTGAGTGTTTTTTTGTTTGTTTTTTAATTATTTTGAGTTCTTTTTTGTTTTGCTTCTTTTTATTTAGACTTTTTTTTGTGTGTTATTTTGAGTTAATTTTTAGTTTTGTTTTTTTTTAATCTGCCCCCTCTCTCTGTCTCTGCTGCTTCAGACTCATTTTGTTCTTAAATGTTCGTATTAACCCTCTACATGATCCTGGGGTTTTTATTTCACGTTTGTCCTTAAATGAGGCTAAACTCTTCACACATGCTTCGCTCGATGTCGTTCTCATGTGAAACTAAACGTGTCGTCCTTTTCGTGTCTTCGTTTCAGTGAAGATGAAGACATGTCAGGGGCTTGTTTCCAGTTAGCGCCTTAGCTCCGGTGGTCTCTAACTGACAGAGCCTATTTGTTATCTTTAGGCTCAATAACGCCATCTGGTTTTGGTTTGGCTCCTCCGTCGGCTCCCTGGAGAGGTGGAGGTGCAGCCGGGGCTTTCTCTTCTCTTTAATTTAATCTCTCACCCTCATGGCTCCACTTCGGGCCTGGGAGAAGTGAACAGAATCCAGCTTCCTTCCCTGAGGCTCGGCTGAAACGTAGAAAAGTGGAATCAGCTGTTTGGGGCGAGAGTTAGCATGTTTGTGCCGTTAGCATGTTTCTATTCTTCTGTTGGAGATGGAGGAATGTGTGAACTCCTCGTGAACCTCTGCACACGTGAAACGCTTTTGTTGCATCGGATGAAATGATGTGTGAAATAAACAAACAGACTAAACCGAGCTGTTCGCCGCGATCGGAACATTCACACGTTTAAGAGAGTGTTAAAATCAACTTTGAAGGTTTTATTTTATCCTAAACACCTTTACAGATCATTCAAATATAGGCCTGTCTGATATTTATTTTATCTCATTTTATTTTATTATTTATTTTATTTTATTTTCTATTTTTTATTTCATTTTATTATTTATTTATTTTTATTTTTATTTTATTTTTTATTTTACTATATATTTTTATTTTATTTTCTATTTTTTATTTTATTTAATTATTTTTATTTTTTATTTTTTTTCTATTTTTTATTTTATTTAATTATTATTATTATTATTATTATTATTATTATTATTATTATTTTATTTATTTATTTATTTTTTTAGTTTTGGTTTTGTATATTATGATGATATATAAACCAGACCATTATCACACATTTTTGTTTAGGCTTTAAATTCTGTATAAATCTACAATTATTGTCCAAAAATATAGTAAAAAAAAAATGACTCACAGCAGTTTATGATTTTATCTGTGAAACTGTGAACCTTCTGAACCAGGACTGGACCTGGACTGGACCTGGACTGAACCTGGACTGAACCTGGACTGAACCTGGACTGGACCTTTGTCGTTTCCACCAAAACATCCAGAACATCGTCACTTATATAAAGATCGATAAAGTGTCTTCATGGACCCAAGAAGATGGTGAACTTTCCACTGAATAAAAATCCACAGTTCAACTTTAAGACGTCACATAAAAAAGAAAATGACATGATGTGGCATTTTGAATCATGTTGGAGGAAACACAAAGTGTTGAGTGAAACAGTCCAGTCTTTTTATACGAGTCTGTGTCGAGTTTGTGGTAAAGACGAGGTTCACAAAGTTTAAAGAGCGAAAAGTCCAACATGTGTCCACTGTGAGACGTTCACAGCTCTCACACGTGAAAATACAGTAAAATAAACCGGCTCGGTGCACAACGGCGCCCCCGACCTCTCTGTTAGCGTCACTACTTCCTGTCCAGGTTTATCTCTACGAGGTTTTTGCAAAGTCACAGGAAAATGAATGAATATTTGAAGATCCCAATTCGTCGGCTACGTTTGAAGGACACTTACGTCACTTACGTCACTTACGTCACTTACGTCACTTCCGGAGCGACGAGGCCCGTCCCGTTTCACGCACCGACGAATGAGCCCTGCGTTTCCAGCGTTTCCATGGAGATCGGCCGCGAAGGAAGCATCTGAGCAGACTTCACACACTCCTGTATCCCATCATGCACCGCGCGTCACTTCTTCTACAGGAGGAACAAAGTGTATTTTCTTAAAGTTGTGTAAAACTCACTACAACTGGGAATAAATCACCTTAAACTTTATATTTGTCTGTTGATTTTCAAAGGGAAACATTAATTCCTCACTTCATTAAATCAAAACAGAAATAAACGGCTGCAACTTTGACTCTTCTACTATGAAATAATAAAGAATTAAAAATAAAACTGTAATTATTTCACCTTTCGCTCTTTAGTCAGCGGCCATCACGGTTGCTCGCCGCACAGACAGCGGTCGGCGTTCGCTCCGTGGTGCGGCCCCTCCCCCGTTTCAGCGCGGTCTTTGCGGTCGACGGAGGAGCACACCTTCGTCCGCCGCCCGGGTCCTTCGAACGGTACTTCGAAGTGTGCAACCGTCGAATTGAGACGCGGACGGGGAGCTGCAGGTGCGTCAGGGGTCAGAGGTCATTCTACATTTAAAAACAGTCGTCTTTATTTGATTTAATTTGAGTTTTAATAGTTTGTTTATTTTGTTTCCTGTTGTTAAAGTGACTCTTATCTCCGCTCACACACTCCTGACCGACTCTGTCCACTTCGCAGGTTCTGATTCCTCTAAAATGGCGGTTCTTTCCCTCATCCATCTTTCCCGACCGTGTTCGCGCCGCCGCATAAATCAAACTGAAATCATTTTGGCCCATAATTGTAAATTATCGTGCCAGTCCGTACAACCCCACATCTAACTACTACATGTAAATTACACTAAATACCAGGTTTTACTACATTCCTGGTATTTCCAAATCCAGCGTACACTTACCCGGACTAACCCCTGCGTCAAGTACGACCTCGCCGTCTCTATACGGGGCCGGACGCTAACGCCGCTAACGTATACTTATAGAAACGTAGCGTACGCCGTGAGCCCGTGTGATTTACAGCGAGGATTCGTCTTCGTTCTCCGGTGACCTTCACGTGACCTTGATAAAAAAAAAAAAATCCCCTTCATTTCCGCGAACATGCCACACACGTTTATTTGGTCAGGTGCGCGGACTGTAACGCGGCGGGCTTCTTTGGAAACGCCGCCGCTCCTTTCATCTCCTCCTCACATGTGTTTGTAGGCCCGGGGTTAAACGGGGCCTACGGCTTTGGACGGCCTGGGATTCTACAGGAAAATATTTGTGGACAGCGTCTGGAGCGGCGCGGCGGAGGCTCCTGTTCACTTTGGGACGATGTAATGACCTCAGTTTGACGCCGGTCGAGGTTTGTATAGATTGACCAAAGATGATGTCGCTCGTATAAATGTGTGTGCGTGTAGATTTTTTAAGTTTTTATTTCATTTAGACACAAAAACTGAGCCTTTAAAGCCGTTTGTGCTGATGAGTCTGTGCCAGTACAGGGAGGAGCTACACTGTGTGCTATGGGATATTTACTCGCATCACAAGCCCCACAGCCTCCACATTCTCAAGTAAATATTAAATGAATAATTCTATTTTATTAGAAATGCCACAGCGACTTAAAACCAACTGATCTGTGCTTTTTACAGTGTGTACTTTTACTTTTACTTGAGTACATTTGAGAGCAGTATTTGTACTTTCTACTCACTACATTTCTGAACTGGACTGAAAAGTAAAAGTATTTTTATTATAATCTGAGACCTGCTGAAAAGTCTGGGGGTTTATTTTTAACATGTTCAAATAAAAATAAACAAATAAAAACAGCTAAAAAAAAGAAACTACATCTGAAGCTTTATAAGACTCAACATCTGTGTGACACTTACTTTTTACTATTTAAGTACATGTTTAATCATGTACTTTAATACTTTTACTTAGGCAGATTTTTTATGTGATACTTTTGAGTATTTTTATTTTGCTCTGGAATTTGTACTTTTATTTAAGTAACATAATTGAGTACTTCTTCCTCCTCTGCGTAAAACATACTTATAAACGTAGTACTGCAGTGAATAATACTCACACAGAAGTATTTTCTACCTGTGCCTCTGGGTGATTTGTTTGTTTGTTTGTTTGTTTGTTTTTTCTGTGAAATAAAAGTCCAGAGATGATTGATTTTTAAGACAATGGCACTTTATGTGAGTGAACACACTTCAAAGACACATGCTGGACGTGTAACACAGTGAGAGTCCTACCTAGTGCACACAGGCCGTGTCCTACGTAGTGCACACAGGCCGTGTCCTACGTAGTGCACACAGGCCGTGTCCTACGTAGTGCACACAGGCCCTGTCCTACCTAGTGCACACAGGACTCTCCAGTGTTAGTATCAGACTACAGGTAGTGGAGTACTAGACCTTCACAGAAGGCACTTAAACGTTTGTGGAAACAGCTTCTACAGAACATAATCACACTTAAATCCTACTGGAGCTTACAGTACAGGTTTACAAAAGTTATAAAAGTGAATTCTGTCACATGAAACATGCAGCTAGACCTGTGATAAGACATGACTTTGAGAATGTACTTGTACTTGAGGACGGCGCATAGACTGTGTAAAGACACGGACTGAGTGTGATCCACAGGGTCCAGCTCGAGGCCGGAGCAGGAGCAGAGTCTAATCTGGAGTCCAGTTACATGTTAGGACGTCTGACCGCCAGTATCATAGCAACCAAAGAGCCAATCAGGAGAGAGGATGTTTAAGGTAACGCTCCTTCCCGCGACCTGATTTGTGGGTTTTTAATGTTCATATTTTGATTTTCAGACACAATCGTGTCCATTTCGATGCACAGTCCATGGGGCGGGACTACAGGAGCTGGACTACAGTCGTTACATAATCTTTATAAAGTGCTCATGCTACACTTAGGACACCAAACACATAAATAAAAGCGTATTCAGACACATTCACCCAGATGACGTGTACAGTACTTTTACAGCAGAACTTCACATGTCTAATCGCACCGAGTTTTATCTTTCTCCTGGAGTTATGTCAGGGAGTACGGACTTCAGATTTATGAGAGCGAATTATTGCAAAATGAATAGTAGCCTGTTAGACCACACACAAAAGACATTTACAGAGGATGATCTGATGTACGGCTCAACAACTGCACATTTACAAATAAAACATCCATTCTATAGAAGCGTACGTGTTAAATAGTATGAACAGATGAACAGAGTGGATTCTGGGTAATAACGTGGACAGGAGGGTTGGTCCAAACAGCCACTGTACAGTTCACACCAGTGTCAAGTTCTGAAAAACACACAGAGAAGTGTTTAAAGTCGTGTGTATAGTCAGGTCTGTGTCGCCCCCTGGTGGATGGCTGCATTATACCAACCTCAGGTATTTGAGTCTGGCACACAAGACGACCGCCGCGATTTGCACAATGTTTTCTGTGGATTTAATAAAAGAAACTAATATTTTAACAGTAAAAAGTAAATAAAATAGTTGGTGATTGTGATGAAAATGCAAACCTTTGTGTGAAGTTCATGGTGCAGCACTGGGTCGGACAACCAGGGGTGTCTCAGAGATTCAGCTGCCGACATCCTCCAGCTGAAACACACAAAAGTGATGTTTTAGTCGCTGGTGTTATGGCGATGACACTTTGGGGAAAATATAACTGATTTTTCTAACAGCGTTTTAATATTGGCATTCTTTTCAAAGATGAGAGATGAGGGAATTACTGCAGCTCTATACTCCACCCAGAGCCCTGAGGTCAGAGGTCAGAGGTCAACTGTCCAAAGCCAGGCTCAAGACCAGACTATAGAACAGCGCCCTCTGCCTGTCACATCCTCTCACGCAGTTTAAGACCAGACTGGAAACCCACCTCTCCTCCCTGGAATCAGGACCGGTCTCCACTATAAACAGACTAAGCAGCTGCTTAGGGCCCCGCGGCCACCGGAGGGCCCCCAAGAGCCCATGCATATTGAAAAAAATAAGTGCAAAGATTTTTTGGAAACTAAATGGGGCTCGGGTGTGTGTTTTTGAATCAGGCATCACTGTGGACAGCTCTGTGTTTACAAGTGTGAAGGACCCACTTCCCTCAAGGTCCACTCTGCATTTTATGACATTAAACATTTATAAACCCGCTTTAGTCAACGGGAACTCATTAAAATCAAGAAATCAAGAAAAAAAAACCTGCCTCGCCTCACATGTTTTTATACTTGTGGCAGTTGTTGTTCTGAGCCTTCAGAATTTTCAGTCTAGTTGAGATGATTTTTACATTTTTTTCAAATATGAAGACGTGGCATTGAACTGGCGAGGACCCCAACGGCAAATTCTGCTTAGAGCCCCCTAGAGGCTCGGGCCGGCCCTGCATGGCATTTAATACCAGTTACACTTAATATCTCGGTGTTTTATTTGGCACTTTGGTCAGCTCAAGTCAATGTGCTGTATCTTTATTAAGAAAAATAAAATTGAATTCAATTGAATTGTAGAAATAAACTTGAATTTAAAGTTCAGATTTTTTGGATGTTTTCTTACGGGCGGAGGCAGGACTACAGCGCCATCTGCAGTCCGACTTGTTCAGGACAGTCTCCCAGATGTGAGAGTAAAACGTCCCCAGTCCATTTCATGTTTGTCGTCCTCTGTCCCAGTGACGTTTGCTCCATCCTGGTCCATAAAGTGGTTCTCTCTTTTACAAATATCCAAAATGGCCGATTCGAGTTGCATCTTTTATGCTTTGTGTTTCATTGCTCGTGTGCACGTCTTCATTTTACTCACACACACCTGGGATACAGGCGTGTCCTGAACAAGCCGAACTACAGATGGCGCTGTCCTGCTTTACTCTGCTGTAAGACACAGACGTAGTACCTCTTGTTGACGATGAGCAGTCTGGAGATGAAGTCTTTGGCTTGGGGTGACGTGTCAGAAAACTCCTGCTCCTCGAAGCTCCACTGACAGGCCAGAATGTTGTTCAGAGTCTCATTATCTGTGTCTCCGAGGAAGGGACAGAGGCCGCTGAGACTGAAGAGACACGAGAAAAAACGTATAAAACTTCCTCTGTGTTCATATGTGTGTGTTTGTGTGTGTGAGCAGTTATAGCCGCTAATGTGGAGCCGACTATGAGTATCTTAGCACCCAAAGAGCCAATCAAGAGTGAGGATGTTGAAGGTGACACTCCCTGGGAAAGAAGGACCTGATTTGTCTGTTATTAATGTTCAGATCTTGATTTACAGACACAAAAGTGAAATAAAAACCCCAGGATCATGTAGAGGGTTAATACGAACATTTAAGACCAAAAGTGTGCCCACGTTCACTTCCTGTTTGTCACGTAGCAGGTTAGCTATGTCCATGTATATAAAGAATCTATGTGGTGCGCCCTGTCCGTCTGTGGAGCTTACAGCATGTAGGTGATGACGCCCAGACTCCACATGTCGGTGTTGAACGACACAAAGTCATAGTTGATCACTTCTGGAGCCAGAAACTCCGGGGTCCCAAAGTTCACTTGAAGCTTCTCTCTTGGTTTGTATCTGTGTAGAGACAGAGACATGAAATAGTGACAATATGTTCAGAACGAGCATCAACTCGGCTGCATAAAGAATCTGAATAATATAATGTGATAATATTTAAAGAAAAACGCTCACATCCTCCATTTTAACACATTCTTTTTCAGACCAGGTGTAGTTTGTTTTCATCCCAACAGGTACTGCTCACTAGCGCCTCACGGTGGTCACGGGATATCCGTCAGTTCCACGGGAGGTTTAATTGTCTGATCCCCCTCCTCCTCTCCTCTCTTCTCTCTTTCCTCCCGTCTTCCCTCCTAAAGTGTCTGGTCAGCTGAGGAGAGCGAGGAGAGGAGGAGGGAGGAAGGAGGGAGAGAGGAAAGGAGGAGTTAAGAGAGGAGGGGGAAGAGAGAAGAGGACGGAGAGAGAAGAGGACGGAGAGAGAGGAGAGGAGGAGAGAGGAAGGAGGGAGAGAGGAGAGGAGGAGTTAAGAGAGGAGGGGGAAAAGAGGAGAGGACAGGAGGAAGGAGGTAGAAAGGAGAAGAGGAGTTAAGAGAGGAGGGGGAAGAGAGAAGAGGGAAGAGAGAAGAGGACGGAGAGAGAGGAGAGGAGGAGGGAGGAAGGAGGGAGAGAGGAGAGGAGGAGTTAAGAGAGGAGGGGGAAGAGAGAAGAGGACAGAGAGAGAGGAGAGGAGGAAGGAAAGAGGAAGAGTTAAGAGAGGAGGAGTGAGAGAGGAGAAAGAGGACAGGAAGCGGGAGAGAGGAAAGGAGGAGTTAAGAGAAGAGGGGGAAGAGAGGAGTGGGGGGGTAGGGGAGAGAGAGGAAAGGAGGAAGAGATGAGAGGAGGTGGAGGAGAAAGAGGGGGAAGAGAAGAGGGGGCTCATGCAAATAAACCTTCCATGGACCTGACATATATCCCGTGACCACTGTGAGGCGCTAGTGAGCAGCTGGTGAAAATCAAACCATAATCTGAAAAAAAGAATCTACTAAAATAAATGAACAGAATGGAGCTGGACGTGGCCGGACACTCACATCCTCGCCAGCCCAAAGTCGATGATTTTCACTTTGTTTGTGACTCTGCTGACGCACAGGATGTTCTCCGGCTGGAACCACAACAGAACCACAACATTAGCTTAAGTAGATGTCGCTAAAGCTAGCTTACACGCACAGACGCTTTAAACGTTACCTTCAGGTCCAGGTGCAGGACGTACATCTTGTGCATGTGCTGCAGACCCTCACAGATCTGCCTGATGAACACCACCGCGTCCAGCTCCTTCAGTTTGTAGTTCTCGTCGATGATCCGGTCGAACAGCTCTCCTCCTCCGACGCTGAGGGGAAACAAACAAATCAAAACAGTCACCACGTCAAACGAGCAAAAGTGGCAGCCATTTTGAATCATCGTCAGAGTTAAACTAGATTATACCAGTAGCATGAATTCAGTTATTTCAATACTGTAGGGGTAGATTGTAAAACTGTAACTCTATTTGTTATTATTGTACTTTCAGGATCAATACAACATATTAACCAATTGTGTAATGTTCTCATCATAGACTGTATAAAGAAAGAAAGAAGCTCATCGAGGCTAGCAGTTATAGCGGCTAATTCGGAGCCAGTTTTCATATTTGGAATTCTGACCGCGAGTATCATAGCAACCACAGAGCCAATCCAGAGCGAGGCTGTTGAAGGTAACGCCCCTTCCTGTACCGCACTGCTGGTTTAACAGGGAGCGAACGCTTAGCAACGCTGTCAATCAAACCTGTTGCTAACGCCACCGGGAGCGACGTCAGTGAAAGAAGGCGCCTGATTTGTCCGTTATTAATGTTCATATTTTGATTTACAGACGCAATACAGTGGTCCGTCATTTATCGTAGGGGTTATGTTCCAAAAATACCCCACAACAGGCGAAATCCGTGAAGTATCATCTTTATTTTTTACATTATTCTCTCTGTTTTTGTCTGTAAAACCCCTCACCACACACTTTATACACTTTTCTCACACAGGCGTTAACATTTTCTCACATTTCTCTCTCGTTTAAACTCTCTCAAAGTTCAAACCTTCGTAGGCGTCTTTGTCGGTGCAGAACGTTTCATCGACATTGTGGGTTTTGTCGGGGAGAAAACAAATCGCAAACGTACAGCACTTCAGAGTCACACTGAGATCCAACGTTTATGTAAATTTGTCTGAACACATTCTGTACTGGACAGGAGACACGGCACGGAGGAGACTGATGGACAATGGTCTACAGTCCAACAGCCAATCAGGACGCACGACACAATGGTCTACAGTCCAACAGCCAATCAGGACGCACGACACAATGGTCTACAGTCCAACAGCCAATCAGGACGCACGACACAATGGTCTACAGTCCAACAGCCAATCAGGACGCACGACACAATGAGAAAATGACGAGTCTGACAGCAGCAGTTAACAGTTTTTTCAATAGAAACTGAACTGGAGCCAGAAGTGCGCACATGATCACTTCCTGTTCAGAACGCGGCGGCTAGCAGGTTAGCTCTGTCCATTTCCATATACAGTCTATGGTTGTCATTCAAATATACAGCACATAACTGAAGTAGTAAATGGAATATGAAAAAGTGCATACTATTCAAGTACTAGGATGATGTCATTCCTGGACTCATAAGCTGCATAGAGCTGGATGAGGTTGGCATGGTCCAGATTATTCATGACCTGGATTTCATTCTTCACCACCTCCTACCAAAGACACACAGAGACAGACGCAGCACAGAGGGGCAGAAGACGGGCAGGAGAGGGGCAGGAGAGGGGCAGAAGAGAGGCAGGAGAGGAGCAGGAGAGGGGCAGGAGAGGGGCAGGAGAGGGGCAGGAGAGGGGTGACGTGAGAGGGACGTGGGGGACGCACACACAAACATGAGGAGAGTCCAGCAGACAGGTGCGGCGGACGAATATAGAGCCACAACAACAAGACAAAAGGCAAGCACATAGGTCAGCGCTTCTCCCCTATCAGACAATACATCTCCCACTAGCTCAAACATTTGTCGCCTAGGTGACAAGTATTCATGTTTTTTTTTTTCCTGGTCAGTGTCCTTGTCGTCGGGCTCTAGCAGATCGGCCCTTCTTTTAATATCACGAGGCATGTGTCCTATTCAGGTCGTATAAATAGGATGCTATGAAGTGCCGTACCTTTTCTTTCCCGTTCCGAGCTTTGATGACCTTCGCCGCCAGAGTGAGGCCGGAGGAGTTTTCGACGCATTTGTGCACTTGACCAAAACGACCCCTAAAGAGACGAGTCAGACGGTTAAACTGGAGTCGTTTTAAACCAGAGAAAATACAAACAAGATTCAAACAAGAAAAGGCCCGAGACATTTTGACTTGAGGGAAAATGGAGTGATACATCCAGGCCTGAAGGGGGCGACAAGTGCAAGTTTGTGTTTTTCTTGTTTTGTCTGATTTTTCCTGTTGTTGTGTTTTTGTGTGTATATCTCGGTGGCTGAGTGGCTCATGTCTCACAGCAGAAGGTTTGGTTCGATCCCCGGGTCACCAGGCCTTTCTGTGTGGAGTTTTTCATGTTTCTCCTCGTGTCTGGATGGGTTTCCTCCGGGTACTCCGGTTTCCCCCATCAACCAAAACATGAACGCCCTTCGAGACAACTGTTGTGATTTTGGGCATTACAAAGATAAATGAATTGAATTGAATTGTGTGTTTGCATGTGTATGTGCGTGTGTTTGCGTGCATATGTATGTGTGTATGCATATGTGTGTGTGTTTTTTCTGTGTGCGTGTTTGCGTGTGTGTGTGTTCATGTTACACACATTTCCTCGTCTCGTGGTTTTATCTCGAGGTGATTCATATTTTCATGTTTATGTTGAGTTTGTGTTTGTTCATGATACAATGGGCTCATGCAACATCGTGTCTTTAATTTAAGCTTTTACTGTAACTACAAAGTGCAGTTTTTATTTTCTAATCAGCAGAGGAGGGTAGAGTAGCCAAAAATGTACTTGAGTAATATTATTTTAAAATAACAGTACTCTTACTTAAGTACAAAAACTAATCATGTAAAAAGTGAGAGTAAAAATGGAGATCTGCCATAACTATGATCTGATTCATACTTAAAATATTTGTATTAGAACAACCAAATATTAAAGTCATAATTTGAAGTAACCACAACCTACAAGTACTAGTACTGTTACTCAAGTATATGTACCTGAGTAAGTGTAACTGAGTATTACCACCTCTTCATTGGTTACGCGTCATAAACTCTGTGCACATCTTCAGTGGTCATGTTTACAAACGGCACACGCTCATAAGACGACCCCACGACCTCATGACCCTTCAACCCCACAACCCTTCGACCCCACGACCTCATGACCCCTCGACCCCTTTCCTCGAAGTCCGCATCTGTCCTGAGCACCGTGAGGTTTTGATGGTTTGTTTTTCCCCCATCACAAATGACAAAGTGACAAAGTGACACAGTGATCTCTGTTTCATTAAATGTGAGCCGGCCCAGTGTCCCGGCCCAGTGTCCCGGCCCAGTGTCCCGGGCCCAGTGTCCCGGGCCCAGTGTCCCGGGCCCAGTGTCCCGGCCCACTGTCCCGGCCCACTGTCTCACATTGAAGACGAGGATTAACACTTAGTGATTAGCCGCCAGCTGCCGCCGCGGATCCACTTTCACATACCACCCAGTCCTACGGCAAAAATAACCACAGTGACTTTAAAGTTATGAAGAAAGAGAGAGAGAGGGAGGAGAGGGAGAGGAGGAGGAGGGAAGAGAGAAGGGAGAGGAGGAGGTGGGGGGAAGAGAGAAGGGAGAGGAGAGAAGGGAGAGGAGGAGGTGGGGGGATGAGGAGGAAAGAGAGGAGATGATGAGGGGTGGGGAGAGAAGGAGGAGGAGAGAGCAGATGAGGGGGGAGAGAGGAGAGGAGGAGGAGGAGGGGAGAGAGGAGGAGGGGGGGTGGAGGAGGAGGAAGGCAAGAGAGAAGGAGGAGGGAGGAGAAGGAAGAGAGGAGGAGGAAGAGAGGGAGGAGAGGAGCAGGGACAGAGGAGGAGAGAAAGAAGAGGGGGAGGAGAGGAGGGGAAGAGAGGAGGAGGGAGATAAGGAGGGAGAGAGGAAGAGAGGAGGGGGAAGTGGGGGAGAGGGAGGGAGGAGAAGGAGGAGGGGGGAAGAGAGGAGAGAGCAGAAGGGAGAAAGGAGGGAGGAGAGAGGAGGGAGGAAAGGAGGGAGAGAGGAGGGAGGAAAGGAGGGAGAGAGGAGGGAGGAGGAGGAGGGAGAGAGGAGGAGGAGGGGGAAAGTGAGGGAGAGGGAGGGAGGAGGGAGAGAGGAGGGAGAGAGGAGGGAGAGAGGAGGAGGGGCTGTTGCAGTTAAAGTGGGACTGACAGATATTTCATCACTGCCTTTGATCTGATCCATAAACAGCGGCTGCATCAGGAGGTGTTTTATGTAACTGAAGGTTTCAAATGTCCCAGAACATTCCACACGTCACTACAGCAACGTTTAGGTTTAATTTAACACAAACTGACAAAAATACAAAAAAATCAATGAAGCTTTCGATGCTTCAGGCCTTTCAGTTCTGATTCTTTTGTCACTAATTTGAAAACTATTTTAAACAGAATTACGTCATAATTAGGTCATGAGTCACGGAATTTTCAAACTAACACAAAAATATATAATTCTATTTAGTATTTTTGTATTTCTTGTTCTCCCTTGGAGTTTTCTGTTGCTCTAGTGCAGAGGCGTCAAACTCTTTTTCACCGAGGGCCACATCAGTTAAATGGCTTCCATCAGGGGCCAGATGTGACTGTGGCAGGATAAATGTCACTAAATGTAAACAAATGTCATGTAAAATAAATGTAACTAATTTTAAACTTGTTAAAAAAACATTTCTGTGTTTATTACTTATTCAAGTTGCAAATATTACGTCTCTGTGTATCTGAATTTCCTGATAAACTGACATTTTTAAAAGTGTGGATCTGGTCAGAACCTTCAGCTCTGATTCAAAAACAGACTTTTAATTATTGGACAATTTGTTGTTTTTCTTGCAGACTCACTTTTTCACACTTAGCTCCGTGTTTGGTGTCAAAATGTCGACATAGATTGGACCGACTCCGCCTCATAACACAAAAAACATACAGATTTTCTCCTTAAATCACAAACTTGTATTCACCTTTAGCGTCTTTCTTGAAACTTCCTTCCACGCCGACAATTTTCCTCTTCCTGAACAATTTGTGATGATTATTTGCAAATATTTCTCAGTGTCACTTGTTGGGAAAATCTCATTAGTTTATTGTCAATGCAAACATTAAATCAGCACAGACTTATTTTAAAATGACAGTCAAGCCTTCATTTACCTTCTCACGGGCCACATAAAATGACGTGGCGGGCCGCATTTGGCCCCCCGGACCTTAAGTTTGACATATGTGCTCTAGTGTGATGTGCCTCTGTCCATAGGGGGCGCCGACAGCTACACGACTCTATTGTGATGATGTTTACGGCGATGTCAGCTCCTATTGGACACCGCAATTTTCTAACGCAGAGGTCAGTGGATTTGTTTCTTTTATTAAGTCGTTTTAGATGAATATTGTGATTAAAACATGTAAATTATAACGCAATGACCCACAGAGATGAGAACCATAGAGACACAAGCACAATAAGTCTGATTTCAGATTGAGAGCGTGTAACGTACGGCAGTTTTCGGTCTTTTTAACTCTTCTTGATTGATTTGGAACAGGGATTTTCCACTTGTCATTAATGCCTTGTACAACAGTTTAAAACGTCCTGGTGTGGCGACCTTCCCACAGGACAGCGCCCCCTGTCAGAGCGGCCCGCGGGTGACGACAGGCCGTGTACCGTCTCTATACGGCTCTTGTTTACGAGCGCCACTACTCACTACTTACCACAGTATTGTCTAAAACACACAGCGCGCCCCTCTTTGGTGTGATTTATAGCGTGCTCACCCGCCCAGCACTTCCTGCCAGCTGATGGTGTAGAAGTTGCTGATCTTGTTGGGTTTGGCCGAGACGATGCGATGGTTGAAGGGAGCGGCTGGAGGAGGGGTGGTGTCTGGAGAAGAGAAAAAAGCATTTACACACATAGATAGTACACGTGTTGTGTTTTATCAGGCTGTAGTGACACAGGCCGTCGTCATAATTACCGTATTTTCTGGAGTATAAGTGTCACTTTTCACAGTTTGTCCGAGAGTGAGACTTATATGTGAAATTATTCAAACAGACTGAGATCCAGAGTAAACTCGTTGCTTGTTTTTTCTTCTTTATTTATCTGATTAACTGTTAATATCTTACGTTAACAAACCAGACACGTGTTCAGTTCTGTCTGTGCTTCATGGAGCTGAATAAATATAAATGTGTTACGTTAGCGTGATGTACTGATATTCAGCCTGTTGGTCCACATTTTATTATTATTATTACAACTTGATTTAAAGAGAAAATGTCTGTTCTTGTCTCGGATTTTGTAAAATAAATGCGCCCAAAAAATGCGACTTATATGTTTTTTTCTTCATTATTCTGCATTTTTTGCTGGTCTGACTTATACTCCAGAGCGACGTAAAGTCTGGAAAATACAGTGACTTAAAATCTGTCAACTGGGCAAAAAGTTGTAGAAGTGAAGACGTTTGTCTGCGTAGTTGTTATAAATATCTTCAGATTCTACAAAAACAGCCAGTGGCACAAACCGATGAAGAATCTCTCGGCGTGCTCGTCCTCCACACACTCTGCTTCATGATGGCTGGTGCAGCTCCTCTCCTCCTCCACCCTCTTCTTCAGGTCCAGAGTGATCTCCACCCCCTCCGCCTTAAACACGGCCCAGCCCTCAGACGCCATGTTGTGCTCGTGTGTCTCTGGCTCTTCGTCCTCTGCCGCCGTCGCCGGCTCGTCTGTGCTCATCTTCTGGTCCCCGTCTGGTTCTTTGGGCTGTGGTAAAGTCGTGTCATCTGTGGAGCTGAAAAAAGACGTGTTTCAAAGTTAGGACCATTGTCATAGCACTTAATAAAAAGTCTTCAAAATGGCCTCTGTATCTGCAAACTCAAACACATGAATATACAATGAGCTTTTTCACAGTTCAAAATGTGAGGATGATTGATCATGAAAAAGTTTTATGATGGTTTTGTTTTATTATATCAACTATTGTTGCTTTGTAAACTTCAAAAAATTCGAGGAAATTTGAGGAAATTACGGCTGCCCTATACTCCACCCCCCTGAGGTCAGCTGACCAACTCCAGACTATGGAAAAGCACCCCCTGCCTGTCAAACTGTGCAAAAGCCCGAGAGGATCTAAGACTAGACAGAAAACCCACCTCTTCTCCCTGGTATTTAACACTAGCGACACAGGATATATAGAGATGTTTTATTTTTCTTATGTACCGTATTTTCTGGACTGTAAGTGTCACTTTTTTCACAGTTTGTCCGGGGTGAGACTTATACTCAGATGTGACTTGTATGTGAAATTGAGGATGAAGAATTCAATGGATTTATTGATTTGGAGTGAGATCCAGAGTAAACTTGTTTTTTCTGCTTTATTTATCTGATTAACTGTTAATATCTTACGTTAACAAACCAGACACGTGTTCAGTTCTGTCTGTGCTTCATGGAGCTGAATAAATATAAATGTGTTACGTTAGCATTAGCATTAGCGTGATGTACTGATATTCAGCCTGTTGGTCCACATTTTATTATTATTATTAGAACTTGATTTAAAGATAAAATGTCTGTTCTTTGTCTCGGATTTTGTAAAATAAATTTCCCCAAAAAATGTGACTTATATATGTTTTTTTCTTCATTATTATGTATTTTTTGGCGACTTATACTCCAGAGCGACGTATAGTTGTTTTGTTTCATGTTGGCTCATGTTAAATGTGCTCTACCTGGTGGATGGTTGTTCTTCAGCGCAGACTTGGCTTGTCTCCTGGTCCTTAGACACTGCCTCCTCCTCCTTCTCCTCCTTCTCCTCCTTCTCTTTTTCCCTCACAGCCTCCTCCTGCTTTTCCTCTGGTCTCTCCTCTTTCCTCTCCTCTTTCCTCTCTTCCGGCTCTGGCTCCGTCTTGCGTTCAGAGTCATGGGGCAGGTAGTAGACCACGCTGGTGACATCGTCTGTTGCCGGGGCAGGACTTTCAGTGACGGGCTGTGTGCTCTTTTCACTGTTCTCTCGGTTCAGTTTCTGCACCTCCTCTAACAACAGAGCCTGCTTCTTTAAGGAAATATCTAACGAGGGAAGAAAACATCGATATTAGTCTGTAAATATGATCACTAGATTACACAAAGTGGACTCTTCTGAGCTGTTAGTCATGTTATAATGTTGTTACATCAAAAACACAACACCAGGTCTGTTTGTGATGAGGAAACAACATTATATGGGCCCTTTAAACAGTGTGATCTGGGCCCTTTAAACAGTGTAATCCGGGCCCTTTAAACAGTGTGTTCTGGGCCCTTTAAACAGTGTGATCCGGGCCCTTTAAACAGTGTGATCTGGGCCCTTTAAACAGTGTAATCTGGGCCCTTTAAACAGTGTAATCTGGGCCCTTTAAACAGTGTAATCTGGGCCCTTTAAACAGTGTAATCCGGGCCCTTTGGGTGGTGTCTGGGGGACATGAGGCACCTGTTTCCGGGGGCTTGGTTTTCTTCTGTCCTTTGGGGCTTTTGGGTGTCAGAGATGGTTTTTCTGCGCCTTCTTTGTTTTTGTGATCTTTTAGCTGGAAAATAAATGTACAATTAGAAAACATTTATGATGAGCTGTGTTTCAGACGACATCACCACGTTCTATCGGCCAATTATATTTAACACAGATCATAAAATGAATATTGTAAGTTCTTGGGTCGAGTCACTAATAGAAATGATCAGGTTTAACATTTGTGAATTTACCTTTTGAATATTTCATAGCAAAGCTCAATGTAATCAATAGCTAAATCTGGCTCTTGCGCCCCCATCTGGGAGAATCACATCATCACACACTAGAATCTGAAAACCACCCGTACCATATTTTCACAATCTGTCACGGTACGACATTTATAGATATTTTGTTGAAGTAACAAAATTGTAAATATGCTACGTTTTTCCTTTTAAAATGCCTTGACCAGACTTTTGTTGTGTGATAATTGAAATAATAAAGTGTTTAATAATAAATCTGCGCTCAGACCGCCGCCTCAGGGGAGTTTACATGGGGGTTTATGGCGGACGTACGTCTCGGCCGTCCTGCGTTTCTGAGGCGATTTTTCAAGCGTCGGTGCGACTCTGACTGACGCAGTGAGTCTTGAGCGTTTACGCAGAGGACGCTGTGTTAGTTCATGTTGGTTCCAGATCGGGACGTTAAAAACTCGTTTGACGCCTCTGGTTTGAGGCCTTTGCATTTAAGGGCAGACGTTTCGTTGAGTGCTGAGTTGAGTGCCTTTGGATGTTTTGTTTTGTCTCTTTGTGAATGAGAGTGGTTTTAGTGGATGTATTACATAAAGTCAACGGAGGCGATTGGCTCGGCGGCGGCGTGACTGGGTCTGTGACTAGCCCTTAAGCTAGCAGGTGTGCCCAGCATAATTAAGTTGCTGCTGATGTCTTTCTACTGTTTCTGGACAATGATGTTGCTGCATCACTGGAGCGTAGTCTCTGATTGGTTGATTTTGGGCATCAGACGCCAAGAAGTTCAGCTTTTTCAACTCTGGAGTCTGACGCTTTGGACGTGCAAACAGAGCGCCCAACGCATGAACGAACTTGAAAACACGCCGCAGAAATGCAGAGCGGCCGAGACGTGTGTCCACCATAGACTTTGCCTGTAAATTCAGAGAACGCATCATCAGACTTGAAAAAACTGAACTTTTGGCATTTGATGTGCTGCATCAACCAATCAGAGACTACGCTCCAGTGATGGAGCAATGACATTATCCAGAAAAAGGAGAAAGAAATCAACCACAAACAACTTCAGTACGCTGTGTGCACCAACCGTCCCTCAGCCTGGTCTGAATCATTCACAAAGAGAAAACTAAACATCTAAAGACACTCGCAGACCTCAGTGGACGCCGTGGACACACGTCAAGTATTTTTCTCCGATGTGCGTCCTCGGTGTCCTCAAATGTAAAGACGTCCAACAAGATGCGTCCGATCTGTTTTTAATGCCCCCGTCTGAACGCAGCATGTCACTTATTTCTTCAAATAGTCTGCTCTGAAATGGAGCAAAGGATCATGGTCTATGTAGTTCCCTCTGTTTTTAGCTGATGCTGCACCAAAACAATGAATTTAAGCAAAGAAACTTTGGACGATACGATATCGTTACATCTCTTTGTTTAAAATCTTAAAGGGTAAAGGATTTGAAACATTTGGACTCAAATAAGAAGCTGCTGGAGCTAAAACACTAAAATTAAACATGAAAACTCATGAAAACCTCAAACAAAAGTGACACACTGAGCCTGAAGCAACAGAACACAAGATACAGAACACACACAAAACACACACAAAACATGTAAAACACACACAAAACACACACAGAACATGGTGGAGACACAGAACATGGTGGAGGTGGAGGACACACAGAACACGGTGGAGACGGAGGACATGGTGGACACACAGAACATACTGGAGACATAGAACATGGTGGAGATGGAGGACACACACAGAACATGGTGGAGATGGAGCACACACACAGAACATGGTGGAGATGGAGCACACACACAGAACACGGTGGAGACACAGAACATGGTGGAGACACAGAACATGGTGGAGACACAGAACATGGTGGAGACACAGAACACGGTGGAGACACAGAACATGGTGGAGACACAGAACATGGTGGACACAGAACATGGTGGAGACACAGAACATAGTGGAGACACAGAACACGGTGGAGGACACACGTACAAATAGTCCACATTTGCGCGTGGCCAGGAAATGCTTTGGTCCGTGGAGCTTTGTCTTGTGTGAGGCCTGCGTTCCGCTGGCGTCACTTTTACTTAAGTCCTCAGTCGCTTTAGTGGATTTAACAGACGGAGGTTTCTGTCACAGACACAAGATGGCAGCACTGAGTCGAGTTATGCACAGGATGAAAAACAGAGTAAAACACAGGATGAAACACACGATTAAAACACAACAGATGGTACAGGACGGGACGCACTCGAAAATGTACTGAATACTTACTGTCTTTGAGTAAAAGTACTGGCTGTGGGACTAAATACTTGAGTTTTGCTACTACGACTACGACTACGACTACGACTACTACTACTACTACTACTAGAGACTGTAGAATACTTACTGTCATTGATGTCAAATGAGTACTGGCCATGGTACTAAAAAGAGTTGAGTTTTATTACTACTACTGCTACTACTACTAATACTACTGCTACTACTACTGTTGCTACTACTTGTACTTTATAAACACTTGTTTTCAATGTTTGTAATATGCATGTAATATAACTAAAATCTAAAAAATCTAAACAAGAAAACAAAACTATTGAAGAGTATGGAGACTACTACTACTACTACTACTGCTACTACTAGTACTACTACTACTACTTCAATGCATGTAATATAACTAAAATCTAAAAATCTAAACGAGAAAAACTATTGAAGAGTCTGGAGTTGTCTACTACTACTACTACTTCTACTTTATAAACACTTTAAATGTTTTCAATGCATGTAATATAAAAGTTTAAAATCTAAACTATTAAACAACTATCAAAGAGTATGGAGACTACTACTACTACTACTGCTACTACTACAACTACTAGTACTTTATAAACACTTTCATTTTTTTCAATGCATGTAGTATAACTAAAATCTAAACAAGAAAACAAAACTATTGAAGAGTATGGAGACTACTACTACTACTACTACTGCTACTACTGCTACTACTACTACTACTGCTACTACTAGTACTACTACCACTACTTCAATGCATGTAATATAACTAAAATCTAAAAATCTAAACGAGAAAACAAAACTATTGAAGAGTATGGAGACTACTACTACTACTACTACTGCTACTACTAGTACTACTACTACTACTTCAATGCATGTAATATAACTAAAATCTAAAAATCTAAATGAGAAAAACTATTGAAGAGTCTGGAGTCGTCTACTACTACTACTACTACTTTATAAACACTTTAAATGTTTTCAATGCATGTAATATAAAAGTTTAAAATCTAAACTATTAAACAACTATCGAAGAGTATGGAGACTACTACTAGTACTACTGCTACTGCTACTACTACAACTACTAGTACTTTATAAACACTTTCATTTTTTTCAATGCATGTAGTACAACTAAAATCTAAAAATCTAAACAAGAAAACAAAACTATTGAAGAGTATGGAGACTACTACTACTACTACTACTACTACTACTACTACTACTACTACTACTACTACTACTACTGCTACTACCACTACTTCAATGCATGTAATATAACTAAAATCTAAATATGTAACCAAGAAAACAAAAGCAGCAGACACACAGCAGAGAACACGATCACACAGATGCTCAGGAAACACGAAGTTACACCGTGAATCAGACGCAAACACAGGAGACGTGCACAAAGCTGCGGAGGTGTTAGCGTGTTTATTGCATGCGCAGACTGACTGGTAGAACGGCCGTGCCTTTAATCACTGGCTGTAGATGGACAGACAGGAGCAGCGCTTGTGAATTTATAGCTTATCGCTCTCCGGCCCGAGCAGAAGGAATGTGCCGCTGACCCCGCTTGGAAAATATGACAGACGAGCGGCGGCCGTTGTTCAAATTTCTCCGCTAAGGAACTCTGTGTAAAGACTGTGATCAGAGAGCTATGGAAAAAGTGTCTTGCCCAGCGGCGGGTGTGTGGGTGGTCGGGGTGGGGGGGGTGTTGTGAGGTAAACAGGGGGGTTATTTTAGGTTCAGTGTTTCCCCAGTGACAACAGGGCGATTGGGGGTTGGCACAGGGCCCCTCTTGCACCTCTAGTGGCGGTGCGGTGCGGGTGCGGGCTGTGACGGCAGCGAGGGCACATTCCCTGTAATCTGAGGCACACGAGAGCCCCCAGAGTTAGCCAAGCTGGACAGTGTTCAGGTTTAAGACGGGCATAAATTATGACTCCAGAGAGGTACGATTAAGACGTACTTAGAACAGCCGATCCGTCAGCGGTTTAAACTTCTCACGATGAAAAAAATACATGTACTTGATGTGATTCGTCTTTAAATGTGGAACGTTTTGGCTGCGTCCTCACTAATCCAGGCCTGAATCCAACATTAAACTTTCTGTAAACGGGACTAAAACAAGAACTAGGGATAAAATAAGATACATTACAGTGCTCAAAACATTTACGAGCAGATTACACTGCTTTGTGTTTCCTGAACGTTAAGCCCGTGACTTACACAAATATGTTTATTATCTGCTTGCCCTATATTCAAGTGCCCACAGCAGAGTGACCCAATCACAGCCCTGATAGCCCGGTCACATGACGTCACAGAGGTGGAGGTGGTGGAGGTGGGTAGTTTTTCCTTTACGCAGCTTTGTAAGCGCAGATAAAGCTCGTTTCTCTCAGGTCAAACCTCGTATAAACTGGTCCAACAGAGTGACCTTTACGTAAGGCCATGGCTCGTTTAAGAACAGAACTAAAAACATCTCAGAAACTGTCATGGAGGGAGGAATATCGTTATGTCACTTAGGCTAATTAAGATGCCTCCTGGAATCGTTTCATAATAAATAAAAAACAAAAAAACAAAACTATGTGTATTTGGCAGATGACTCATGATTTCTAAACGTGTGCACTTAAATACAGGCTTTTATTAGTGTCTCTAAATCAAACCTGCCCTCACATTGTCCACAGGAGTCAAAATAAAGTCTAAAAAGAGTGTTTTTTGTGTTAAGTTTAGCACCAAAGCTAAGAATCTACTAGAATCTACTAGAATCTACAGTACAGGGCAAAAAGTACAAGCAAACGCCAAAGACAATGCATCAGGTCTAGAAGAAAAAGCTCGTTTCACTTTAAAACTAAAAGCAGAGAAACACAGAGCAGTGAAGTTCTGAGCGGAGCGTGTGCACATTTTAAACCTGATGTTGCGTCATGGACAGTATTACTCCAGTAACATCACGCTCACGCTCCCACTGACACCGGGAAAGCACCTGCTCCAAATGTGCCAAAGCAAATGGAGCTTCTTTTGAACATCAGCTGTGTATGAATATGTGTGTATGTGTGTGTAAATGTATGTATGTGTGTGTTGGGGTGTGTTTGTGTGTGTAAATGTATGTATGTGTGTGTTTGTGTGTGTTTGTGTATGTTTGTGTATGTTTGTGTATGTTTGTGTGTGTTTGTGTGTGTTTGTGTATATGTACAGTGCTGGAAGAAGTACTCAATCTTGTTATTTAACTAAAAGTACAGATACTGGAGCAAAAAAGTACTCCAATAAAAGTAAAATTATCACGTGGAAAAATCAATTTAAGTAAAACTATTAAAGCACCTGTTTAAAAATGCACTTAAAGAGTAAAAAGTAAAAGTATTTCGTATAAAACTTCAAATGTGCTGATTTTGATACAAATTTGAGCTGAATTTTGAAACAACTGAATCGATAACAGATGGTTTTGTTTATTAAAAAGGTGTTAAAAATAAACTCAGGCAATAATTAAAAAAAATGTCAGTCCTGTTCAAAAATGTAGTGGAGTAGAAAGTACAAATACTGCTCTTGAATGTAGTGCAGTAAAAATAAAAAGTATCAACTGTAACATATACTTAAGTGATGTACAAATGTCTAAAATTTGTAGTTAAGTGCAATACTTTACTGCTTTTATGCCGTTACTTCGTTCCACCACTGTATATGTATGTGCATGTGTATATGTATGTGTATATTTATATGTATATGTATATTTATGTGTATGTATGTGTATATATGTATGTGTATATTTATGTTATATGTACATTTATGTGCATGTGTATATTTATATTTATATGTATATTTATGTATATGTATGTGCATGTGTATGAGTATGTGTATATTTATGTTATATGTACATGTATGTGTATGCATGTGTATATGTATGTGTACATTTATATTTATGTTATGTGTATGTGTATATATGTGTATATATGTATGTGTATATTTATGTTATATGTATGTGTATATTTATGTGTATATGTATGTGTATATGTATATGTATATTTATGTGTATATTTATGTGTATATATGTGTATATTTATGTTATATGTACATGTATGTGTATATGTATGTGTATATTTATATTTATATGTACATGTATGTGTGAAGAGACACTCTGGTTTATGTGAGCTGTATTAGTGTAAAATGAAGCTCATTTTCTGTTGTTTTTTCCTTTTTATGATGAATTTAAAATCCTTCACTCAATTAAATGTTCACCCAGTGACTAATTTGCTCTGGTGTAACGACAACAAGATGAAATGGTTGTTTATAAGTTGGAATAATTTCTCTGTAAAGCCTGGAAGAAGTGTGCGATGAGTGTGTATGTGTACTTGTGTATGTGTATATGTACTTGTGTATGTATGTGTATGTGTGTACGTGTATATGTACTTGTGTATGTGTATATATATTTGTGTGTGTATGTGTGTATGTATAGACCCCAGTGTCCCGGCGCTGACCGTAAACTCTCAGATGAGTCAGTGAGAGCCGTACAGACTGACTCAGCGCACGACAGACACTTGACGCTCGGCACATAAGGGGTTAAAGTCTTTGAAAGCACAAACAGTACTGAGCCTGTGCCCAAAACGGCGTCCTGCGGGTCCGCTCACATTTCACCTGACCCCACACACTCGCCCCGGTCCTCCCTGTGACTCTGAGGCGGCCATTTTACATGTAAAGTGCTGTTATGGCGACTACATCAGTGGCTTTTATGGATTTTATGAGTTTGTGCAGTAAATCAAATTCTCCTGCTGTAACGACCTCAGGTTCAGTAAGTGGAGTTGGGGAATGGGCACATGGGGAATCTCAGTCAGGAGCCAAAGCACATTCAGACAGCGTCCAGTGGAGGGTCCAGTGGAGGGTCCAGTGGAGGGTCCAGTGGAGGGTCCAGTGGTCATCATGATGCTATGATCGTTTTCATGTGTGCTGCCAGGAACAACAGGATCCCAATAAAATGTGGAAATCAGAAGTCAGCGGAGTGAGTGGACACTGATACTGAGGGACTGATGGACGAGCGGTGAAGTCTGGACCTGGACCTGACCCTGGACAAGTGGTGGAATCTGGAACTGACCCTGGACTTAACTATGCAGTCTGGACCAGACCATGGACTCTGGACTTAAGTCTGGACTGGACTATGGAGGCTGAACTTACGTCTGGACCTGACCGTGGAGTCTGGACTTAACTACAGGGTCTGGACTTAACTAAGGAGTCTGAACCTGACCTTGGATGAGCGGTGGAATCTGGACCTGGACTTATCTATGGAGTCTGGACTTAACTCTGGAGTCTGGACTTAACTCTGGAGTCTGGACTTAACTCTGGAGTCTGGGCCTGACCACAGTCCAGCAGCAGCTCCGTGTGTGCTTTATAATGTACAGTATAAATATAACTGTTGAAATTCACAAACATCACAGCAGAAACGTGTTCTTCAGAGTCACACTGAGCTCCGGCTCCACAATAAAACCGCAGACTGACACAGCACCTGCAGTCCACACGTTTTATTGACTTGTGGAAACGCACCATCATAAAAATCTGGGTGTGTATTACCATGCAATAGTGAGGACCGTGTGAGCCATGTTTTTAAATCTTGATCAAAGTAATAATGCAGTAACGACAGAGACTTTCCTTTACTTTCAATGTTTAAATCCAGGCTCAAACGGTTCTGTTTATCTGTGCATATGACAAAAAGGGTTTTATTCTGCACTTTTCTCCTTTAACGTTAATTTTATGATGATTATTTATGATTAATTATGTTTTGATTTTTTGTATTGTGACTTTGAATTACTTGAATTGCTTCTTCCAACATTTTCCACACTGATGATTAAAGATCTGGTTGGCTGTGATTGGACAGATCTACTGTACATTTGACATGCCGCTTCTTAAAACAAGAGGCTGAGATCTCCAGACGATGTACGATCTGTATCTGTACCAAACTGTGCCGCTCACTCACCTTGGCGTCCGTCTTCTTCGTCACAGCTTCCGTGGAGGGTTTCTTCTTGAGCACCTTGGCTTTACTGTCCTTGGCTTTGGTTCCTTTGCGAGCGGCCGGGCCTTTGAGCATCAGCTGCATGACCCTGGAGCTCTTGACCGTTTCCCCGATGAAGCTGATAACCTGCTGCATGTTGAGCACCAGCTTCTCCATGCCCTCCAGCTTCTGCGCCTGCTGCTCCGAGCGCTGGTTCACCACGGACACGATGGTGCTCAACTCCTGGCAGATGTCCCTCACCTCCCGCCCCATCAGCTGCTCCACCGTTTTGGGCGCGGAGCCGTTTTCCTCCTCCGGCTTCTCCGAGCTCTCCATGCTGTCGAGACGGTTCAGAACCTTCTCCTGGATGTCGATGAGCGTGTCCATCTTGGTGCTCAAAGACTCGATGCGGTTCTGGATGAGGTCGAAGCTGAGGTGGCCATCTTTTAGCTCACTCTGGTTAATTCCCATTGAACTCATGGTTTACCGCGGAGTAAATATCACATTAAGACACAAACAAACGTAGCCAGTCACGTTCCTGGAAAGAGGTTTGCACAAAATAGCAGCCAGCTCAATCCACGAGTGTTCCCAAAGATAACAAGTATAGTCCCACTGAGTCAAAAGAAGAGAGAGAAAACCTTCCTAGAGTCTATCCCTGGGGCCAGCCTCCCTCCGCACCAGCAGTGGTATTAAGAGTGGAATGAGCTGGAGTCCCTAAATGTAAAATCAGGGCCCACGTCAGCATGGGGTCAAGTGTTTGGGGAGGGGGCTTGGCGCTGCCCGGCCCAGCAGACATTTGAGAGGCACAAGTGTTAAGCCCAACGTCGTCACCGCGCTGCTGGCTGTCAGAATGCTCACTGTACACTGCTATTCTTCAGAGTCTAAGTTTGATAATGGGCATTTATTTAACGACACAAACAGTTTATATAATGAAAAAGACACTTAGTCGACTTGGATTTATGTTCATTTGACTTGTTTTAATCATGATTTGGGACAACGGATGGAAATCGTTTGGCTATAATCTGATGTGTTTACGTTTATGTTGTATCATTAGCATTGTCCAAATCAAATAAATCAAATAAAAAAATAATAATAATAAATAAAAAATACATTTGCACATCTGATAATTTCATACTGACTGATGAGATATTTTTCTAATTTAAATATATATTTTTTATTTGGCCTTTAAATGTCCAGTATGTACCTTTTCTTGTCAGGTCCAACACTGTTTGTGTCCCTAAAAATGTTGTTTATTGCTTTGTCTGGAATGTTTCGCAGTATGGCATTAAACTTCTATCTTTCATATATGTCCTTAGAGTCGTCCAGGTGTGATCCAGAGCAAAAGAAAAGGAAAAAATCTGTCAACTGAACAAAACCTTGTTGGAGTAGAGAGCTCAAAAACATGCATTCTCACCATGAGCAGGCTTGCCTCTCCGCGGATCTCACTTGTCTCTAAGGAGATAGACAGGTTTAATGCTACACTGTGCAACATTCAAGGAAAAGTAATAACATTTCCATGGAGATGAGCAGGTAAGTTTCACACGTCTGTCTCCAGTAGCTCCATGAAGAACAGAGACATTCTTACGCAGCGTTCTATACGGCTAACGTGCTAGCATGTCTACATGACGCCGCATAACTGTGAATGGAGCCGAAGCAGCTCGCGCCTCGTCTAGTGTCCAGGGGAAATCTGAAGAAGCTCCTGGCAAAGGCGACACGACCAGACGTTCATCAGCGGAAACACGAGACGAGACAAGGATGATTTACGACCGATAAAAACAACCACGAATGTCCCCGTCCTTTCTAGTAAATTGTATAAGTGATTTTCTGTGGAATAAAGATGAAGAAATGAACATTCTAATGGTTCTGGAATCGATTTAACTGTCCTGGCTCTATGTTACATACATTTTCAGCTACAATACACAACTGTTTTCCTAGCAAACTTATTTAAATGAGAAAAATCTTAATATTTGCCGGTGCATTTTGAGTAAAGATAAAGAAAAATAATTATATGACATCAGAAAAGTTATTGAAAAAATGACATTATTCATCACATAATAAAATCCAAAAAGTAAAAAAAAAAACTGAAATAAATTTGAGAACGCTAACGACGCCGTCCGAACGTGCCCTGGAAAACAGCACAACCTCGTCACCAAAAAGCGCGTGTACTTTCCGTGAAAACCGCGACGTCACGGGGCGATAAACACACTGATCTAAACATAAGCATTCGGAAACAACAATGCTTCCAAGAATGTTTCCTGTCCCAAAATTTACTCTTCCAAACCACCATTAATTACTGTCGACAACAACCTGCAAACTGATCTGCCGTGACCCGAGCCAAACTCCGCGGCGTTCCCCTCTCGCTCCCTCAGCCCAGGCCCAAAGCCGGGTTCATGGGTGCAGGGAGCGGGAAGGGTGACAAGTTGCCAGTCAGGGTGAGCACTGTCAGCTCGTGTTTAAATACAAGTCACGCCGACCCGGTCTCACGCTACTTTACTTCACTTTACAGAGGAGGCGATATGAACTTTGAACTTCGGTGTCACAGTTTTTAGAGTTATTTGTGTGATCCCTCAGTCGTCCAGGGCTGATCTATGACAAAAGAAAAATATAAAATCTGTCAACTGGACAAAACGTCGTAGGAGTGAAGACGTTTGGCTGTTTCTTCAGTTCTGGTCACGTTACTGCTGGACACTGCCTTAAATCTGTCTGAAGGAGGAACTAAAAACACCTATAGTTTACAGGTTCAGTTTGTAGACAATAGGTGTAAATGTGCACTGTGCCTGAGTCATACTTAGGACAGTCATTCAAGCCTCTAATGAGTGATTTCACACCCATTAGTATCCTAGGCTATCTCTGTTGTTTTAGTTTCGCTCTGGGCCTGAGGATGGAGTTATAGATGGGGGATAAATAATGTCTGAGGCCCTGATTAAAGTTGCTAATAGTTTAAAAATGTTATTGATATGAATCAGTACAAATATAGCCATTATAAATACAAATAAGGGCATGAATAAAGTTTAAAAAGATATGCTTAAAAATTAAATAGTCATAGAGGTGAGGAATACGTTCCATGTTTAAACAACTTTTATAGAATTCAATGTGGAAAGACGCAGACAAACACGACATTGAATGAGTTATCTGTGATGCTCAGACCCGGGCAAAAGCTGTAGTTAGATGATGTTTAGGAGATGTGAAGGGACGAGGAGAGGACGGGACGCTGAAGGGGCACTGGCGTTATAAAGAAGTGGACGTTATAAAGAAGTGGACGTTATAAAGAAGTGCACAAAGTAAGTGTGATTCAAAATGTGGAATTCTGATAGTGAGTATCATAGCAACCGAAAAGCCAATCCAGAACGAGGCTGTTAAAGTAATGCCCTGTCTCGCCTTCACCTCTGGTTTAGCAGGGAGCGGGCGCTTAGCAACGCTGTCAATCAGTCTTGTTGCTAACGCTATTGGGACTGCCCTCAGGGAAAGAAGGCGCCTGATTTGTCTGTTATTAATGTTCAAATTGTGAGGACAAATTAGCGAATTAGCAACTTAGTGCTCTGGAGACGCGCGGTGTAGACGGGAGCGGAGTTCAGTTTCCCAGGCTAAATTTGTGCTAGCTCGATTTGTACTTTGTTATGAGTGAAAACTCTGACCTTGCAGAGAACATCACATACGAGCAGGTTTGTTCTGCACAGTCTGGTGATTATTTTTGTTGCAGATTCTCTGGGTGTCATTAAGAAGGTGCTGATACTTTAATTTCAATTCAATATATTTCAAAAAACTTTGATATGGTTCAGTGTAAAAAAAAAACAAAACATCAACCTCTTACTTAATGATCAGCCCCATTTTCCCGAAAAACAAAACATTAACAGTGGATTTATGTTCCATTTTTTTAAGATTGGTGAACATAAAGTGCATTTTGTTTATCCAGAGCAGCCACTCTCTGAATGTGGCTCTAAAGCCTCCAGCTCTTTGCACTTTGATTGAGAAAATATTTGTTTATACTTTATTAAGTTTGGATTTGACAGTGTTTGCAGCACACTAAAGAGAATTCATTGTATAGATTTGTTTTGTTTTTTACTATTTGAGTAAATCGCACTCATAAAATCAGAAAGAATAATGATAATTTTGTAGAGTAAAATATTACACTTAAAAATGCAGGAAATTACATTTTGCTCAAAACCCTCAGACCCATAAAAACACTGGAAATACGTCCACAAAGTTCATAAATACAACATCTTACATATTCTTTTTAATGTATTAAAAGCTGCAAACAGTTGACTTCTTTTAAATTAATTCATTAATCACTTTGTTGTTATTTGTAAAAAATGTCTTTCTGATTTTCATTTGGTCTGAAAAGGGTCAACGTGGCTCTTTTGCTGTTAACGTTTGCAGACGTCTGATCCATTTCTTACACAGCTCCACATGTTCTTGTACAAAGGGACTTGTGCAGTTTAACTCCACTAAAGCCTCAATACAGAAGTACAAACATGGCTGTGATACCAAAAGTGTTTTTTAAACCACTACCTGTGCATAGTTCATATGAAAAACACCACTTTTATCCATCAAAACAGTCACAGAATCGGTCAAATGTGGCAAAAACAAACACATTTCCTTCATCTTGGCGATATATTGAAACTGAAATTAAACATTTAAATATTTGTGCACGCCTCTATCACTAAATGTCCCATCCCTAATCCCACGCTACTTCACTTTACACAAACACGGCTCCGGCGACATGGAAAACTCCAGCGCTGCACATGGCCTTTAATAGTGATACTCTTGGGTCTATCAAGCGCATGCCGGCACACTTTTCTTCTATCAATATTACGCACAGGAGCTGCTACTGCTGCTGCCGCTACAGTGGAAAGAACAAGTGACGAGGCCGGAACAGATGGGACTGAGACGCCATGAGACGCCCATCAGTCACCCCACGAGCCAGGGGCCCACACCTGTTTACAGACGCCAGCGGATGACAGACAGGGGAGGTCATTTGCAGCTTGTTGTGTCAGTTTAACGGGACCGGGACGGAGGCTCTTTGGTCCTGTCGTGTGGATGGAGCCTGTGTTTTTAAAAGGGAGGATTATGAAACACGCTTTTGTCTGTCAGCGATGAGTTAGCGGCTTCTGTGAGCAGCTACTGACGGGAAGTAAACGCGAAGAACGGCTGCGTGTGGTCTGGAGGAGAACGGGGGAAAAGATTAAATTCTGTGTTTTGAGATCACACTTATTGTATCGTGTGCACAGTGTAGTGGTGATTAGAGGGGCTGGTGGTGCAGATCAACAGCCTCACTTCTGTCAGTCTGTCCCAGGGCAGCTGTGGCTACAGTAGCATCTGACCACCCCAGATTGTGGAGTGAGTCAAGAATAAAGAGCTCTGTCGTAAAAGGCTCTGTATATACACAATGATTAATGAATGGATCAATGGAACTTTCCCCACAATATTCTACTGTAAGGAAACAAGCGCCCACGCCACCAGGCCAAGTTACAGGTCAGATCTGTAGAGGGGCAAGCTGTTCAAAGTAAGAATATTTCCAAGCTTGTTTGTTTGTTTTTCTAATAAATAAAATCACTTGTTGAATACATGGTTGTACACTGCCCCTTCAAGATGTGCGTTCTAAAGGACAATGAATATTACACAGTGTTATGTAACAGAAATGGTTTAAATTATTTCTTTTTTAAACTCTTTCTTTCCCACTTTAATGTACAAACAGCAGGGGGCGTTGTTGTATTATTCTATGGCGTATATACGGTATAGGTAAATAATAACATGCCTAAAGCAAACTATTAAATATTCTAATTATTCCCGAGCCAGTGAGAGACACAGGACAAGGCCGAGGACACACTGAGGACACACTGAGGACACACTGAGGACACACTGAGGACACACTGAGGACACACTGAGCACATATTTCGCCCTAAGAGTAAAAACAGAAGCTTTGGACATGTATTTTTTTAGAAAACATTAAAAGTGAATGAGGCACTCACACTGGATTTAAAAAAATAAAATAAAATCCAACCTATTTTTTTATTCTTAACGTGAGCTCTTAGTGTGAGCTCCATCTAAAGACACAAACCGTGTGTTGTTTTTGTGCATTCACCAAGAGCACAGCCTGCTCCTGGGACAGTTACGTATTTGTGTGAAGGAGCCCAGGTTCAGAAAGTTCTTTTACTCCTGAAATCCTCAGCAAAAAACGAAGTTAAAACTGTCAACTGGACAAATCGCTGCAGAAGTGAAGAAGCGGTTCAACGATTTGTCCAGTTACAGATTTAAACTTCGGGTTTTTGCTGAAGATCAGACCTGGACGACTGAGGGATCGCACAGACTTCTGAAATCCTCGTGTTTGCCGTGGTCAGAGTGTCAGGACGATAAACACGAGCCTGTTCAGCGGCTTATTTTCACTGTGGACCTGTTACGAGAGGCTGAACGCGCCCAGCCCAGTTTGATCGTCTTTCCTTTGACATAAACGGTCAGTCCTGCTGGAGCTGCCGTGGTCGTCCTCACACGTTAAACGCAGACGCCTGCAGTGTGTTTGGGGCCTAACTCTTGGCAGATTTGCAGTGCCGAGACATGAGCGTTTGGTTAAAATAAAATAAAATAAAATACATGTAATTTGTGAAGTTGTGAGCCGATCGCCCAACAGAAAAGTAAAAACAAACGTGTTCTGAATCTCCTGTGAGAAAAGCATCGTTAGGCAGATGTCAGTTAAAGGTTAATGCACGAGCTGGAGTTATAATGAGACCACTGGCCCTGGAGATACGACTTAAAGCTACTATCAGGTTTGTGTCGCTGCTCGGGCCAAACACAGTAACCACGGCATGTCCAGTGCTCACACCTCCTCTGCCAACCCCAGGAATCTCAGGGATGCTCTGCTCTGCGTGACGATGATACTCGTTTAATGTGACAGCAGAACGTCCGAGCGTGTTTTGGGGTCCGTCGCAAACGTTTAGGAGGAGAACGTCGTTTTAAATACAAATGTTCTTGGGTTGCAGTGACCCGGCCGCGCTGTGGACATTAAGTGCGGAAAATACTGAAATGTAAATTGATCCGGTGGAAGAGCTCGGCTTCTTTAAATAGTGAAACGTTAACCTTGTAGGGTCGCACTGCATCCTCTGCAATAAGACACTTGTATTTTAGGTCTGTTTTATCGGTGACACTGAGGTTCGTGTAGTGAATTTTTTCCACTGTGACGTCGGCAAAGGATCTGTAAGTGTAAAGGTGCTATGTTACACAAAACTGACTCTTGTGAGGTTTAAAACGTGTTATAATGCTGTTAACTCATCAAAAACAGACCTGGAGTTGTTTGAGTCACACTTTATTATTAGTCTGTTACATCTCCAAAGCTCAAAATGCGACGTTCCACCTTGTGATGTCATCATGTGGTAGTTTTCAAGTTCATTTTTACCTTTAGTTCAGTAGAGATCGGCAATTCCAGGCGCAGAAATGATCCAAATGATTCTATAAATGAAGGTGTGTGGAGTTTAAAAACACAGTGGAGCACTTCCTGTATCGCCACATGATGACATCACGAGGTGGAACAGTGTTTTCTCAGTCTAAATATGCAGGGTTTGTGTGTTAAACATGTGGGAATGAAACAAAACACAACTCTAAGTCTCTTTGTGATGAGGAAACATTAGAAAAGAGATCAGAAAATAGCGTAATTTAAGCGCTTTAATGTTTTAACGTGAGACGAGCCGGCGTTTTTATATCAGGGGTGTCCAAACTACGGTCCAGGGGCCAAATGCGGACCTCAGACTATTTTTATTGGCCCTCGGGTGAAGTGGCCCAATTGATCAGACAGATGTTTTTTTTAGCAATTTAAGTATTTCTACCACTATAACCTCAATAATATCACATTTCGTTGCGGAACAGACCTAAAATTAACGTTCCAAGCTTTATTAAAAAGGTACGGTGGCGGCGTGAAAAGTATGTCAAATGCGCTCATCTGAAATCAAATACTGACCACCGTTTTGTGTCCGTCCGCTTCAAATATGTTTCAAGATAGAATCCTCAGTAAAAAAAAAAAAAAAAAGTTTGGACACCCATGGTTTATATAAATTGACGTAGCTAACATGCTAGCCGCCACGTTCAAACAGGAAGTGAGCACGGGCGCACTTCCGGCTCCATGCAGACAATAAAATGGAGGGATTCCACTTTTCTGGCGGACCTGCTTGTCTCCATAGAGATGTTATTGCTTTACTGGAAAATTCAACAGTACGGCATTAATATGGCATTAAATCTCCATGGAAACAAGCTGCAAATGCCACCACCAACACCAGGGCAAGTTACAGGTCAGATCTGTGGAGAAGCGCCCTCACTCACAGTAAGAATTCACACTGTAATTCTTTTTTTCTCCTTGCTTTGATGTAATTGTAATTGAAGATAGACATTTGAAATCAGACCTATTGAGCTTGTGTCTCTATGGTTCTCATCTCTGTGGATCATTTTGTTATAATTTACACTTTTTAAATCACAATATGTATCTAAAACAACTTCATAAAATAAACAAATCCTCTGACTTCCACGTTAGAAAACTGTGGCGTCCAATAGGAGCTGACGTCGCCGTAAACGTCATCACAACAAAGCGCCGCATGCTGTAGCGCCCCCTATGGACAGATGCACATCACACTACAGCAGCACTTTTTTTTTTTTTCATTTGTACCAAAATGACGACGCGACGCTGCAGAATCCTACGAGTATCAACGATTAAGAAAATAAAACTGGAGAAGGAAGTGCGGACGTCACAGTGGGCGTGTCACAGTGGGCGTGTCACAGTGGGCGTGTCACAGTGGGGTTGTACAGGTGGAGGTGAAAACAAGGATTGATCTGCAAAATGGCGTCTTGAAAAAGTCCCTCGGAGTCCCTCAAAAAACATGAACAGCGTCTTCAGTGACGCCGCCACCAGTGAATTTCTAGTTTTTCTAATTATTCGTGGGTAGAAGAAGAAAATCATAAACTGCGGACTGAAGCTGGAGGAGGAAGTGTATCAGACTCTATCCCGGCGACTCCATTCCGCGCAGCTATGGCCTCCCAAAAATCCACAAAGAAGAAGAACCCCTCACCCCACAGACTCCACCAAACATCTGAAGACCATCCTGAAAACAGCAGAATCTGTGAGCAAAGTCAAGCCTCTCCGATCTACTCAAGTTGATTTCTTCATGTGATACTTTTACTTTTACTTGAGTAACTTTTCCTGACCGCATGCCTTGTCCAGCACCTGACTCGACCCGACAGTGAGACGCCTCCAAAACCAAAAAGTGTTAACGTTTTGTTCTCGCAGACGGAAAGTAAACCAGCACCCACGCTCTTTTCTTTATCCTGCGTCTGTGACCTGACCTTGTGGATCACGCAGGCTCTGGCCGTCTGCCCCGGGACGAGTGGCACAGAGAACACAATGTCCCACAGAAGTGCCATGGCAACGGTCCAGTGTCCTCTGTCTCCCACACCTCTCCAACCCCGCGCTCTGAAACTTTAACTCCCTGTGCCAGGCTCTGTAACATCCTCACCTCTGCCAGACGAGTGTAACGTCGTCCTGTGGGATGTAAATGTACTACGAGCACTTTGGCGTCACTTTGGCGTCACTTTGGCGGCGGCGTGAGAATCGAGGAGCGTTGGCGTTAGGGAAGCACCGATTCAGCTTTTTCAGTTCAGATACCACAGACTGTTTATGTAAACGGACAGAGCTAACCTGCTAACCGCCGCGTTACAAACAGGAAGTGATCATGGGCGCACTTCTGGCTTCATCGACTCTGTCTCTGCTGCTTCAGACTCATTCTGGTCTTAAATGTTCGTATTAACCCTCTACATGATCCTGGGGTTTTTATTTCACTTTTGTGTCTGTAAATCAAGATATGAACATTAATAACAGACAAATGGATGAGCCTTAGTCCTGGACACGTCTGCAGCCGGTCCGCCTTCTTTAGTCCTGGTCTGGTCCTGATGTTTAGTCCTGATGTTTAGTCCTGATGTTTAGTCCTGATGTTTAGTCCTGATGTTTAGTCCTGATGTTTAGTCCTGGTTTAGTCCTGGTTCAGTCCTGGTTCAGTCCTGGTTCAGTCCTGGTTCAGTCCTCGTGTTTAATCCTGGTTTAGTCTTGGTTTAGTTTTGGTGTAGACTTCGTTTGGACCTGTTCTAGTCCTGGTTCAGTTCTGGTTCAGTCCTGGTTCAGTCCTGGTTCAGTCCTGGTTTAGTCCTGATGTTTGGTCCTGGTTCAGTCCTGGTTCAGTCCTGGTTCAGTCCTGGTTTAGTCCTGATGTTTGGTCCTGGTTCAGTCCTGGTTCAGTCCTGGTTTAGTCCTGGTTTGGTCCTGATCTTTGGTCCTGATGTTTGGTCCTGGTTCAGTCTTGGTTCAGTCTTGGTTCAGTCTTGGTTCAGTCTTGGTTTAGTCCTGGTTTAGTCCTGGTTCAGTCCTGGTTCAGTCCTCGTGTTTAATCCTGGTTTAGTCTTGGTTTAGTTTTTGTGTAGACTTCGTTTGGACCTGTTCTAGTCCTGGTTCAGTTCTGGTTTAGTCCTGGTTTGGTCCTGATCTTTGGTCCTGATGTTTGGTCCTGGTTCAGTCCTGGTTCAGTCCTGGTTCGGTCCTGGTTCGGTCCTGGTTCGGTCCTGGTTTAGTCTTGGTTCAGTTCTGGTTCAGTCCTGGTTCAGTCCTGGTTCAGTCCTGGTTCAGTCCTGGTTCAGTCCTGGTTCAGTCCTGGTTTAGTCCTGGTTTAGTCCTGGTTTAGTCCTGGTTTAGTCCTGGTTTAGTCCTGGTTTAGTCTTGGTTTGGTCCTTCACTGTGCTTCTCCTTGAGGTTTCTCTTTTTCCCACTGTGTTTTTTGAGGGTCTGAGGACAGGGGGCGCTCTGCTCTAGGACAATTCTACATTTACGTGTTTTCTGTTGACTCATTTGTCTGTTTCTGTTTCATTGTTGATTTTCTAAACTTTCTGTTGGTTAAATCATTTTCATGTTCAGCCCAAAGAGGCAGCGGCTCCTGTGATTTTGAGCTTTACAAAAATAAATTGAATTGAACAAATCAGGCGCCTTCTTTCCCTGAGGTCCCTCCCGCTAGCGTTAGCAACAGGTTTGATTGACAGCGTTGCTAAGCACTCGCTCTGTGCTAAACCGGGCGGGAAGGAGCGTTACCTTCAGCAACTTCACTCCGGATTGGCTCTTTGGTTGCTATGATACTCGTGGTACTCTGCTCCAAATTCACCGCTGTAACTGCCAAAACCGTCTTGGCTGAACAAGGAAGTAGTCGACTAAAAAGGGGGCGTGGCAAAAGCTCTCAAAACTATCACATTAATGTATCTGACAGTCAAAATGGCTCCTTTTTATTCCAATTAACTTTAAAAAAACACTGAAAAAGCTTTGTATTTCCATCAAAACACAGTCAAATTACTACAAAATGTACGCACTTGTGTTCCTTATCCAGCCGCTCTGTAGGAAACATCATAAAGTTCCAAAATTTGCCTCTAAATAACGTCCGCTGAACTCATCCAGGCGTCAGTATCCTGCGTCCTGAGTTGCTATAGCGATAAACAATTTCAAACTAAATATTATATCTTCTGAATGGGGAAAAAGTTCTTCAAGTGTTGCATAAAAATTGAACGTCGATGGATCTAAAATAAAACATATATTTAATAACAGGATGTGATTATGAAATACTTGCGGTAATTTGTTTCCGGGGAAAAGGCCGTAGCTGATTGGACGGTTTGAAACGTCGTTATGTAAGTGCAGCTGGTGCTTAATGAAATGATTCTCCTTCAACGGTTCAACAGCAGGTGGCAGTGTTAAATAAATATATGCATAACCCAAATGCTGCGTGCAGACATGAGAGAGCGGCCTGGGCCTTTGCCAAGTGTATTCTGGGTATTTCTGCCCCACACTGGAGATAAAAACAGCTACGACTATTTCACACAAACAAAAACACTTTTAAGACACTTTGGAGTTAGCGCTTTGGAGTTAGCACGAGCACGGACCGGGACGGGGCGTTTGGGCGTCTGTGGAATTCTGGGTATTTGCAGGGGCCAAAACAGAGCAGCAAATTAGGGGGAAAAACACAGAGCCTCACCAGCCATTAGGGGGCGCCACATAGAATATACTGTTTAACTTCATCTAGCAAATGTTTTAGCTGCATTTAAGCGCTGCTGTTCAGTTATTTTACCCATAAATCTTTGCTTTATCTTTTAGAATGAGTGTGTAAATGGCGCACCGCAAAAACTGGAGGCACCGGGGGCGAAAGGGGGTTAAGTGTCTTGCCCAAGGACACAATGACAGTATTCATCTGTGGGAGCTGGAATCGCACCGCCAACCTGTGGGTCAGTGGATCTGACCGCTCGACCAGTGATGTTTATGTCCAGAGCGAGATTTGAACCACCAACCTTCAGATCAGGAATATATTTTGACAACGCACGGCTGTTTTGTGGGTTTGATTGCATTTATCTTACTTCATATATTTGATGTTTTCTATCAGTATAAAGTAAAGAAAACATTAAAAAATTAAACGTTAAATGAGGCTGTGTCCAAATATATCGAATATCGTCAGTGCTGGAACGTACTCAGTTTTGTTATTTAAGTAAAAGTACAGATACTGGAGCGATATGTACTTAAATAAAACTAGTAAAGTGCTGTACTTAAGTATATATGTTAGTAAAAGCCAAAAGATAAATGTGTGTGCTTTACTGAAGTACATTTTGCAGTGTGTACTTTTTACTTCTACTTGAGTACATTTGAGAGCAGTATCTGTACTTTCTACTCCACTACATTTTTGAACAGAACTGAATTTTTTTTTATTAAATTTTCGACCCTCAGAAAAGGCTGAAGCTTTAATTTTAACACGTTCAAACTAAAATATACAAATAAAAACAATCAATTCATCTGTTTCTGTTGAACAAAATTCAGCTCAAATCTTTATCAAAATCACCACATTTGAAGCTTTAAAAGACTCAAAATCTACACGAAATACTTTTACTTTTTACTCTTTAAGTACATTTTTAAACTCGTACTTTAATACTTTTACTTAAGTAGATTTCTTCATGTGATACTTTTACTTTTGAGCATCTGGTATCTGTACTTTTACTTCAGTCACTTCTTCTATAAATGACATTTTTACAGTCAAACGCTCAGTCATCTTCCTCTGGTCAGTCTGAAACCCTGACCCTGCTCTGACCGTTGTATTTTCTGTTATATTCTGGTCATTTCCGTCCCGTTCTGGCCACGGTCTCATGTTTGGATGTTCCCACGTGGACTATTATTACCCGCAGAGAAACAAAAAGACACTTTTACACTGCGGTACGTCTGTGTTTGGTCTCACTGTTCACTCTGCTTTATCTGCACAGCTTTGGCCCACAGATGTCAGTGTAGATCCCCCCCCCTAGGTCGCTACGAGAAACACGAGAGGGTGAGAGCGCTCGGGCCTGTCTTCATGTCATACCCACACCCCAGTTTGGATTTGAAGTATGCGAGTCTCTGTGTTATAATCTATACATTAGCTCTACGGGCGCGAGGGCATCTGGTATAAATAGACACTTAACAAGGTGAAAAGTCGAAATGACACGAGATCTGTGCGTTTCCATCGGGTCGAATGATCCTCGCTCGGTTTGAAGACGTTTACAGCACATCGCCGTATATCTGTGTTCTTAAAGGGACAACAGGACAGTCAGATGTTTGTGTAACAGACCAGAGGAACATGGAGTTTAACACGACAAACAAAACAGGCTCATGATCAGAGGAGGAAGAACTGCACCGTTACTCAAGTAAAAGTACAGATACTGGGGCAAAAAAATACTAAACAGTAAAAGTATCACATCAAAAATCTACTTAAGTAAAAGTATTAGTTTACAAATGCGCTGAAAGAGTGAAAAGTAAAAGTATTTTGTGTAGATTTTGAGTCTTTTAAAGCTTCAAATGTGGTGATTTTGATACAGATTTGAGCTGAGCTGTTCAACAGAAACTGAATCAATCTGTTTTGTTTTTTTAATCTCTTTTTATTTGTATATTTTTGTTTGAACGTGTTAAAAATAAACCCTCAGCCTTTTCCGCAGGATTCACACAATAATAAAAATACTTTTACTTTTCAGTCCTGTTCAAAAATGTAGTGGAGTAGAAAGTACAGATACTGCTCTCAAATATACTCAAGCACATTTTACAGTGTGTACTTTTTACTTTTACTTAAGTAAAGTGCAGATACTGAAAATGTATACTTAAGTACAGTACTTTACTACTTTTACTTCATTACACTCCACCACTGCTCACAGTACAATAATCTCTCTGCAGGTCTGATAAAATAAACCTTAAAACATTGAAACACACGGGATGAAGGAGAGAGTTTCACTATATTTAAGAAACAAATATATTTATTTTTCTTCTTTTTCCCCGTTTATTTACTGCAAAACAGACACACAGTGAGTAGTAAAGTGCTGTACTTCAGTAGAATGTTCAGGTATCTGCACTTTACTTAAGTTCATTTTACAGAGTGTACTTTTTACTTTTACTTGAGTACATTTGAGAGCAGTATCTGTACTTTCTACTCCACTACATTTGACTGAAAAGTAAAAGTACTTTTCATCTGATTTGAGGGGTTATTTTTATCATGTCTGTGGAAACATCCTGACTAAACTTTTTGAGTTCAAGCTTCGACTTTGAGTAAAACAAAAATAAAAACACAAAATTCATGAGAAAAATTAAGACATTGATTTGTTTTTATTTCTATTGAACAAAATATGTTTGACTCAATATCACTACATTTACACTTGTGTGAAGTACTTTTACTTTTTACTCTTGAAGTATATTTTAAAATTACTTTTATTACACTTTTACTTAAGCAGATTTTTTCAGGTGATACTTTTACTCAAGTAACTTTTTACCTCTGTATTTATACTTTTACTTAATAAAATTAATAAAAAATACTCCATAAATCACTGCATGTACAGATTTATTTTTTATGCAACTGAAATAAACATTAATTCAAATACCATCTAATAAATAATTATACTATTATGCAAAAAAAAAGAACATTTTGCTCCTAAACAAAAATGTGCAATTGCAGTTTCTGACAGTTGCACGTTAGTGGTCAGTAGGGGGCAACAGAGATCCTTTAAGTTTCTAATCATAGGCTGTAGACAGTATATAACCAAAATACTCTTCTTTACAGTCTGTGGTTCTGAAAACACATGCAGTTCCACATTAGACCACTAGAGCGCAGTATAAGCACGTGCTGTCATTCACGACATAATTACCCACGTGGTGTCTGGATCAGGTGACTCTCACAGGATCATGTGGGCCCCTCAGTGCATTAAATGTTCTATCTATACATGCTCTTATGTAACACAGTAAAGCCCTAATGAAGTGAAAGAGAAGCACCTGATCTGAAGCGTCACCTGAAGCACAGGGTCATGTGATGGACACAGGGTCATGTGATGGACACAGGGTCATGTGATGGACACAGGGTCATGTGACGCGGGAATCACTGCAGGGCCGATATTTAAAGGGCCGATATTACACAGAATGTACTTTTATGAGCTTTAAGTCATGTTCTAATGCTGTGACCACCTCAAAAACAGACCTGGAGTTGTGTTTTGTTTCATTCACACATGTTTGAGTCACACTTTATTATCAGTCTGTCACATCTACAAAGCTCTAAATGCTCTGTTCCACCTTGTGATGTCATCAAGTGGTAGTTTTCAAGTGAACAGCTCCTTTTACCTTTAGTTCAGTCGAGATAAGTAACAATTTGAGGCCTGAAATGATCCAAATTATTCTAGAAATGAAGGTGTGTGGAGTTTAAAAAGACAAACTGGAGCACTTCCTGTATCACCACATGATGACATCACAAGGTGGAACAGAGTGTTTTCAGTTTGAGAGAAGAACTCAGCCTAAATCTGCAGGTTTTGTGTGTTAAACATGTGAGAATGAAACAAAAAAACACAACCCCAGGTCTGTTTGTAATGAGGAAACATTAGAACACAGCTCTTCTGAAGACTGTACTTTTTGATGAGGCGGCCATCTTGTTTGATCAGGTTTGTTATGAAGGTGCTATAAGAGTCCATCACCTGCTCGCGTCAGAGGAGATGTTTCTGCTTTGTCTAGAATGTTCCACAGACTGGCATTAAACTTGGCATCCACGTTACACACCAAATCTGCGGAGGGGCGAGCCCATGCACAGCAGCAATACATGTTTTTCAAAGCATTTATGAGAAATAAACACAAGTGTAACTGAGTAAATGTTATATTGACAATACAGTGGAACATTCCAGGCAAAGCAATAAGATTTCAGTGAAAACAAGCAGAAAAGTTACATAGTGCACCTTTTAACTATAGTGGGCAGTTATTGTAATTTGGTTTAAATAATAAATGCATTATAGTTTTTCAATTTGCTTCATCGACTGCGTAAAGAAGTGACTGAGTGAGTGCGACGTCACCACAGCTTCAGCTCCAAATGAAGCTCATCGAGACTAGAGCAGGTACAGGGGCTAATTTGGAGCCGACCACGAGTATCATAGCAACCAAAGAGCCAATCAGGAGCGAGGAGGTTGAAGGTAGAGGGTTAATACGAACATTTAAGAACAAAAAGGTGAGTCTGAAGCAGCAGCAGAGAGAGGAGACATGGTTTTTCATTAGAAAGTGAATTGGAGCTAGAGTTGGAACGGATGGAGCCGAAAGTGGACCCATGACCACTTCCTGTTTGGAACATAGCGGCTAACAGGTTAGCTATGTCCATTTACATAAGCAGTCTATAATTTGCTCAGTTTTTAGTCTCTGGACATGACTCAAAATCTGAAATACATTTTACAGAGATTATATCTGACGGGAGAAAGCACATTATTGAAATATTGTAAAAAAAGAGCAGAGCAGGCAGGGCATCTGACATAGCAAGTATTAACACCTAAAGGAATCTAACACTGAACGCTCCACTGTCCAGTAAAAACAACAGCATCTTCAAACAAACCACAAACTTAATCAACTTATAGAGGAGCCATTTTGTCAACTTATGTAACTTCTATAAGAGCCATTTTGTTATGATTCACGTTCTACCTTAAGCGGCGCCGCTCTCAGCTTCTTCCTGTGGCAAAGTAACTGTCCGAGCCTGCTCCAGATGTACGTCGCCACCAGACACAAGCCGCTCGCCAGCCACACGTCCCAGCCAGGGGTCAGGCTCGCCGCCGTTCTCCCCGCGCTCTTCATGCTCAAACTGTGGCTCTGTGGCTTCAAAGTCTGCAGCGAGCTTAAAGCCAGCAGCTCCACTAGAAGGTTAGAGGAGATGACAGACGCACAAACACGTAATGTAGTGAACCCCAGCGCCGAGGGACTGGCAGCGGGTGACAAAGGCAGGACAGGTGCCAGGCCGATGAAAGATAAACCCCCAAACACGGGCTAATCCTGGGCTTCACTCAAAACATAATTACAAATATTATACTCATCCAAACCCATGTCATTGGGACTGCAACCGGAGAATATTTAAACCAAACTATTATTTATATTCTACATTTCAAAAATACATCTATAACCAAAAAAACGTTTAAAAGATAATGGCTGAAAACTTCAAAATGGCAGCTTGACGCCATTTTTGTTTCTCTTGTCCTGTGGTGTGATGCTAAAAAATGATTTTCAAAAACAAATCAGCTCTACAACAATCACAAAGGAGCCTTTCCACAAACATTACATAACAATTTGTGCAACTCTTTCAATTTGAGGCACTTGAAAGCTGTGGTGTGACCTCTCCTGCCCCCTGCTGGACACTCACAACACATCAGTCACGATAAAAACTCTAATAAATGACTGAATTCATCTGTAGTGTAGGTAGAGCTGTGTTTTGTTTCATTCACACAGGTTTAACACACACAAACACCTGCATTTTTACGCTGATTTCTCAAATCTCTCAATCTGAAAACGCTCTGTTCCACATTGTGATGTCGTCATGTGGTGATACAGGAAGTGCTCCGCTGTGTTTTTAAACTCCACACACCTTCACTAGTATCATTTGAATCATTTCCATACCTGAAACTGACAATCTCTATTGAACTAAAGGTAAAAAGTAACTTGAAAATTACCACTTGATGACATCACAAGGTGGAACAGAGCGTTTTGAGATTTGGAGATGTAGACAGACCAATAATAAAATGTTACTTAAACATGTGTGAATGAAACAAAACACAACTCCAGGTCTGTTTTTGATGCAGTAAAAACGTTCTACCATGACTTAAACCTCACCAGAGTCCATTTTGTGTAAAACCAGACCTTTAAATGCTCTTTATAACTAAACTTGATTTAGTTGCGATAGCTGCAGGTCTTTGTAAACTACTTAAACATAACAAAATACCTTGGGGATATTTTGAGGGAGGGCTGGCCTTGGCTTTTGAACAGTGTAAATAAACTATAGAATTACACTCTGAAAATGCCACACGCTCTTACAATACCACAGTCCAGCTCGTGACAGTTGCTTTGTGTCTGTTTTGTTTGTCGTGTTCCAATCTTAACGATGAGATTTTCAGTAAATAATAATAAAAGTGTGGACTAAAGACTCGAGCTGTGTGTTTTAAATCTTATAATCTCTCTTTGGCGGCGTGAAACGTATCTGTGCCGCCTGTGCCAAACTCAATAAAGAGCTAATCTGTGCCGTCGCGCTCAAGTTCATCAGCGGACAGAGAGAAACAGATCAGAAATGTCACAGAATGCAGTTTTGGCGTGTTAGTGTTTCAGAATCACAATGTTTACAGATTTATACAGAATAAATATACCACAGTTTTGAATTTGTGTTTGTGAAATTGAGGCTGGAACAGGCTTTAGCTCACAGCAACACTCTAGCTAGCTCAACATAAAATAAATACCTTATTAAAATTCAAATAAATGAAAATACTGACTGCCCAATTATTTTATATGTAGAATATTTCAGTTTGTGGTGTTGTTTTGATATTTATTACGCCCCAAAATTTGCATTAGCTTTAGCATTAGCATTAAGACACAAACATGTCTGGGACACTTTTTAATCTCGACTCACTTCTTAGTTGGTTTATAATCTGAGAGATTTGTGAGTAGATTATTTTGTGTTATGGCTGTGTTCAAGCAGTTTTCTGTATTTTATCTGAAAAATTACAATATATTCCCCTTTTTACTGTTGGCAGGGATGAAACTGGTCAAAAACAGGGACACCTGGGACATCTGCCCGAGGTGGGACCTGTGGAATAATCTCTAACCCTGAGAGAATGTCCCACGTTTCTTTTAAAGCTCAAATAAAAAACAGGTTATGGTCAAACCAAACATGCATCATTTATAGTGGAAATGTTTAACTTTTATAGAGACATATTTGTTTGGGCGAAATATGAAGGGGGTGTGAATAAAAATGTAATCGTCTTGTCTTGGGCCAAACTGACTGAAATAATGGGACTGTGCAGTGAATGGAATGTGCTGATTTGTATGGTGCAATAATGGGAACTGTGCAATAAGTGCCCTTAAAATGTATGACTGTCTTAAAATGTCAGTTTATCAGGAGATACGCAGTTAAACAGTCACAATTTTTACATCTATACAAATTTGTGTGCAACCATTTTCCTGATGTGGCCCTCGGTGAAATTGAGTTTGACACCCCTAGAGTCTCACATCAGCAACAGCCACAAGTAAAACAATATAAAAACATGTGAGGACGGGGGGTCTGTCAGAGAAATGTAAAAATTCTGGAGCATTTTAATGTGTTCCAGTTGAATAAAGTGGGCTTACATTTCTTAGTTATTTATGTAAAAAAAGGCAGAATTAGACAGAGTAGCCAAACGATGTACTGAAGCAAGAGTACAGTTACTTCAAAATCATATCACTCAAAAAGTACAAAGTAGTGATTCAAGTTAAGAGTCACATATGAGGAACGGCCTGGATATAACATCAGATTTATAATCATCAGATCATTTGGACTGAACATTAAATAAGAGGATTTTAAGATCACATTATTTTTATGGTTATTGTCGGGATTTGGAAGCTGCGACATTAATGAGTCAGAGGCACAAATACAGACTCCAGGATCAGGCCAGGACTCATCAATGGGCTGCAGATACCAAGAGCCGATACCAAGAGCCGATACCACTGTGACTGTGCTGCCTCTTGTTTGTGTCTACTATAGTAGCATGCTAACGTTGCTAACGTTGCTAACGTTGCTAAGTGCTGCTGGTGATCATTTACTTGTGCTGCAGTGAAACTTATTATAACAAACATATTTAGACTGAACAGAGCGAGTTCAGAGATTTAAAAAGACAAACAGCAGGAACATGTGTGTGAAAGTAACAGAACACTCACTGTTATGCTAACACTGGCTCGTTAGGGTTAGCAGTTAGCTCGTTAGCAGTTAGCTCGGGGCGCAGTCTGCAGAGGAAGTGGTAAATATTAAAGCCAGGTGCTAATCTAAATACATTATATCTGAATTATACCAAACTACAGTGATTTCAGTGGAAAGGAGTTTTCTAAGATGGTTTAGAGACAAAAAAGATCAGACACAACCAAAACAGCCAGTGTAATAAACACACTCACCTGTGTCCTCTGTCCCTCTGAGGCGTGTCCTCTGTCCCTCTGAGGCGTGTCCTCTGTCCCTCTGAGGCGTGTCCTCTGTCCCTCTGAGGTGTGTCCTCTGTCCCTCTGAGGCGTGTCCTGTCTGCAGAATTACACACGTCCAGCTTCACTGCAGGTCCACTGATGTAAAGTGGGACATATTTCGAGTCTTCTCTAAAAAGTCCTGTCCCCATCTCTTCACGCATTGTCCCGCACTTTAGATAAAGTTAACTTCACTAACTAAACTCTTTTAGTCTGTCAAACACTCAATCAAATGTCCCTGTGCTGCCTCAGCCTCCCAGAGTGCCCCTGGAGGGAGGGGTCCTTCACACCTGTGTAATAGCTGTCCACACCACTGCCTGATTCAAAAACAAACGTAGGCAGCACATATTTAGCTACTGGAAATAAAACACATCTAATCGTTTAAGCAAGATATTTAGACTAGTATAAACACTCAAGCGCCATTTTCAGAAAATAAACTTTTAAATCATTATTTTTAATATAAATGTATGGACTCTTGGGGGCCCTCTGGTGGCCGCTGCTTAGTCTGTTTATAGGCTGGGCCGGCCCTGCCTTGAGACAACGGAAATGATCCTTTACCTATAATCCGGTGTGTTTACATTCATGTCGTATCATGTCTGTTCATTAGCATGCAATGTCCCAAATAAATAAATAAATAAATAAATAAATAAATACATACGTACATACATATATAAATACATACATACATACATGTATACATACATACATACATACATACATACATACATAAACAAAATAAATACATAAATAAATATATTGTATAAAACTGGGACAGATTTGTTTTAGTTTACTTAAGTAAAGTACAGACACCTTAAATGTGTACTTAAATACAGTACTTTATTACTTTTAGTTGCTTCGTTAACCACTGATTACAAATCACGTGACTAAATTTGTATAAATATTTTCCAAATTTATCAGTGTATCATATAAAGTCAAATATGCACAAAAACGCGTCTGTTTACATCAAAATTCCACATAGAAATGAACAGAAACGTCATGTAGTCACGTGACGAGCGCACTGTGGTCACGTGACGAGCGCGCCGTGGTCACGTGACAGAGGTCAAAAGTTCGGCGGGAGGAAACATGGCGGAAGAGGAGAGACATGCCGCGGATTCTGCGCCAGAGTCAGTGCAATGTCCCGTTTGTTTGAAAACCTTTACGCAGTTTACAATCAACAGACACTTGGACGTTTGTTTACTCGGCGAGACCGTAAATTACAGCACGATAAAAGCAGAAGAAAGCGCTTCTCCCGCCGTGAAGAGAGCGCGGACCGAGGACACGGCGGTGCTCCAGGTCCCACAGGTCCCACAGGTCCTCCATTCCACGGCTCCATCCTCACCAGCTCCATCCTCCACGGCTCCATCCTCCACGGCTCCATCCTCCACGGCTCCATCCTCACCAGCTTCATCCTCACCAGCTTCATCCATGTTCGCTCTGTTTCAACCCAACAAGAACAGATCCCCAGTGCCTAGTGGGAAGCTTTTTAATAAACTAAACTCTGCGAATCCTCTCAGTAAAGGCGTAAAACGTGGGTTAGTGGAAGAACCTGGACAGAACCTGGAGAATGCAGGGAAAACGAAAGAGATGTGCCAAACCAGTGCTCAAACTTCTGCTCAGACTCCTGCAGAAGCACCAAAAGACCTCAGAAGGACACTGTTCACTCTTGATAAACCTCTGGCTGAAATCCTGCGTCCCAAATCGTTGGAGGAGTACTTTGGGCAGAATAAAGTGGTTGGAGAGCATACTTTACTCAGGTCACTGCTGGACACACAAGAAATCCCTTCTCTGATCCTGTGGGGACCACCTGGATGTGGAAAGGTGCGTGAAGATGCACAATTTGGTTCCCTGATATAACCATAACTCTGTCCATTCACAGTCTATGTCAGGGGTCTCCAGCCTGTAGTTTGGGAGACACCAGTCGCTCTCCAGCCCCTTTCAAGTAGCTCACCAAAGGATTTCTGAATTATATGTATTGTACTTTGTAGACTAATAAATGAACAATGGTTTATGTTTTATAGGCGTCTCACTGGGCCCATCTAAGGCTGTGGCACAAATATTTACTCAATTTCTTGCACCTGCTAAAAAGGTTGGAGACCCCTGATCTATGATGACTTAGTAGGAGGGATATGGAACAAAGAGATGTTTATTTTAATTTATTACCGGTGGAGATTTGGGGGTTTGTCACTGTGATCCGACTTGAATCTGGACGAGATAGACGGGCTGATTGTGTATGTGGAGTGATGGAAAAAAAGAAAGAAAGAATTCATTTTTTGAATGCCGACTTCCAGTGAGAAAATTTAAAAAGTTATGTACGCTACCAGACAAAAGTTTGGACATACCCTGTCATTCAGTGGCTTTTTTTTTTATTTATTTATTTTTACTACTTTCTACATTTTCTTTACACACAGAAGACCTCAAATACATGAAGTAATATATGAAATATATGTACAATTTTGTATATATAGATATTGCATATTTAAATCATTGACGTATCCACTCTTTACTTTGTAGAAAAATATTTAGTAGCGTTGTCTGGCTTTTTTTCTTTTGTACATAATTCCATATATCTTACTTCATATATTTGATGTTTTCTGTGTCTATATAACAGAAGAACATAGTAAAAATAAAGAAGAAAAGAGGGTTGACTGGTCGTGTAGATATTAAAAAAAAACAACCCACACACGATCCAATGTTTGCACTTTACTTGCGAATGAATCATAAATTAAAAAAATTAAAAAGCAAAAACAACGGATTAATAATAATAATAATTATAGAGATTCATTTGGTGACCTTCAAAGTCCATATAAGTTTTTATTTATTTATTTTAAGTTTGTCCCTGGTTTATTGAGTCCAACTTGGTCAATAAGGCTTCCAGATTTTCCCCCGTCGACCTGGGCCTGATACAACCTTTTATTTCCTCACAATTTACTCTTGGATCAGGGCATTTTAAGACCGTAGCTCTTTCACTACATATAACTGTCCTTTTGTTTTGCAGACGACTCTCGCTCACATAATCGCCTGCTCCAGCAAAAAGAAGGGCACATCGCGCTTCGTCACGTTGTCCGCCACCAGCACCTCCACAAACGAAGTCCGTGAGGTCATCAAACAGGCTCACAACGAGCTCCGGCTCTGCAAGAGGAAAACCATCCTGTTCATCGACGAAATCCACCGTTTCAACAAATCACAACAGGTTCTGTCAATGGCCCTGTTTGTCCATAATGTTTTCCACTAGATCAAAGTTGTTTTCACTGATGACAAAGTACAATTATTTTATTTATGTAGTTTATTTGACAGGGACAATGTACACTCATTAACATTTAAATGCACCAGAATTAGCCAGATAATATAAAATATAAACAGTGCAAGTTAAAATTACAAATGTACAAACAGTGGAGTTAAGACAGTACACAATTCAAGCAATAAGAACATTATACATTACGAAACAAAACAAGCACAGAGAAATAAGAAACACAGGACATAAAAGTTATATAAACATGGAACGTATTCATAACATTACAATTACCATTATTTATATCCATAACATTTTTAAATGATCAGACAAACTCATCATTGTCATTATTGTGACATCATCATTAGTTGCAATTATTTTTGCATCATAAACGCAACACCAAAATTTCAAGTCTCACTTTGAGGCACTTTAAAACCTTTAAACTTTATTTAGAGCCTCAGTTCTGAATTATTATTTTGTTTTAATACAGTTAAGCAGCACGGTACCTAACTCACTGTGGCTCAAAGCAACATTGAAATTGAAAAATAAATGTAATATCCTATTAAAATTCTACCCAATTATTTTTATTTATAGATACTTCAGTTTGTGGTGATACCTCAGGGCCGCAGAGAACATTCAGGTTTTTAAAAGCAGGCTCAAGACCCATCTTTTTAGCATAGCTTTTGATTAGTATTTATCATTTTAGTTTACTTCTCTATTTATTTAGTCTTATTTAGGCTGGCTAGTGTGTTTATGTTTTACTTATGTTTTATTTACCTGTTTAGTTTTGACTTATTTTATTATTTATTGATTATTTTATTATTTATTGACTTATTTATTAGTTTTGACTTATTTTATTATTTTTAATCATTTTAGATTTGCCAGTGTTTCCTCTGAGGAGCCCTCTGCACCGGGAGCTGTGGTTGGCTGTGGCTGCTGGGCCCTGGCTCGTGGGCCCTGGAGGTTTGGTCTTGACCTCATCTCTTCTCTGGGCCCTGGTGTCCTGTGGCTGTGGGTGACCCTGTTCCTGGTGCAGATGGTTCCTCTGGTGATTCTCTCTCTCTCATCTGGTTCATCTTTATCCAGCCTGTTCCACTTAAACATATTTTAAATGAAACTGAGGTATTTTAACATGCGTTGAGGTGGGGGGTGGGAGTGTGTGTTGGGGTGGGGGGTTGTTTGGTTATGATTATTGATGTGTTGGGGTTGGGTTGTTGGGCTGTCGGGTGGCTGGGTGGGTTTGGTGGGTGGGACTGATTTTAATGCTTTGTAAAGCACTTTGTGTTACTTTTTTTTGTATGAAAAGTGCTGTATAAATAAAGTTTGATTTGATTTGATTTGATCAGTGACATCCAGCCACAGCTCCCTGTCCACTGTCTGATCTTTAAATATTTATTCATTTTTAGTTTGACTCGGCAAAAACCTCATAGAGATAAAACTGGACAGGAAGTAGTGACGCTAACAGTGAGGTTGGGGGCGCTGTTGTGCACAGAGCCTGTTACTTCTATACAACAGCTTATGATCCAAAAATAAGTCAGTCAAGTAAAATATTTGTTGATGGCTTCATATTAGGGCTGGGTGATTTTTGCCTGAAAGTAAAATTGACTTTTTTTTTTTCTTTTCCTTACGGCCCGGTGCTGAACTTTGCTCCCTGTGTTTACTTTGCTCTGTGCAGGGTCTTTCTAATGGAACAAACTGGGGGAAATACAAATCAATTTTCTTCCAAACAAATCGATTTGAACTTCAAATTTGACTAATTGATGTAATAGATTTTTTTTGCCCAGCCCTACTTCATATCATAAAAAAAATCATGACTAATGAAGGTGATGTCCAGTTGAGCCAAAGTGTGTTTGGAATCACTGTTTTTTGTTCTTTAACACAGACAAGTCTTTTTCTTTTAGTCTACTCTGCACAGTACTCTACCTTAAACCCTGTTCTTCCTGCAGGACACGTTCCTCCCTCATGTAGAGAATGGGACCGTGACCCTGATCGGAGCGACCACAGAAAACCCGTCGTTCCAGGTGAATGCCGCGCTGCTGAGCCGCTGCAGAGTGCTGGTGCTGGAGAAGCTGTCTGTGGAGGCCATGAGCTCCATCCTGCAGAGGGCGGTGGAGAGTCTGGGGATCACGGTGACGGAGGCAGCTCCAGACAAACTCACACCCCCAAAAGAGTCACAAGGACCAGGGTAAGTCCCCCACACGGCCGGGCTTCATTATGCGCTCAGTTTTGAACAACGCAAACATGTCGGAGGGTGTGGTCCTAAATATACAAGCAGGTTTCTCTTATTCAAAGGTTTTTTTTATTTTTGTTTTTACCACTTTCTACATTTTATTTTTTACACAAGACACCAAATATGTGATGCAAGAATATGGAATAATGTAGTAAAGAAAATAAACTTTAATAACTCTACTAAATATATTTGACAAAGCAAAGCTACTTTTAAGATCTGAATTTAAAATATAAAAATATATTTACTAATTATGTACCTCTTTTCCTTGTTACATAATTCCATGTATGTGCTACTTAATATTTCCACTTTTAGATCTTAAATCTGCAGCACAGGTCCATGTTTTGTTTCGTCCGACCTGCTGCCTAAAGAGGACGCACTAATCTTAAAATATCAGCAGAGTTTATCGTCCATTGGTTGATCCGGATTCTAAACGATCGTCACATCTGCTTTTCTCCTTCTTTTCAGCCCAGTGATTTACATACAGCAGCAAGCACTGGACACTATCGCATATCTGTGTGACGGTGACGCCAGGACGGGTCTGAACAGTCTGCAGCTCGCCGTCCAAGCTCAGGTCAGCCTCGCCCAGAGTCAGGGTTTACGAGGCGGAGCTGCGGAGGTGGTGGTGGTGAATGAGGGGCATGTTAAAGAGGGACTTCAGAGATCACACATCCTTTATGACAAAGCTGGTGAGTTCAGTTTGTGTGTTTTAGAGCGTCAGGTTCTGTGTAATTAGCCTCTAACTGCACAGTAATAAGAGTTAATGTTTGGGACTGAGGTGGAATGTAACAGTGAAAGTAGTAAAGTACTGTACTGTATCTGTACTTTTTACTTTTACTTCATTACATTTGAGAGCAGTATCTACTTTCTACTCCACTATATTTTTGAACAGGACTGAAAAGTAAGACCTGCTGAAAAGGCTGAGGGTTTATTTTTAACACGTTCAAACGAAAATATACAAATAAAAACGGCTAGAAAAAAAAACATTGGTTCAGTTGTTTGTGTTGAACAAAATTCAGCTCAAATCTTTATCAAAATCACCACATTTGAAGTTTAAAAGACTCAAAATCTGTGAGAAATACTTGTACTTTTTTCTCTTTAAGTACATTTTAAACAGGCACTTTAATAATTTTACTTAAGTAGATTTTATCATGTGATACTTTTACTTTTGAGGTTTTTTTTTTTGCTCCAGTATCTGTACTTTTACTTAAATAACAAAATAGAGTATTTCTTCCACCTCTATTTAGGGGTTAGAGTGCGTAAGGTTTCTTGTTATTACGGGTTGTTTCTCTTGTGCGTCGCTCTTGTGTTTCACTCTTGTGTGTCGCTCTTGTGCGTCGCTCTTGTGCGTCGCTCTTGTGCGTCGCTCTTGTGCGTCGCTCTTGTGCGTCGCTCTTGTGCCTCCCTCTTGTGCGTCGCTCTTGTGCGTCGCTCTCGCCTGGTCACATAAACCTGTTTTGTGATGCAGGAGAGGAGCACTATAACTGTATCTCTGCGCTGCACAAGTCGATGCGAGGGTCCCATGAGAGTGCGTCTCTGTACTGGCTCGGCCGTATGCTGGAGGGGGGAGAGGACCCTCTGTACGTGGCCCGTCGCCTGGTGCGCTTCGCCAGTGAGGATGTGGGTATGTGCGAGATGAAAACTTCTGATTTCCAGCCGTAGACCGTATATATAAATGGACATAGCTAACCTGCTAGCTGCTGTGCTCCAAACAGGAAGTGATCATGGGCGCACTTCCTGCTCCCAGCGTTTAGTATTTATTCAATTTTTTACATTTTGCTCACATGGCTTTGCTTCATTTCCAGGTCTGGCGGATCCGTTGGCTCTTCCACAAGCCGTCTCTGCGTTTCAGGCTTGTCATTTCATCGGGATGCCTGAATGTGAGGTGTGTGTTTAAAGTGTCATATTTATTCTCTGATCTGTTCTAACGTCGTTTCCTCGTCACAAACAGACCTGGAGTTGTGTTTTTTGTTTCGTTCACACATGTTTAACACACAAACCTGCAGATTTAGACACAGAAAACACTCCGTTCCACCTTGTGATGTCATCATGTGGTGATACAGGAAGTGCTCCGCTGTGTTTTTAAACTCCACACACCTTCATTTATAGAATAATTTGGATCATTTCAGTCCTGGAGTTGCCGCTTATCTCGACTGAACTAAAGGTAAAAGGAGGAGGAGTTAACTTGAAAACTACCACATGATGACATCACAAGGTGGAACAGAGCATTTTAAGCTTTAGAGATGTAACAAACTAATAATAGAAGTCACTCAAACATCTGTGAATTTTAAATAAAACACAACTCCAGCTTTGTTTTTGAGGCGATAACAGCATTAGCACATGGATTAAACCTCACAACACTCTATTTTGTGTAATCCAGGACGTTAAAAGCAGCACAAACGTATTTTCTTTCCTCTTAGGTCATCTTGGCTCAGTGCGTCGTTTACCTCGCCCAAGCGCCCAAGTCGGTGGATGTGTACAAAGCCTATAATAACGTGAAGGCCTGTCTGAGGAACCACAAGGGCCCGCTGCCTCCTGTGCCTCTTCACCTCCGAAACGCTCCCACTAAACTCATGAAACAGCTCGGCTACGCTAAAGGCTACAAGTACAACCCGGCCTTCAGCGCGCCCGTGGAGCAGGAGTACTTACCACGAGAGCTGAGGGATATCAACTTCTTCACCTGGACTCCCTCGGAATAATGGTTTAGTTATAAAACAAAAACGTGCTAAAAAAGATGGAGCTATTTTCTAATCTCTGTTCTGATATTGTTTCCTCGTCACAGACAGACCTGGAGTTGTGTTTTTTTGTTTCATTCACACATGTTTAACACACAAACCTGCATATTTAGGCTCTTCTCAAACTGAAAACTCTCTGTTCCACCTTGTGATGTCATCATGTGGTGATACAGGAAGTGCTCCATGGTGTTTTTAAACTCCACACACCTTCATTTCTAGAGTCATTTGGATCATTTCCGCTTCTGGAGTTGCCACTTATCTCATCTGAACTGAAGGTAAAATGAGCTGTTAAACCAGTTGAAAAGTACCACTTCATGACATCACAAGGTGGAACAGAGCATTTTGAGCTTTGGGACATGGTGGGTCAAACATGTGACTAAAAAAATAATACAACAATACAACTGCAGGTATGTTTTTGAGGAGGTGAGAAAATTATAACACGGTTTAAAGCTACAATAACCCATTTTGCGTCACGTAGGAGTGTTGTAAATTGTAAATTGTCCTATTTTTATACAGCGCTTTTCCATCTTTAAGACACTTTACATCAAGAACCACTCACACGTTCACACACAGACACTGGTGGGTTTAGTGTCTTGCCCAAGGACACAACAGCAGCATTCATCTGTGGGAGCTGGAGTTAACGTCGAGAGCGTGATTCAGATCAGATATACAAATATAGAATAAAACGCACTTAATGAATCACTGTGTTAAGTTTAAGTTTTGAACATGTGATTAGACTGAAAAAATCTAATAAAAATGTAAATACACAAATGTATTTTAACTAAGATGAAAATAAGTTTAAGTTGAATAAAACTGATTTATATTTTAAAAAAGAAACGTAAATCAATGTTTTTGTTCCGACCCAAAAGTGGATCAAAACATGTTTAAGAAGGACACAGAAAAAGGTAAGAGTTTAATGCTGTTTATCATTTTCTTTCTGTTGGACTTTATTTAAAGCTTTTATTCTGAAGTTTTCACGTCGTGCTCAGCTTCAGTTGTCGGCCAAGGTCTAAAGAGGAACAGAACATTTCATTATCGGGTTATAATTGGCCCTGGTCATAAGATAAAGTCGTGTCTATCTTTACCTCACTAATCCAGGGAATGAACGAGGCCACGCGGGTGAACATCGTCGGCTTCTTGGGGGTGTTCCTCCGTCCTCCTGTGGTTCTTGCTAAATTGTTAACAAGGACCACACGTTTAGCTTCAGTTTAACATGCAAAATATTTTAACCATTCAGATTAAGTATGTAACATTTGGTAACCTTTACCGAGTGAGTTATATTTGTTTCTCTCGCAGGAGTTTAATGCAGTGAGAAGAAACAGCAGGAAAACCACCAAGTGGTGGATGAAGGCATTACAATCACTAAAGCACAGGATCCCAGGCTGAGCAGCTGATCACTGATCTTACAATTTCCTTGAATGAGATGACGGGAATATTACAGAAAAATAAAATATAATACACATTTTAGCAAACGTTTAACTGTGTTTGTATTGTTTTTAAGGCTTATGTAAATGAATATTTTTTGCAAACCTTTTACTGTTTTTAACTATTTTCTCTCTTAGCGTGAAATCACATTATGAATTCCATCACTGTATATAGACACAGAGGGGCATATAGGACCATTCTAACCTGTCACATACTCAAAGAGGGAAGAGATTTTTACTCAAGTATAATATTACACTGTTAAATAGACTAATACTCAAGCAGGAGTGTCTGCAAACTTCACTTGTTTTCAAAAGGTTACTCACATAAATGTAACAAAGGCTGTCTAAACATGATCTACTATAACCATAACCCAAATATCTACAGTAATAGACATTAAAATACAGGCTCTGTGCACATCAGTGCGTGGAAACCTGACTGTTGGCGTCACTAGCCTCCTTCCTGTCCAATTATGTCTCTCTGGGGTGGCAGATAAGGCAGTGGATGTCACTGATGATTACAAATGAAAATATTTCACATTTCTGTGTTTAAAGCATTGAGACACAAACATCTCCCTCATGCTAATGCTAATGCTAATGTTGAGGCATAGTCATTTTTAAAAGAAAGTCACAAACTCAAGTAATCTACAAAAACAACGGGGTTCTCTTTACTTAATTTTAATATGTTGTTTATTTAATATTTTACACTTTTAAGGTTTTTTGAACAACATACAAAAAATATATGCACAGAATATACACAATTACACAAAATAAGTTCACAACCAGAATACACAACCTTCTTATTGAGTGATGGCCCTTCCTATTTTTGAGATGAAGCCCATCAGAGAGAAGCGAGTGTCCAGCACAAACACATCTGTGAGACCCAAAGACACGAGGTTCTGAAGCTCGTGGTGAACGTCGAAGGAGGGGTCAGTGGACAGCTGCATCAGGCCCAGTTTGTCTCTGGACTGGAGGACACATAAAGACTCTGTGCAGAGGACTAAAGACGGAAGGTAAGCCGTGATGGGAACAAGGAAAAGCACAAGATGTTTTTCTACTTTCACATGACCCCCAAAGTATTTTGAGGACCTGATACTGAAGTTCGGCGTTCTACATACATGCATGCATACATGCATACATACTTACATACATACTTACATATATACTTACATACATGCATAGATACATACTTACATAAATACATACATACATGCTTACATACATGCATACATACATACTTACATATATACTTACATACATGCATACATACATAATTACATACTTACATAAATACATACATACATGCTTACATACATGCATACATACATACTTACATACATACTTACATACATACTTAAATCCTATCTATCAGATAAGTACCAGTTTGTTAGTATAAACACCTCTCCCTGTTCTAAAGTAGGCTGTGGTGTTCCACAAGGATCTGTGCTTGGTCCAATCCTATTTACTCTGTATATGTTGCCATTGGGTAACATTATCAGAAAACATGGCATTAATTTTCACTGCTACGCTGATGACACTCAGCTGTACTTATCAATGAAACCAAATCAGACTGATCAAATAGATAAACTCAGTGCCTGTGTGAAGGACATCAAAACCTGGATGACCTTGAATTACCTGCTCTTAAATCCTGAAAAAACAGAGGTCATTGTCGTTGGTCCCAAAGGTCAAAGAGATTCTCTGTCGGACCAGATAATCTCACTGGACAATGTGAGTATAGCTTCTAGCCCTACTGTAAAAAATCTTGGAGTCCTATTTGATCAAAATCTCTCATTCACAGCCCATATAAACCTAGCTTGTAAAACCGCATACTTTCACCTGCGAAATATAACTAAAATTAGAAATATTTTACCTAAAAACGATGCTGAAAAACTCATCCATGCATTTGTTACTTCCAAACTTGATTACTGTAATTCTCTGCTTGCCGCCTGCCCCAAAAGTACTATAAAGTACTATAAAGTACTATAAGGAGCCTCCAGTTGGTCCAAAATGCAGCGGCCAGAGTCCTAACAGGAACTAAAAGAAGAGACCACATCAGTCCTGTACTAAAATATCTGCACTGGCTTCCTGTCGAGCTTAGAATCAAATTCAAAGTCCTCCTCCTGACATACAAAGCCCTAAACGGTTTGGCCCCATCCTATCTGCAAGATGCTATTGTCCCGTACCAGCCAAACAGAGCACTCCGCTCTCAGAATGCAGGACTATTAGTGGTTCCTAGAGTGTCCAAAAGTACAGTGGGAGGGAGAGCATTCAGTTACCAAGCTCCTGTGCTATGGAATCAACTCCCTGCTGATGTTAAACAGGCCCCCACAGTCTCTGTATTTAAGACCAGGCTTAAAACCTTCCTCTTCGGTATAGCGTATGACCAGGTTACTTAGTGAGGGAGTTAGGGTCATTAAAACCCGGGATAAGACAGGCTGCAGTAGGAGTAACTAGCTGGGGGAAGTATGGCAACCTGAGCACTATCCTCTACTTTGTCCTATTTTCTCATCAGCAATGCTATTCACATGTTGTCCCCTGTCCCACTCCCCCTGTGGAGTGTAACTCTTTCAGATGCCCCGATGACAGCTGGACCCTCTCCTCCTCCCCGCCTGGCCCTCCTCCTCGCCTGGCTCTCCTCCTCCTCGCCTGGCTCTCCTCCTCCTCGCCCGGCTCTCCTCCTCCTCGTCTGGTCTTCCTCCTCCTCACCTGGCCGATTTTTCTTGTTTTGTCTGATTTTTCCTGTTGTTGTGTTTTTGTGTGTATATCTCGGTGGCTGAGTGGCTCATGTCTCACAGCAGAAGGTTTGGTTGATCCCCGGGTCACCAGGCCTTTCTGTGTGGAGTTTTTCATGTTTCTCCTCGTGTCTGGATGGGTTTCCTCCGGGTACTCCGGTTTCCCCCATCAACCAAAACATGAACGCCCTTCGAGACAACTGTTGTTGTGATTTTGGGCGTTACAAAAATAAATGAATTGAATTGAATTGAAATTACATACATGCATACATACATACACACTTACATACATACATACTTACATACAACCATACATACATGCATACATACATACATACATGCATGCATACATACATACACACTTACATACATACATACTTACATACATGCATACATACATACTTACATACAACCATACATACATACTTACATACAACCATACTCACATACATACATACATGCATGCATACATACATACATAAATAGATACATGTATGCATACATACATAGATACATAAATACATACATGCATTTACAGCATGCATGTACTATAATCTGTTGGGCAATGAGTTTCTCTGCGACTTTGGACACTGTGGGTATGATACTGATGGGCCTGTAATTAGAAAGTAATAATATATCTCCGTTTTTATAGATTGGGATTACAGCTGATGATTTCCATTTACTTGGAAATACTGCCTCAGACACTGATTGATTGAGAATGTTGGTTAATGGAGTAATTAAGTTGGAGCTGAGTTCTTTTAACATAAATGTATCTATGCCAACTATGTCTTTTGTTCTGGTAGGTTTGAGTGAACTTATTGTCTGTGAGACTTCTGATTCTGTGACACTGTTTATACTAAAAATGGACTCTGATGCATTTATAGGACAAGCACTTAATGTATTAAATGGAAAACACTGGGCAATATTGGAAACATACATACAGACATACTTACATAAATACATACATACTTACATAAATACATACATACTTACCTACATACATACATACATAAATAAATACATACATACTTACATAATTACCTATATACATACGTACTTACATACATACATAAATAAATACATACATACTTACATAATTACCTATATACATACGTACTTACATACATACATAAATAAATACATATACATACTTATATATACATATATATATACATACATACATACTTTCATACATACATACATACTTATATATACACACACACATATATATATATATATATATATATATACATACATACATACATACATACATACATACATACATACATACTTACCTACACACATACATACTTCAGAATCAGAATCACTTTTATTGATCCCCGAAGGGAAATTCTCTTAGTTAACAGATGCCACAACCACAGGATAGAATTTAAGAATAAGAATAAAAAGTCATTTAAATAAGAATAAAATTTGTGTAATAAGAATAAAGTGTCAGTGTTAAACATACATACATACATACTTACATACATACATACATACATACATACATACATACATACATACATACATACATACATACATACATACATACATACATACATACATACATACATACAAACATACATACATACTTGTCGTGCTCCGGTCCTGGATGTCTCCTGCCTGCTCTGCCCTACGCCCGTCTGGTCTGCCTGTCGTCCTGTCGTCCCTTCATGTGGTCTGTTCCTGTGTCCTGTGTTCCTGCTCACCTGCTCACCTGCTCACCTCCGGATCACCCACTGGTTGTACATTGTCCTATTTACTACAATAAATTCTGTAAATATCCTGTAAACAGACATACTTACATACATACATACATACTTACCTATATACATACTTACATACTTAGATACATACTTACATACATACTTACCTACATACATACATACATACTTACATCCATCCATCCATCCATCCATTTTCTTCCGCTTATCCGGGGCCGGGTCGCGGGGGCAGCAGTCTAAGCAGGGACTCCCAGACTTCCCTCACCCCGGACACGTCCTCCAGCTCCTCCGGTGGGACCCCAAGGCGTTCCCAGGCCAGCCGAGAGACATAGTCTCTCCAGCATGTCCTGGGTCTTCCCCGGGGCCTCCTCCCGGTGGAACATGCCCAGAACACCTCCCTAGGGAGGCGTCCAGGAGGCATCCTGAGCAGATGCCCGAGCCACCTCAGCTGGTTCCTCTCAACGTGTAGGAGCAGCGGCTCTACTCCGAGCTCCTCCCGTGTGACCGAGCTCCTCACCCTATCCCTAAGGGTGCGCCCGGCCACTCTGTGGAGGAAGCCCATTTCAGCCGCTTGTATCCGCGATCTTGTCCTTTCGGTCATTACCCAGAGCTCATGACCATAGGTGAGCGTAGGAACGTAGATTGACCGGTAAATCGAGAGCTTCGCCTTCCGGCTCAGCTCCTTCTTTACCACAACGGACCGATACAGCGACCGCATCACTGCAGACGCTGCACCGATCCGCCTGTCAATCTCCCGCTCCATCCTTCCCTCACTCGTGAACAAGACCCCGAGATACTTGAACTTGAACACGGTCGAATGCCTTCTCCAGATCCACAAAACACATGTGGACTGGTTGGGCATACTCCCATGAGCCCTCGAGGACCCAATGGAGAGTATAGAGCACCAGCTCTATACTCTCCATTGGGTCCTCGAGGGCTGGTCCACGACCAGGACGAAAACTACACTGCTCCTCCTGAATCCGAGGTTCGACTATCGGTCGGATTCTCCTCTCCAGTACCCTGGAATAGACCTTACCGGGAAGGCTGAGGAGTGTGATTCCCTTGTAATTGGAACACACCCTCTGGTCCCCCTTCTTATACAGAGGGACCACCACCCCGGTCTGCCATTCCACAGGTAATGTGGAATGGCAGACCGACTGCCACGCGATGTTGCAGAGACGTGTCAGCCAAGACAGCCCCACAACATCCAGAGACTTGAGGTACTCAGGACGGATCTCGTCCACCCCCGGAGCCTTGCCACCGAGGAGCTTGCCAACCCTTGAGACTATAGTCTCAAGGGGACTATAGTCCCCTTGAGACTATAGTCATAGACATAGTCTCAAGGGGACACCTTTGAGACATAATCTCAAGGGTGTCCCCTTGAGACTATGTCTATGACTATAGTCATAGACATAGTCTCATAGTCATGTCTATGTCACCCTTGACTATGTCTATGACTATAGTCATAGACATAGTCAAGGGTGTCCCCTTGAGACTATAGTCTCAAGGGGACACCCTTGAGACATAATCTCAAGGGTGTCCCCTTGAGACTATGTCTATGACTATAGTCATAGACATAGTCAAGGGTGTCCCCTTGAGACATAGTCTATGACTATAGTCATAGACTATAGTCTGGATCTGGAGAAGGCATTCGACCGTGTCCCTCGTGGTGTCCTTTGGGGGGTGCTCTGGGAGTATGGGGTCCGGGGCTCTTTGCTAAGGGCTGTCCGGTCCCTGTATGACCGGAGCAGGAGCTGAAATGAGTTTCCTCCGCAGAGTTTTGTGGATCTGGAGAAGGCATTCGACTGTGTTCAAGTTCAAGTATCTCGGGGTCTTGTTCACGAGTGAGGGAAGGATGGAGCGGGAGATTGACAGGCGGATCGGTGCAGCGTCTGCAGTGATGCGGTCGCTGTATCGGCCCGTTGTGGTAAAGAAGGAGCTGAGCCGGAAGGCGAAGCTCTCGATTTACCGGTCAATCTACGTTCCTACCCTCACCTATGGTCATGAGCTCTGGGTCATGACTGAAAGGACAAGATCGCGGATACAAGCGGCTGAAATGGGCTTCCTCCGCAGAGTGGCCGGGCGCACCCTTAGGGATAGGGTGAGGAGCTCGGTCACACGGGAGGAGCTCGGAGTAGAGCCGCTGCTCCTACACGTTGAGAAGAACCAGCTGAGGTGGCTCGGGCATCTGCTCAGGATGCCTCCTGGACGCCTCCCTAGGGAGGTGTTCTGGGCATGTCCCACCGGGAGGAGGCCCCGGGGAAGACCCAGGACACGCTGGAGAGACTATGTCTCTCGGCTGACCTGGGAATACCTTGGGGTCCCACCGGAGGAGCTGGAGGACGTGTCCGGGGTGAGGGAAGTCTGGGAGTCTCTGCTTAGACTGCTGCCCCCGCGACCCGGCCCCGGATAAGCGGAAGAAAATGGATGGATGGATGGATGGATACATACTTACATACATACATAAATACATACACACATACTTACATACAAACATACATACTTACATATATACATACATACTTACCTACATACTTACATACATACATACATACTTTCATACTTACCTATATACATACTTACCTACATACTTACATACATACTCAAACAGTGTGGTCTGCTCTGGGTTGTGTCTGACTTGTGTCTCGTTTGTCGTTTTTGGTTTATCTGTGATCTCTGAGAGTAGTTTCCCTTACAACAAATTTTCACTCAAAGCACAAAGCTGCTGTATGACGTCACAAAGCCTCGCTTGGTCTGTTGCGTGGCAACAGAACGCTTTGAAAATCGGTTGCCGCGGCAACGCATTCCACAGTGCCAAGATTCCGCATATTTAATTTCTTTAATGTGATTGGTTGTTTTTTCAGATTCTAGAATGTGATGTCTCCCAGGAGGCCTTCCAAGGACCAGTTTTTTTCCTATTGATTATTGATACTTTCTGCATGTATGTCTATGGTAGAATGTTTAGCAGTTACCTTGTTGACATAATGCACACATTAGCAAACACACTGATATGTTTTCTGAAAACTCAAGAAAAAAAAACACTAAAGGGATTCAAACACACTGAGCAGTGCTCTTCACTATTAGCTGGGACTCACACTGGGGCTTTTGAACGTGCTCAAACACGACTGGTTTATAGAAATCTTTCCAGTCGTTAAAGTCTCTCTCGGCTAAAACTGGAGAGCTGGACATGACGTCCACTTTTTGTCCTTGCAGAGCTCGGAAGGCGGCAAACGTGGCGATGATGCAGGTTTTTCCCTCTCCCGTCCTCACCTGAATCAGACGACCTTTTGCGGACAGAGCCATGAGGGTCCAGCTCACCATCTGTGTTCATCTGGGAGTGATCTTTCTCGTCTTCTTCACTGCAGCTACCACCCTCTGCAGAACACTTGTGAGTTCATGTTTGTGGTTTGTTTCTGAGTTGAATTCTAAAATGATTTGTTTGGCATCATCGAGAAGTTTTTTATCAATTGTGTTTTGTTGCTCAATTTCACTGATTATTTCATCAAGTCCCTTATCTGAATTTGCCCCTAAAGTCTCATGCAGTTGTTCATCTGTTTTTGTTTTGTCCTGAATCAGTTCAATAAAAGTCTTTTCAGATATCTCTTTGTCGATTGTAGACCTTTCAGATTTCCAGTTTGGAGTGATCTAATTGATTTCTACATAATGCAGCATCTTCAGCATCCACAGCGGCAGGTCGTCTTCTGTCTGTTTAGAGTCGAATCGCTTCAGTAAAGACGTAAACAGCTGAATGACCTCATCTGGACTCCAGGAAAGATTTGTGACCAGTCCTTGAAGTCTGGTCAGGAGCTCCTCAGTGTGGGTAGGAGGTGGACGATCAGCCAGGTGGACTTTTAGAAGCTTTCGAAGAAACGACTTTCCGTCAGCCATCGTGAAAGGTGTAACCCTGAACATAACAAAAAGAATACATAAAAATACATGTAGTTTCAAGTTTTCAGTTCATTATTTTGATTGCAGTAATTGTAAACCACGTGGCATCAGCAGTAGGATTTTTTGAATGAGGGTTTACCAACTGCTTCTTCATACAGATGTTACTTTGCCTGGATTGTTACACAGTACAGCATTAAACTCATTCATGTCCAGGGGCTCGAGCAGAGGACGCCCTTTTGGGGAAGATGCACAGGGCACATTTAATGGTTGGGAGGGTTGAATTTATTTTAGTCTTTAAAAATATATGAGATGAAATGATTAAAACATAAAGCCCATCATGTTGTGTTGGGAAATGGATCTTCTGTCATATACGATTTATGACTTAAGCCTCTGATTTCCTCTGAACGTCCCTCACTGTTTTGTACAGCTCACCCCTGCACTAATCATATATACACAAGTTTACATGCACTATATAAAAAGACACATTTGCTTTTTTCTCTCTCTGTCTGACATGAATCAGACTAAACTTTTCCTGTTTTAGGTCCATTAGGATTAACAGAATTATTTCTATTTGCTAAATGCCATTAAATGATTCAACTGTTGTCATTTGTGTCATTTTATTTATTAAATAAGACTTGCAGTACATTGATCTTGATATTTTAACGTTAATTTGTAATGTAAAAATTAGAAGTAGTTCTGTTCAGTACTCACCTTTTTGGCAGTATTCTAAAAAGGGCTTATTATGCAAAATAACCTGCCTCTGTTTTCACACAACAAAACAGAAATGAACCGCACTGAAGGTGAAAGACACTTGAATGTGCGCTCACACTGAGCAGAACCTCAAACAACATAAGACACAGGAAATGTTCTCGTGTGGTGTTTTCAAAGGAGGGACAGGAGTGCACGCTGTCACCACATGTTACCTAACGTCTCCAAAAACAATTGATTTCATTTAAAGTTTGTTTCTATATTTAAAGCAACTTGAGCTGAACCAAAGTGCTTCACACAAAAGTCAACAAAAAACAAACACACAGATACACGACACACAGGAACAGAACAATACAACACCTGTATGTCCTGTGTGGTGTTAAATACCAGGGAGGAGAGGTGGGATTCAGTCTGGTCTTAAACTGTGTTAAAGACTGAGAGGATCTGACAGGCAGAGGGCGCTGTTCCATAGTCATAGTCACTGGTCTTGAGCCTGGCTTTGGGCACAGGAGCTGACCTCTGACCTGAGACCTCTGGGTGGAGTCTAGGGCTGCAGTAACAGCAGCTGCTATTAATCTACAAACAGGGTGTTACTTATAAACAGAGAGAGCCCCTTTTAATAATTCTGCATCAGACTGAAAAAATCTAATCAAAAATGTAAATACACAAATGTATTTTGACTAAGATGAAAATAAGTTTAAGTTGAATAAAACTGATTTATATTTTAAAAAAGAAACGTAAATCAATGTTTTTGTTCCGACCCAAAAGTGGATCAAAACATATTTAAGAAGGACACAGAAAAAGGTAAGAGTTTAATGCTGTTTATCATTTTCTTTCTGTTGGACTTTATTTAAAGCTTTTATTCTGAAGTTTTCACGTCGTGCTCAGCTTCAGTTGTCGGCCAAGGTCTAAAGAGGAACAGAACATTTCATTATCGGGTTATAATTGGCCCTGGTCATAAGATAAAGTCGTGTCTATCTTTACCTCACTAATCCAGGGAATGAACGAGGCCACGCGGGTGAACATCGTCGGCTTCTTGGGGGTGTTGCAGCCGCGTCCGTCCACAAAACTGGTCACTCCCTCGACGTACCATCTGCCGTCTTTGCCTTTGCAGCTCAGTGGACCCCCAGAGTCGCCCTGAAAGGTTCCAGATCACACAAAATGGATTCTTACGAGATTTAAGTCATGTTCTAATGCTGTTTTCCTCCTCAAAAACAGACCTGGAGTTGTGTTTTGTTTCATTCACACACGTTTGAGTCACACTTTATTATTAGTCTGTGACATCTCTAAAGCTCAAAATGCGACGTTCCACCTTGTGATGTCATACATACTTGTTTGTTTGTTTATTATTTAATGACGGGACAATGCATATTAAGAACAGAGGCATGGGGAACGAATCCCACACCTGTAAATATGCAGGATTATAGCCAGTGCTAATTTTCATCCTTTGTCCCTGCTAGAAAAAATAAAATAAAAAAAACAAAAAACAAAAAACAAACCACCCAGCCACACCACAGCTTATAAAAACAATACGTACAAAATACAAACCCTCTTTCATATCTTAAACTCCATAGACCATCCATAGACCACTGCCCTCAGATCACTAGATCTCACAAACTTACAGTACATACATTCACAATACAGTCCACTCATACACCACATCCACCTATAATCAGACTACACCTTAATAAGATAAACATTATACATTCGTGAAAAATTACATTTCAATACTATACAACTTAGATTACAATTCTATATACAGTACATGTACAACAATGTCTTGTGCAGACAAAAACACAGCATTACCACTAAAATCCATTCAAGTTAGTGATTATGTGAAGTTTGATTGAACAGCCATGACTTGAGTTGTTCTGAAAATGAGCTGAGAGTGGAGCAGCTCACGTATTGTTACTGGGATAGAATTCCAAGTTTGTGAAGCTCGAAAAGAGAAAACATTCTGTCCAAAAGTGCTTTTTCTAGATGGAATCATACAGTCACCTCTGGAACCTGCTCTTGTAAATCTAATTTGACGTTTTTTGACAAACTCTTGCAGAACTGTAGGAGCCAACCCGTGCAGAATCTTATACACAAGCGTGCAGTCAGTTTGATCATATTGTCATAACCTAATATGTTATGTTGTTTTAGAATTAAACAATGATGATATGACTTTGGTTTTTTGTCTAAAATTTTGAGGGCCTGTTTATAAACCGTTTCAACAGGTTTCAGAGTGGTCTTACATGCTGAAGTCCAGTCATACAGTACATCATATGAGGGACAATCATTGCATTAAAGTTTAGAAGCATCCAGTGTTAAATTAGCTCTAATATGTCTCAAATTTGACAGATTAAATTTCATTTTATTAACTATTTTTTTAACATGCTGTTTGAAGTTAAGTTTTGAGTCAATCATTACTCCAAGATATTTAAATTCATTAACTGTTTCAATTATTGTTCCATTTATCAAAACAGGAGGATTATCATCATAAACGTCATTCTTAGAAAAAAACATACAAACCGTTTTAGATACATTCAGTACGAGCTGTGACCTCTGTAAGGCAAGGCAAGTTTATTTGTATAGCACAATTCGTACACAAGGTAATTCAAAGTGCTTTACAGAATAAGAAAGACATTAAAATCACACAAATCAAACATAAATAATCACAAATAATCATCATAAAATTAACATTAAAAGAGAAGAGTGCAGAATAAAAACCTGTCAGTCATATGCACAGCTAAACAGAACTGTTTTGAGTCTGGATTTAAACATTGTCAAAGTAGAGGCCTGTCTCACATCTTCAGGAAGACTGTTCCAAGTTTTAGCTGCATAAAACGTAAACGCTGATTCCCCATGTTTAGTCCTGACTCTGGGCACCAGCAGGAGGCCGATCCCTGAAGTCCTCAGAGTGTGAGATGGTTCATATGGCACTAACATGTCGGAGATGAACTTTGGACCGAGGCCATGGAGAGACTTATACACAAGCAGAGCTGCTTTAAAGTCTATTCTTTGAGCTACAGGAGCCAGAGACCTGAGCACAGGACTTATGTGCTCATACTTCCTGGTTCTAGTCAGGACCCGTGCAGCAGTGTTCTGGATGTACTGCAGCTGTGTTAAGGCTCGTTTGGAGAGGCCAGTGAGCAGGACGTTACAGTAGTCTAACCTACTGGAGACAAATGCATGGATAAGTCTCTCTAAGTCTGGCTTTGACAGTATACCTTTGATTTTTGCAATGTTTTTTAGGTGGTAAAAAGCTGCAGATGTTATTGATTTGATGTGGCTGTTCTGTAACCATCTGAAACCTTGCCCATGGCAGATGTTAGTTCCTGAGCTGCAAGAGTTTTATTTTTTGCATGAACATAAATAATTGCATCATCTGCATATAACTGACACTGTACATTGGATGGACAACTGTGTGGAAAGTCATTAATGTAAAGGCAAAATAATAACGGAGATAGAGCTGAGCCCTGAGGAAGGCCAAGCTGGTTTTCACAGATTGCAGATGTTGAGTTATTCACTCTAACAAATTGTCTTGTGTGTGTTAAATATGATTTCATCCATTGCACAGTGCTTGAGGATAGGTTAAAATAAGATAATTTATCGAGCAGAATTTGACAATTGACCGTATCGAACGCTTTCTTGAGGTGGAGGAACACTGCTCCAATAACGCCTCCTCTGTCAATGTTCAGTTTGAATTTTTCCAAAAGAAAGCATACGGCTGTTTCTGTAGAGTAGTGTTTTCTGAAACCAAATTGCATTTCATGTAGATTAGACGAGCTATAGTTTAAATGTCTTGTAAGTTGTTCTGTTACACATTTTTCCAGTATTTTGGATACTGTGGGCAGGATGCTTATGGGTCTGTAGTTACTTGTTTCAGTAGGGTCTCCAGATTTGAAGATAGGTGTAATTGCTGATATCTTCCAAAAATCTGGGAAAGTACTTGAATTTATTGATTCATTTATAATACGGGTAATAGGCGATACGAGAGAGTGTTTATGAGTTTTAATAAACATTGTGCTCAGTCCAAATGCATCATTGGCTTTTGAATTTTTTAGGCCACAGATTATCCTTTCGATCTGTACATGTGATACAGGGTTCAGTTCAAATGCTGGTTCGTTGATGATGTCAGGCATTTTAATAGGGCTCTCTGCGCAAGGAGGTCCCTCTGGTGTCAGGTTCTTAACAGAGTTCAAGAAATATGTGTTGAAAGCATTTGCCATTGTTGATGGGTCACTGGACAGTTCGTTGTTTACTTTTATTTCACTGATGTTATTTGATGCGAAGTGTCCAGTGAGTTTCCTTATGTGTGTCCATACTTCTTTTATATTACATTTGGCATTTTTTATAGCGTTAATAAAGAAATTTGCCTTGGCATATCTGATTTCAGCAGTAACTTTATTTCTAAGTGAGGTAAAAATGTGTCTATCTATAGTTAATTTGGTTTTCATGAATGTCTTAAGCGATCGCGCTGTTTCATTAGTGCCCAAATTCCTTCGTTTAACCAAGGAAGATGTTTTTTTCTGGGGTCTAACTTTAATTTTTCTCTGAAATGCATGCATTGTCTCTTGAATTACATTAGTAAATACTTTACAGTTTTCGTCTAAATGGTCATGTGATAAGTGCTCATCCCAATTTATTTCACTCATTGCTTTTTCTAAATTGTTCATTTCACTTTTGGGAATTTTTAGCTGTTCTGCTGGTTTAATAAAAGGACGAACATTTCTCGTTTTTGATAATTTTCTTGCCAAAAGAATTAGATTATGGTCTGACAGCCCAGTGATCATGTTATAGGTTTTATAAATTCTGTCCTGTTTATTAGAAAATGCTAAATCAATACATGTTTCGGTAGTTTTACTTATCCTAGTTGGCCCTTGTATAAGTTGGGTTAGGTCATGACTCTTTGCAATAGATTTGAGCTTTTTGCAGTTTGCTTTATCAAGCCAATTTATGTTAAAATCGCCAAGTAAAATTATTTCCCTTTTCCAGTTGCACTCTTTAAGAATAGCCTCTAATTCCTCATAAAATACATTTAAATTTGATGGGGGCCTATATATTCCAATCAATGTGAGAGACATTTGTGCAGAGAGGCTTATATTAATCCCAAGACATTCTAAATTATTAGGGGACGTCCAATTTATTTGGCTACATTTTAGGTGTTCCCTTATGTAAAACATCACACCTCCGCCTCTACCCTCTGGCCTGTCTCGTCTGAAGATGTTATATCCTGGAACATTCAACCCTGACGTTGGAGTGTTTGAATGTAACCAGGATTCAGTTAGGCACAAAAAGTCTATATTTGATTCATTCAGGAGATGTTGAATTTGGTCGCATTTAGGTATAAGGCTTCGGATGTTTATGTGACCTCCTAACAACCCTTTAGGTTTAGATTTAGGGCACCACAGTATTCGGGCATGATTTAGAGTCTGGAAAAAGTTGTGCTTGTATTTTCTAAAGATCGCTTTCTTTTTCATTAAGTATGTCCACGTTTCTGGGGATGTTTCTGAAGAATCACAGGTGAATCCACAGGTCCAGGGTTTAGGTGTATATCTCCACACAGTAGAAGAATGATACAGAGGAGGGTAGCACTTTCCCGGTTTGAAGTGTCGCGGGTCCGCAGCGTCCTCTGTCCGCGCAGGCGGACAGAGGACAAGCGCCTTTCCTTGTTGCAAAACATGGGTGAACAAAACCTGCTGGCTCCACGTAACCACCGGCACGACGTGTGAAGCCGTAGCTTGTTCCCCCGGAGGAACCGAGCGGTCCCACGAAGCCAGCCAGCTACCGTACATTTGCGTGGCGAGGATGGCCAACATGTACAGGATCACGCTTAGGACACGATATAGATGTAGCACATTGACGTTAGATGAAGAGAAAGGCTTTATATTCCCATGTCCATTCAAAGCAACGTAATCAGGTGGCTTCCTACGTGTTTTTTGGAGAAAAGAGGCAGCAGCACCTGCTGAGCTGCCACACCCTGCCGCCATTTACATACTTACATACATACACACATACATACATACACACATACATACATACATACATACATACACACACACATACATACATACATACATACATACTTACCTACATACACACATACATACACACATACATACATACATACTTACCTACATACATACTTACATACATACACACATACATACATACACACATACATACATACATACTTACCTACATACACACATACATACATACATACATACATACATACTTACCTACATACATACTTACATACATACACATACATACATACACACATACATACATACATACATACTTACCTACATACACACATACATACATACACACATACATACATACATACATACATACTTACCTACATACATACATACATACTTACCTACATACATACATACATACATACATACATACATACATACATACATACATACATACATACATACAAACACACATACATACATACATACTTACCTACATACATACACACATACATACATACATACATACACACATACATACATACATACTTACCTACATACACACATACATACATACATACATACTTACATACAAACATACATACTTTCATACATACATACATACATACTTACATACAAACATACATACTTTCATACATACATACATACATACATACATACAAACATACATACATACATACATACATACATACATACATACATACATACACACATACATACATACATACATACATACTTACATACAAACATACATACATACATACATACATACTTACATACATACAAACATACATACTTTCATACATACTTACATACAAACATACATACATACATACTTACATACATACATACATACTTACATACAAACATACATACATACTTACATACATACATACTTACATACATACTTACATACAAACATACATACTTTCATACATACATACTTACATACATACTTACCTACATACATACATACATACATACATACATACATACATACATACATACATACATACATACATACATACATACATACATACTTTCATACATACTATGTCTTTTGTTCTGGTAGGTTTGAGTGAACTTATTGTCTGTGAGACTTCTGATTCTGTGACACTGTTTATACTAAAAATGGACTCTGATGCATTTATAGGACAAGCACTTAATGTATTAAATGGAAAACACTGGGCAATATTGGAAACATACATACAGACATACTTACATAAATACATACATAAATACATACATACATACATACAGACATACATACATACATACATACATACATACTTACCTACATACATACTTACATACATACACACATACATACATACATACACACATACTTACCTACATACACACATACATACATACATACTTACCTACATACTTACTTACATAACAATAACAATTAGCCGTCTCTGTTGAGTGCTGAGCTCTGAAACCAAACTGCATGGGATGAAGTGAAAATGATGTGGTGTTGAGATGTACTATAATCTGTTGGGCAATGAGTTTCTCTGCGACTTTGGACACTGTGGGTATGATACTGATGGGCCTGTAATTAGAAAGTAATAATATATCTCCGTTTTTATAGATTGGGATTACAGCTGATGATTTCCATTTACTTGGAAATACTGCCTCAGACACTGATTGATTGAGAATGTTGGTTAATGGAGTAATTAAGTTGGAGCTGAGTTCTTTTAACATAAATGTATCTATGCCAACTATGTCTTTTGTTCTGGTAGGTTTGAGTGAACTTATTGTCTGTGAGACTTCTGATTCTGTGACACTGTTTATACTAAAAATGGACTCTGATGCATTTATAGGACAAGCACTTAATGTATTAAATGGAAAACACTGGGCAATATTGGAAACATACATACAGACATACTTACATAAATACATACATAAATACATACATACATACATACAGACATGCATACATACATACATACATACATACATACATACATACTTACATACATACTTACCTACATACATACATACATACTTACATACATACAAACATACATACTTACATACTTACATACAAACATACATACTTTAATACATACATACTTCCATACTTACCTACATACATACATACATACATACATACATAAATAAATACATTCATACTTACATAATTACCTATATACATACGTACTTACATACATACATAAATAAATACATACATACATACTTATATATACATATATATACATACATACTTACATACATACATACATACATACATACATACATACATACATACTTGTCGTGCTCCGGTCCTGGATGTCTCCTGCCTGCTCTGCCCTACGCCCGTCTGGTCTGCCTGTCGTCCTGTCGTCCCTTCATGTGGTCTGTTCCTGTGTCCTGTGTTCCTGCTCACCTGCTCACCTGCTCACCTCCGGATCACCCACTGGTTGTACATTGTCCTATTTACTACAATAAATCCTGTAAATATCCTGTAAACAGACATACTTACATACATACATACATACTTACCTATATACATACATACTTACCTATATACATACTTACATACTTAGATACATACTTACATACATACTTACCTACATACATACATACATACTTACATCCATCCATCCATCCATCCATCCATTTTCTTCCGCTTATCCGGGGCCGGGTCGCGGGGGCAGCAGTCTAAGCAGGGACTCCCAGACTTCCCTCACCCCGGACACGTCCTCCAGCTCCTCCGGTGGGACCCCAAGGCGTTCCCAGGCCAGCCGAGAGACATAGTCTCTCCAGCGTGTCCTGGGTCTTCCCCGGGGCCTCCTCCCGGTGGAACATGCCCAGAACACCTCCCTAGGGAGGCGTCCAGGAGGCATCCTGAGCAGATGCCCGAGCCACCTCAGCTGGTTCCTCTCAACGTGTAGGAGCAGCGGCTCTACTCCGAGCTCCTCCCGTGTGACCGAGCTCCTCACCCTATCCCTAAGGGTGCGCCCAGCCACTCTGCGGAGGAAGCCCATTTCAGCCGCTTGTATCCGCGATCTTGTCCTTTCGGTCATTACCCAGAGCTCATGACCATAGGTGAGGGTAGGAACGTAGATTGACTGGTAAATCGAGAGCTTCGCCTTCCGGCTCAGCTCCTTCTTTACCACAACGGACCGATACAGCGACCGCATCACTGCAGACGCTGCACCGATCCGCCTGTCAATCTCCCGCTCCATCCTTCCCTCACTCGTGAACAAGACCCCGAGATACTTGAACTTGAACACGGTCGAATGCCTTCTCCAGATCCACAAAACACATGTGGACTGGTTGGGCATACTCCCATGAGCCCTCGAGGACCCAATGGAGAGTATAGAGCTGGTGCTCTATACTCTCCATTGGGTCCTCGAGGGCTGGTCCACGACCAGGACGAAAACCACACTGCTCCTCCTGAATCCGAGGTTCGACTATCGGTCGGATTCTCCTCTCCAGTACCCTGGAATAGACCTTACCGGGAAGGCTGAGGAGTGTGATTCCCCTGTAATTGGAACACACCCTCTGGTCCCCCTTCTTATACAGAGGGACCACCACCCCGGTCTGCCATTCCACAGGTACTGTCCCCGACTGCCACGCGATGTTGCAGAGACGTGTCAGCCAAGACAGCCCCACAACATCCAGAGACTTGAGGTACTCAGGACGGATCTCGTCCACCCCTGGAGCCTTGCCACCGAGGAACTTGCCAACCCTTGAGACTATAGTCTCAAGGGTTGGCAAGGGAGACTATAGACTATAGTCTCAAGGGGACTATAGTCCCCTTGAGACTATAGTCATAGACATAGTCTCAAGGGGACACCCTTGAGACATAATCTCAAGGGTGTCCCCTTGAGACTATGTCTATGACTATAGTCATAGACATAGTCTCATAGTCATGTCTATGTCACCCTTGACTATGTCTATGACTATAGTCATAGACATAGTCAAGGGTGTCCCCTTGAGACTATAGTCTCAAGGGGACTATAGTCCCCTTGAGACTATGTCTATGACTATAGTCATAGACATAGTCTATGACTATAGTCATAGACTATAGTCTGGATCTGGAGAAGGCATTCGACCGTGTCCCTCGTGGTGTCCTTTGGGGGGTGCTCTGGGAGTATGGGGTCCGGGGCTCTTTGCTAAGGGCTGTCCGGTCCCTGTATGACCGGAGCAGGAGCTGAAATGAGTTTCCTCCGCAGAGTTTTGTGGATCTGGAGAAGGCATTCGACTGTGTTCAAGTTCAAGTATCTCGGGGTCTTGTTCACGAGTGAGGGAAGGATGGAGCGGGAGATTGACAGGCGGATCGGTGCAGCGTCTGCAGTGATGCGGTCGCTGTATCGGTCCGTTGTGGTAAAGAAGGAGCTGAGCCGGAAGGCGAAGCTCTCGATTTACCGGTCAATCTACGTTCCTACCCTCACCTATGGTCATGAGCTCTGGGTAATGACCGAAAGGACAAGATCACGGATACAAGCGGCTGAAATGGGCTTCCTCCGCAGAGTGGCCGGGCACACCCTTAGGGATAGGGTGAGGAGCTCGGTCACACGGGAGGAGTTCAGAGTAGAGCCGCTGCTCCTACACGTTGAGAGGAACTAGCTGAGGTGGCTCGGGCATCTGCTCAGGATGCCTCCTGGACGCCTCCCTAGGGAGGTGTTCTGGGCATGTCCCACCGGGAGGAGGCCCCGGGGAAGACCCAGGACACGCTGGAGGGACTATGTCTCTCGGCTGGCCTGGGAACAGCTTGGGGTCCCACCGGAGGAGCTGGAGGACGTGTCCGGGGTGAGGGAAGTCTGCGAGTCCCTGCTTAGACTGCTGCCCCCGCGACCCGGCCCCGGATAAGCGGAAGAAAATGGATGGATGGATGGATGGATGGATACATACTTACATACATACATACATACATACATACACACACACATACTTACATACAAACATACATACCTACATATATACATACATACTTACCTACATACATACAAACATACATACTTTCATACTTACCTATATACATACTTACCTACATACTTACATACATACTCAAACAGTGTGGTCGGCTCTGGGTTGTGTCTGACTTGTGTCTCGTTTGTCGTTTTTGGTTTATCTGTGATCTCTGAGAGTAGTTTCCCTTACAACAAATTTTCACTCAAAGCACAAAGCTGCTGTATGACGTCACAAAGCCTCGCTTGGTCTGTTGCGTGGCAACAGAACGCTTTGAAAATCGGTTGCCGCGGCAACGCATTCCACAGTGCCAAGATTCCGCATATTTAATTTCTTTAATGTGATTGGTTGTTTTTTCAGATTCTAGAATGTGATGTCTCCCAGGAGGCCTTCCAAGGACCAGTTTTTTTCCTATTGATTATTGATACTTTCTGCATGTATGTCTATGGTAGAATGTTTAGCAGTTACCTTGTTGACATAATGCACACATTAGCAAACACACTGATATGTTTTCTGAAAACTCAAGAAAAAAAAACACTAAATGGATTCAAACAGCACATTTTCTAGAGCCTGTGATCAGTTCATGGTCTTGTTTAGGAGTTTGAGTTTCAACAATAAAGTGACAGAGACTTATTGAAAATCTGGTGGCTAATGCTAGCTAGCTTGTGACTGTAAATTTATGTGTATAAAGTATCCACACTGAGCAGTGCTCTTCACTATTAGCTGGGACTCACACTGGGGCTTTTGAACGTGCTCAAACACGACTGGTTTATAGAAATCTTTCCAGTCGTTAAAGTCTCTCTCGGCTAAAACTGGAGAGCTGGACATGACGTCCACTTTTTGTCTTTGCAGAGCTCGGAAGGCGGCAAACGTGGCGATGATGCAGGTTTTTCCCTCTCCCGTCCTCACCTGAATCAGACGACCTTTTGCGGACAGAGCCATGAGGGTCCAGCTCACCATCTGTGTTCATCTGGGAGTGATCTTTCTCGTCTTCTTCACTGCAGCTACCACCCTCTGCAGAACACTTGTGAGTTCATGTTTGTGGTTTGTTTTTGAGTTGAATTCTAAAATGATTTGTTTGGCATCATCGAGAAGTTTTTTATCAATTGTGTTTTGTTGCTCAATTTCACTGATTATTTCATCAAGTCCCTTATCTGAATTTGCCCCTAAAGTCTCGTGCAGTTGTTCATCTGTTTTTGTTTTGTCCTGAATCAGTTCAATAAAAGTCTTTTCAGATATCTCTTTGTCGATTGTAGACCTTTCAGATTTCCAGTTTGGAGTGATCTAATTGATTTCTACATAATGCAGCATCTTCAGCATCCACAGCGGCAGGTCGTCTTCTGTCTGTTTAGAGTCGAATCGCTTCAGTAAAGACGTAAACAGCTGAATGACCTCATCTGGACTCCAGGAAAGATTTGTGACCAGTCCTTGAAGTCTGGTCAGGAGCTCCTCAGTGTGGGTAGGAGGTGGACGATCAGCCAGGTGGACTTTTAGAAGCTTTCGAAGAAACGACTTTCCGTCAGCCATCGTGAAAGGTGTAACCCTGAACATAACAAAAAGAATACATAAAAATACATGTAGTTTCAAGTTTTCAGTTCATTATTTTGATTGCAGTAATTGTAAACCACGTGGCATCAGCAGTAGGATTTTTTGAATGAGGGTTTACCAACTGCTTCTTCATACAGATGTTACTTTGCCTGGATTGTTACACAGTACAGCATTAAACTCATTCATGTCCAGGGGCTCGAGCAGAGGACGCCCTTTTGGGGAAGATGCACAGGGCACATTTAATGGTTGGGAGGGTTGAATTTATTTTAGTCTTTAAAAATATATGAGATGAAATGATTAAAACATAAAGCCCATCATGTTATGTTGGGAAATGGATCTTCTGTCATATACGATTTATGACTTAAGCCTCTGATTTCCTCTGAACGTCCCTCACTGTTTTGTACAGCTCACCCCTGCACTAATCATATATACACAAGTTTACATGCACTATATAAAAAGACACATTTGCTTTTTTCTCTCTCTGTCTGACATGAATCAGACTAAACTTTTCCTGTTTTAGGTCCATTAGGATTAACAGAATTATTTCTATTTGCTAAATGCCATTAAATGATTCAACTGTTGTCATTTGTGTCATTTTATTTATTAAATAAGACTTGCAGTACATTGATCTTGATATTTTAACGTTAATTTGTAATGTAAAAATTAGAAGTAGTTCTGTTCAGTACTCACCTTTTTGGCAGTATTCTAAAAAGGGCTTATTATGCAAAATAACCTGCCTCTGTTTTCACACAACAAAACAGAAATGAACCGCACTGAAGGTGAAAGACACTTGAATGTGCGCTCACACTGAGCAGAACCTCAAACAACATAAGACACAGGAAATGTTCTCGTGTGGTGTTTTCAAAGGAGGGACAGGAGTGCACGCTGTCACCACATGTTACCTAACGTCTCCAAAAACAATTGATTTCATTTAAAGTTTGTTTCTATATTTAAAGCAACTTGAGCTGAACCAAAGTGCTTCACACAAAAGTCAACAAAAAACAAACACACAGATACACGACACACAGGAACAGAACAATACAACACCTGTATGTCCTGTGTGGTGTTAAATACCAGGGAGGAGAGGTGGGATTCAGTCTGGTCTTAAACTGTGTTAAAGACTGAGAGGATCTGACAGGCAGAGGGCGCTGTTCCATAGTCATAGTCACTGGTCTTGAGCCTGGCTTTGGGCACAGGAGCTGACCTCTGACCTGAGACCTCTGGGTGGAGTCTAGGGCTGCAGTAACAGCAGCTGCTATTAATCTACAAACAGGGTGTTACTTATAAACAGAGAGAGCCCCTTTTAATAATTCTGCATCAGACTGAAAAAATCTAATCAAAAATGTAAATACACAAATGTATTTTGACTAAGATGAAAATAAGTTTAAGTTGAATAAAACTGATTTATATTTTAAAAAAGAAACGTAAATCAATGTTTTTGTTCCGACCCAAAAGTGGATCAAAACATATTTAAGAAGGACACAGAAAAAGGTAAGAGTTTAATGCTGTTTATCATTTTCTTTCTGTTGGACTTTATTTAAAGCTTTTATTCTGAAGTTTTCACGTCGTGCTCAGCTTCAGTTGTCGGCCAAGGTCTAAAGAGGAACAGAACATTTCATTATCGGGTTATAATTGGCCCTGGTCATAAGATAAAGTCGTGTCTATCTTTACCTCACTAATCCAGGGAATGAACGAGGCCACGCGGGTGAACATCGTCGGCTTCTTGGGGGTGTTGCAGCCGCGTCCGTCCACAAAACTGGTCACTCCCTCGACGTACCATCTGCCGTCTTTGCCTTTGCAGCTCAGTGGACCCCCAGAGTCGCCCTGAAAGGTTCCAGATCACACAAAATGGATTCTTACGAGATTTAAGTCATGTTCTAATGCTGTTTTCCTCCTCAAAAACAGACCTGGAGTTGTGTTTTGTTTCATTCACACACGTTTGAGTCACACTTTATTATTAGTCTGTGACATCTCTAAAGCTCAAAATGCGACGTTCCACCTTGTGATGTCATACATACTTGTTTGTTTGTTTATTATTTAATGACGGGACAATGCATATTAAGAACAGAGGCATGGGGAACGAATCCCACACCTGTAAATATGCAGGATTATAGCCAGTGCTAATTTTCATCCTTTGTCCCTGCTAGAAAAAATAAAATAAAAAAACAAAAAACAAAAAACAAACCACCCAGCCACACCACAGCTTATAAAAACAATACGTACAAAATACAAACCCTCTTTCATATCTTAAACTCCATAGACCATCCATAGACCACTGCCCTCAGATCACTAGATCTCACAAACTTACAGTACATACATTCACAATACAGTCCACTCATACACCACATCCACCTATAATCAGACTACAGCTTAATAAGATAAACATTATACATTCGTGAAAAATTACATTTCAATACTATACAACTTAGATTACAATTCTATATACAGTACATGTACAACAATGTCTTGTGCAGACAAAAACACAGCATTACCACTAAAATCCATTCAAGTTAGTGATTATGTGAAGTTTGATTGAACAGCCATGACTTGAGTTGTTCTGAAAATGAGCTGAGAGTGGAGCAGCTCACGTATTGTTACTGGGATAGAATTCCAAGTTTGTGAAGCTCGAAAAGAGAAAACATTCTGTCCAAAAGTGCTTTTTCTAGATGGAATCATACAGTCACCTCTGGAACCTGCTCTTGTAGATCTAATTTGACGTTTTTTGACAAACTCTTGCAGAACTGTAGGAGCCAACCCGTGCAGAATCTTATACACAAGCGTGCAGTCAGTTTGATCATATTGTCATAACCTAATATGTTATGTTGTTTTAGAATTAAACAATGATGATATGACTTTGGTTTTTCGTCTAAAATTTTGAGGGCCTGTTTATAAACCGTTTCAACAGGTTTCAGAGTGGTCTTACATGCTGAAGTCCAGTCATACAGTACATCATATGAGGGACAATCATTGCATTAAAGTTTAGAAGCATCCAGTGTTAAATTAGCTCTAATATGTCTCAAATTTGACACATTAAATTTCATTTTATTAACTATTTTTTTAACATGCTGTTTGAAGTTAAGTTTTGAGTCAATCATTACTCCAAGATATTTAAATTCATTAACTGTTTCAATTATTGTTCCATTTATCAAAACAGGAGGATTATCATCATAAACGTCATTCTTAGAAAAAAACATACAAACCGTTTTAGACACATTCAGTACGAGCTGTGACCTCTGTAACATCTGAAACCTTGACCATGGCAGATGTTAGTTCCTGAGCTGCAAGAGTTTTATTTTTTGCATGAACATAAATAATTGCATCATCTGCATATAACTGACACTGTACATTGGATGGACAACTGTGTGGAAAGTCATTAATGTAAAGGCAAAATAATAACGGAGACAGAGCTGAGCCCTGAGGAAGGCCAAGCTGGTTTTCACAGATTGCAGATGTTGAGTTATTCACTCTAACAAATTGTCTTGTGTGTGTTAAATATGATTTCATCCATTGCACAGTGCTTGAGGATAGGTTAAAATAAGATAATTTATCGAGCAGAATTTGACAATTGACCGTATCGAACGCTTTCTTGAGGTCGAGGAACACTGCTCCAATAACACCTCCTCTGTCAATGTTCAGTTTGAATTTTTCCAAAAGAAAGCATACGGCTGTTTCTGTAGAGTAGTGTTTTCTGAAACCAAATTGCATTTCATGTAGATTAGACGAGCTATAGTTTAAATGTCTTGTAAGTTGTTCTGTTACACATTTTTCCAGTATTTTGGATACTGTGGGCAGGATGCTTATGGGTCTGTAGTTACTTGTTTCAGTAGGGTCTCCAGATTTGAAGATAGGTGTAATTGCTGATATCTTCAAAAAATCTGGGAAAGTACTTGAATTTATTGATTCATTTATAATACGGGTAATAGGCGATACGAGAGAGTGTTTATGAGTTTTAATAAACATTGTGCTCAGTCCAAATGCATCATTGGCTTTTGAATTTTTTAGGCCACAGATTATCCTTTCGATCTGTACATGTGATACAGGGTTCAGTTCAAATGCTGGTTCGTTGATGATGTCAGGCATTTTAATAGGGCTCTCTGCGCAAGGAGGTCCCTCTGGTGTCAGGTTCTTAACAGAGTTCAAGAAATATGTGTTGAAAGCATTTGCCATTGTTGATGGGTCACTGGACAGTTCGTTGTTTACTTTTATTTCACTGATGTTATTTGATGCGAAGTGTCCAGTGAGTTTCCTTATGTGTATCCATACTTCTTTTATATTACATTTGGCATTTTTTATAGCGTTAATAAAGAAATTTGCCTTGGCATATCTGATTTCAGCAGTAACTTTATTTCTAAGTGAGGTAAAAATGTGTCTATCTATAGTTAATTTGGTTTTCATGAATGTCTTAAGTGATCGCGCTGTTTCATTAGTGCCCAAATTCCTTCGTTTAACCAAGGAAGATGTTTTTTCTGGGGTCTAACTTTAATTTTTCTCTGAAATGCATGCATTGTCTCTTGAATTACATTAGTAAATACTTTACAGTTTTCGTCTAAATGGTCATGTGATAAGTGCTCATCCCAATTTATTTCACTCATTGCTTTTTCTAAATTGTTCATTTCACTTTTGGGAATTTTTAGCTGTTCTGCTGGTTTAATAAAAGGACGAACATTTCTCGTTTTTGATAATTTTCTTGCCAAAAGAATTAGATTATGGTCTGACAGCCCAGTGATCATGTTATAGGTTTTATAAATTCTGTCCTGTTTATTAGAAAATGCTAAATCAATACATGTTTCGGTAGTTTTACTTATCCTAGTTGGCCCTTGTATAAGTTGGGTTAGGTCATGACTCTTTGCAATAGATTTGAGCTTTTTGCAGTTTGCTTTATCAAGCCAATTTATGTTAAAATCGCCAAGTAAAATTATTTCCCTTTTCCAGTTGCACTCTTTAAGAATAGCCTCTAATTCCTCATAAAATACATTTAAATTTGATGGGGGCCTATATATTCCAATCAATGTGAGAGACATTTGTGCAGAGAGGCTTATATTAATCCCAAGACATTCTAAATTATTAGGGGACGTCCAATTTATTTGGCTACATTTTAGGTGTTCCCTTATGTAAAACATCACACCTCCGCCTCTACCCTCTGGCCTGTCTCGTCTGAAGATGTTATATCCTGGAACATTCAACCCTGCCGTTGGAGTGTTTGAATGTAACCAGGATTCAGTTAGGCACAAAAAGTCTATATTTGATTCATTCAGGAGATGTTGAATTTGGTCGCATTTAGGTATAAGGCTTCGGATGTTTATGTGACCTCCTAACAACCCTTTAGGTTTAGATTTAGGGCACCACAGTATTCGGGCATGATTTAGAGTCTGGAAAAAGTTGTGCTTGTATTTTCTAAAGATCGCTTTCTTTTTCATTAAGTATGTACTTTTCACAATAGATTTACTGACCAGGGGAGCTGTTTGTATTGGCTTCTTCTGTTTGACCATGTCAGTGGGCCCACCCGCAGAGCCCCTAGACACAGGTGGGCATGTTGTTACTGGCTCCCTGTGCACTGTTGTACTGACAGTCGCCATTCCATCGATGGGTCCCGGTTTACAAGTTGCTAGCCCCCGGTGCACAGGCGCACGGAGGACCGCCGCTCCATCGGCGAATCCCGACCGACTTGCCGCCAGCTCCCGGTGCACTGGCGCGCGGGGGGCCGTCGCTCCATCCACATCTCCCATATCCAAGGACAGTGAACACAGGTAACGGAGTTGTTGGACAGATCCACGTTTCTGGGGATGTTTCTGAAGAATCACAGGTGAATCCACAGGTCCAGGGTTTAGGTGTATATCTCCACACAGTAGAAGAATGATACAGAGGAGGGTAGCACTTTCCCGGTTTGAAGTGTCGCGGGTCCGCAGCGTCCTCTGTCCGCGCAGGCGCTGTGTGAACGGGGCAAGCGCCTTTCCTTGTTGCAAAACATGGGTGAACAAAACCTGCTGGCTCCACGTAACCACCGGCACGACGTGTGAAGCCGTAGCTTGTTCCCCCGGAGGAACCGAGCGGTCCCACGAAGCCAGCCAGCTACCGTACATTTGCGTGGCGAGGATGGCCAACATGTACAGGATCACGCTTAGGACACGATATAGATGTAGCACATTGACGTTAGATGAAGAGAAAGGCTTTATATTCCCATGTCCATTCAAAGCAACGTAATCAGGCGGCTTCCTACGTGTTTTTTGGAGAAAAGAGGCAGCAGCACCTGCCGAGCTGCCACACCCTGCCGCCATTTACATACTTACCTACATACACACATACATACATACACACATACATACATACACACATACATACATACACACATACATACATACATACATACACACATACATACATACATACATACACACATACATACATACACACATACATACATACATACATACACACATACATACATACACACATACATACATACACACATACATACATACACACATACATACATACATACATACACACATACATACATACATACATACATACATACACACATACATACATACACATACATACATACATACTTACCTACATACACACATACATACACACATACATACATACATACATACACACATACATACATACATACATAGATACACACATACATACATACATACTTACCTATATACATACATACTTACCTACATACACACATACATACACACATACATACATACATACATACACACATACATACATACATACTTACCTATATACATACATACTTACATACATACATACATACATACATACTTACCTACTTACATACATTCATACATACAAACTTAAATACATGCATACTTACATACACACCACCCTTATCCAGTAAATCTTTGAGATTTTCAATAAAATAACAATTAGCCGTCTCTGTTGAGTGCTGAGCTCTGAAACCAAACTGCATGGGATGAAGTGAAAATGATGTGGTGTTGAGATGTACTATAATCTGTTGGGCAATGAGTTTCTCTGCGACTTTGGACACTGTGGGTATGATACTGATGGGCCTGTAATTAGAAAGTAATAATATATCTCCGTTTTTATAGATTGGGATTACAGCTGATGATTTCCATTTACTTGGAAATACTGCCTCAGACACTGATTGATTGAGAATGTTGGTTAATGGAGTAATTAAGTTGGAGCTGAGTTCTTTTAACATAAATGTATCTATGCCAACTATGTCTTTTGTTCTGGTAGGTTTGAGTGAACTTATTGTCTGTGAGACTTCTGATTCTGTGACACTGTTTATACTAAAAATGGACTCTGATGCATTTATAGGACAAGCACTTAATGTATTAAATGGAAAACACTGGGCAATATTGGAAACATACATACAGACATACTTACATAAATACATACATAAATACATACATACATACATACAGACATACATACATACATACATACATACATACATACTTACATACATACTTACCTACATACATACATACATACTTACATACATACAAACATACATACTTACATACTTACATACAAACATACATACTTTAATACATACATACTTCCATACTTACCTACATACATACATACATACATACATAAATAAATACATTCATACTTACATACATACTTTCATACTTACATAATTACCTATATACATACGTACTTACATACATACATAAATAAATACATATACATACTTATATATACATATATATATACATACATACATACTTACATACATACTTACATACAAACATACATACTTTCATACATACATACATACTTATATATACACACACACACACATATATATATATATATATATATATATATATATATATATATATATATATATATACATACATACATACATACTTGCATACAAACATACATACTTTCATACATACATACATACTTATATATACACACACATATATATATATATATATATATATATATATATATATATATATACATACATACATAC